>NC_045612.1:66942102-67245132 GCF_009762305.2 Zalophus californianus
TTTCCAGAATTTCTGTATTTCTGCCTCTTCATAATTTGCTGTTCCTCATTTGTTGTGGCTATGAAAACAATAAATACACTTGTAAGGATTTAGTCTGAAGTAAATTGGCTCCAGAAAGATTCTTTTGAGTAAAGCCTGCAAACTTTACTGTATAGACAGTGACATCTATTCTGACTTCCTTGAGACTTTTTTTCCTCCTTTTCCCTTTATTTTCTTCTTTGTTCCAGATATATGAGATTTCTAGAGAAGTGACCTCTGGATGAATGAGGTGTTATTCATTTGGATTCTGAAGAATGGTTCTTATCTTGATTCAACACTTTTACTGTTGGCTTGGGCCCCCTTCTCCTCTGGGGCCAGTGAGGCCCCCTGCTATAGGTCAAAGGTAGCAGTCAGGTAATAGAGATGTATATATCATCTCAGTTCAACTGTCTAGGTAGACCTGCCTTAAGGGGGTAGTCTCTAGGGGCATCAAGAAGAGGCCTTTTTGTTTTGGTGGTAAATGGGAGTTAAGAAATGTGACATTTTTCCTCTTGAATATAATAAGACCATTTGGAATAGATATTTTCCTGCTAAACTATCTTTGCTCAGGCCCCTTGGGGAATGGCAGAAGGAACTAACATCTGTGAAATATATAGGTCAAGCAGCAAGTAGGCTGGGCAGGCCCAGCAATTCCTTCACAATAGTTGAAGCCCAAGGCTCCTGAGCCTGAGCCAACATGTCTGGGGAAGAAAAAGGGGCTGGCCCAGGGGAGACTAACGAGTGTGTGTGTGTGTGTGTGTGTGTGTGTGTGTGTGTGTGTGTGTGTGTGTGTGCGCCCAAGATAGTGCAGAATGGGGGGGTGGGGAGAGGAGAAAGAGAATCAATTTGTACTATAACTTAGGGCCCCAAAGCTTCCTGGGATTGCATATTGTTCTTTTTCAAACATTCATTCAGCCATCCTTTTTTCTTCCAAATCTTTTCCCAGCTTCTTTCCTTTCTTTTCTCCCTCACTTCTTCCTTTCCTTCTCAATTCCTCCTTTCATTTCTCCTCTCCTTCTCTCTCTCCAGGATAGTGAAGGACATCTGGAAAGTTGGAGTGGCCTGATGCTGGAGAAGCATCTTTTTTGAAAAAAAGATTTTATTTATTTTTGCGAGAGGGGAGATAGAGAGAGAGAGCGAGTGAGAGAGAGAGAGAGAGAGAGAGAACGAGCAAGGGGGAGGGGCAGAGGGAGAAGCAGACTCCTTGCTGAACAGGAGCCCATTGCGGGACTCGATCCCAGGACCCGGGGATCATGACCTGAGCTGAAGGCAGACTCAACCGACTGAGCCACCCAGGTGGCCGAGAAGCATCTTTTAAAAGAGGAGATTGTCATCTTGCTGCCCTTCTCTACAATTCAGGGATTTCCAATTCATCCATTTAGGTTCTGTTTGTGTCTCTCCTTCCTGTTCATTTTGGGAGGCTGAATGAAAGCACATGAACTGCAACCCTCTCCTCTGATAACCCCGTTTCTCCGCATTTTTCCTTGACTCACTAGGGAGAATCACACATCTTTTTGGATGGAGCACTTGGCTGGAGGCAAAGGACCTGGCTCCTGTTCCCAAGCTCTACTCTATACTTTTGGTGTGACCTTGGGCAAGTTCCTGCTCTCTTTAGGGCCTTAGCTTCCCTTTCAATAAGTATGATAAATGGAAAGGAAAACCTTTGCAGCCTGCACTCAAAAGTGATGCTAATTAGAATACTTGGGCTTCCAAGATCTTCTTAGACCTTGCCCCACCCCCTTCCTTCCTACCTCTCTTCCTCCCGGGAAGCAGTTAGTTAAGTGAAAAGCCACACATAAGGGTATGGTCTGAGTAGAAGGACTGAGTTATTTTTCACTTCTTAGTGCAAAATATATGATCACAAAGAGTCCCTAAGCAAGAGGAGGGCAGGGGTAAGGTTCTGAAAGTGTAGGAATTTTATAGGAATAAAAACAAAGTTATCTCTCTGACATTTTGCTCAAAGGTCCAGGATGAAGTGTTTGGATTGCTGTTAAACAGGGAGTTTGGCCTAGAAGCAGGCCATTTCCCAGGTGGTGGTTGGGGGTGAGGGAACTGTTGGTCTGAACAGGACATAACTTGGCTGTACTGTGAGCCCAGTCCTTTCCTTATGACTGGGCACCTAGCAGCAGGGGTGTGGGTCTGCTTTGGTTTGTCTAACTGTGAAAGAAGCAAGAACAGGAGCCTCTATGAAGGCCTACAGCTGCCTTCCAAGGAATTTCAGTGTATCTGGGATCACAGAGGCTGAGTCATATTTTGGGAGAGGATTGTGTTTTTATACCCGCAATGCAGGGTGTTGCCATAATATTAATCATTATTATGGTTAAAAACAAATAAACTCATCCTGCAGTTATGACAAATCTGTGTTTTGGCTCTTTCTTGCCCCTGCATTGTCTTTCTTTTAGCTTCTGCCTTAGGGAACCAGAGTTTAACTCCATATTGCCAGAACAGGCAACTGCCTTTTTAACATCATTTTTTGGGATTGCATGCAAAGTACCTAATTAAAAAAAAATTCCACATCTATTAAATGATATCTACAATTTCACTGTGTCAAAATTCAAATACTCTTTTAAGATAAACTGAAATATAATTAGATACACAGATTTTAAGCGTACAAGTCAATGAGTTTTGACAAATGTTTACATCTGTGAAACCCAAACCCCTATCAAAATACAGATCATTACCATCACCCAAAATATTCCTTCTCAGTCAATCCCCAACTCACCCCATAGACAACCATTGTGATTATTTTTTTCTACCATAGATTATTCTGCCTGCCTTTGGAGTGTGTGGATTTTTAAAAAATTTCACAGAAACCCTTATTTATTCAAATATACAGCCCAATTTTCTTTTTTATAAAAATCCAGAAAATTTCATTCAAAATATTTAGAATGGAAATACCTATCCTTAAAGGGCATACTATGCTTTCAACATGCATAATTATCACTAAAAATGAATCACATACATTTTTAGAGTAAAGAATACACCAAAGGTAGGTCTATTCAGAGACTAAGAATGGACACACACCCCCTCCCCCAACCCCCCCCCCCCCCCCCCCCCCGGGTGCTCTCACCCTTATGGAGCCTATGAAAACCTAGGGGCTGGGCGCTGCTACACACTAGTTTGCCTGAGGTCAAAGCATCTGTTTTCTCTTTCTTCTGGAAACTTTACAAGGCTCTGTATGCATAATGTACTCATCAAGGAAACTCTGGTTGAATGGGTGACAAAATTAGCACTTATCAAGTCCTTATGATATACCAGGCCCTGCACTAGGCATTCTACATACATGATATCATCTAGCCTTCAAACCTCTGAAGAAATTATCATTATCTAATTTTACGTGTCAAAAAACGGAGACTTCAGGTTAAATAATTTGCTCAAGGTCACAGTGCTACTTAATAGTGGTCTAATGGAGTCCAAGTGACTTTTCTGTACCTTCTTACACTGAATGTACAGCCACCTGGAGTTAAAGTCCCAATTTCTCAAATTAAGTGATATGAAAATTTGGTACCACTGCCTAAATGGACCACAAGTAACAAAATTTAGCTTTAGTGAAGAATCTGGTGTACTTGTAGGGAAATTGTATTGCTTATCTCCAAAGAAAAACAACTGAAAATAATGTTGAACTCTCATTAATGGTATGCATGCTGAAATGTTTATGGGTGAAATATGCTGATGCCTGCAATTTATTTTTAAATGAGGAAATCAATAATCAAATGAATTAGGATTAAATGTGATTGTGCTGATGATATGAGATAATGTTGGTCAAGCACTTAATGCAATGCCTGGTACACAGTGATTATATTTTTAGCATGGCAGCTACTGTTTTCTGTGTAAGTATAAAAAATTATTAGAGAAGGTATTTAGTGTTAACTGCCATGCTAGTGTCTACTGTGGATTTGTCTTGTAGATGGCCTTGCTGATCAGAGTTATAAGGAGATCTTGTTAAGTTGTGAATAGAGGAAGAGAAGCAAAGAAAGTACACATTCAGGATCTTTTAGGGGGCAGTGGCTCCTTTGACACAGTTTTTGGTGGTTCCAGGACTAACTTGTCTTTTTTTTTTAGGTCACTTCATTTCTTTCTTTCTTTTTTATAAGATTATTTATTTATTTATTTGACAGAGAGAGACAGTGAGAGAGGGAACACAAGCAGGGGGGAGTGGGAGAGGGAGAAGTGGACTTCCCGCTGATCAGGGAGCCTGATGTGGGGCTCGATCCCAGGACTCTGGGATCATGACCTGAGCCGAAGGCAGACGCTTAACGACTGAGCCACCCAGGCGCCCCTAGGTCACTCCATTTCTGAAAGTCAGTACTTTATGTGATTCCCTTGAGTTTTCTGGTTTATATTCTCCTCCCCTTGAAATAGTTCTTTCTTTAAGATGCCTTGGCTGTACTGTATATGACCAACACCATTTTTAGTATCAATTTCCACTGTTTTTGGTTTTTACTATTTTGGCAATCACCAGTGTGATGTATTATCCCCAATGGCCAGTCCCCAAGAGTGTTACATCTTATCTATTCTACATTTATCTAAATATTATTTAAGCCTCAAGACCCTTTTGAGTTACACTGCTCTCTCCCCTTTCTGGTCTTTATTGTTCTTATCATTTGTAACACACCATTTAGCACATTATTATTTCCTGCTCCTATCACTCAAGTTAGATGATGGTGAACAACTTGAAAGTGGGGCCGTATCTTGGAGAAACTTCATAGTTAATATCAATATTTATGCTATTGCTTGTCATAGATTCTCTTTTCTGAGACATGTTTCCCAGTTTCCTAAGCATATGTATTATTAGTTCATATACTTGCCAAAGTATAATATAGGTTTTATAAAAATAAGTAGTGGAGGACTATGAATACTCCCCTCCCCCCTTATTAAGACTAGAAATACAATTTACTAAATTCTCTTAATTTTTTTCTCTACTTGTTTGTTTTGTGCTAAGTGAAATATATTTTTTGGTAAATGATAAATGCAAACAAAGCAGCCCTTTTATGCTACAAACTACATTTGCCTTCAAGCCAGAGAAATATGGAAACTTGCCCACATTAATGAAAAAGAATCACTAGTTTTTATTTTTTTTGTTTCTACTTTAAAGTTTATTGAGATTATCCTAGGCAGCATTAAACTTGAGGCTTCCATGTGAAAAAAACTCAAATGCTGCTTCCCCCACAGTCACAAAACCCCTGCAGCAATAGCCATGACCTCTGTCTATGAAGGGTCCGTGGAAGAAACAACAGGTTGATGATTTGTCTGCAGTGCCCCAACATCAAATGCTCCTTAAGCCTCATTATTTACTTTGGTCTTAATATTAATGGACTTGTACTCTTGTTTCCCGAGAGAAGGAGGTGGGATGAAAGGAGAGACCATGAGGGTCCTGGACATTTGGCCAGGGAGGGATTGTCCTGAAGGAGAGAGAAGGGCATAGATAGAGGATGTTGGGGCACAGCAGACAAATCACCAACCTGTTGTTTTTTCCATGGACTCTTCATAGACACAGGTCATGGCTATTGCTGCAGGGGTTTTGTGACTGGGGGAAGGCAAGGGAGGGGGTAAAAGGAAGATCACTTAACTTAATGAACCATTTTCCTAGCATGGATCTCAGGCCCTGGCTCTAGAACAACAGACTCAGGCCTCAAAAAAAGAGAGAGATAACTGTCTGCGTATGTGTTTGGGCCATTTTAGGCTGAGCCCGTGGGCGCTGGGCAATTTTTGTGGGTCAGGTCTTGGCTCCAGAGCCCATGGTTCCCACAGAGTTGAGAAAGCTGAACCAGTTTGGGAACTGCTGGGTATCTGAGGGGAAAAGGGAGAGTGTGTGAGGACTTCGACTTAGTGAAAGACATCAATGTTAAGGCAAAGTGTGCCCTTAGATGAACCCATTCTGTCAGGCTAGGCCCCCAAATTGATTTTACCCAGTGACCCAGAAACACATTTTGCCTTTTTCTAGAGCCCACCTTATCTTTTTTTTTTTTTTTTTTTTTTTTTAACTGGCTGCTTGGAGTTTATTTTCCACTTACTGCAAGGCATACAGTTACAGGGTGTCAGGAAGGCTCACATTTGGCTCGGATAGTAAAGAGTAGAGTTCTCTCAACTGCCTTTTTTGGTGTTTTGCTGTTTTGTTATAAAAGAACCCAATTGCTTCTGCTTGCTACAGCCTGCCCAATCCACAGGCAGGGGAAAAGATGGGCTCTGATGAGCCTAATGCCTCCTGAAGCCTGGTGGCTGGTGATAGCCACTCAGGACTGGGACCTGGTATTGGCTTTGCCAGGCTGGCCAAAAGGCTGCTTCTTCATGGCTTCCAGAGCCAAGTCACAGGTGATTGTACCACTGGAGGCCTGGGGAGATAGACCCCACCCTATCTCAATCAAGTAAAAAAAAAACAAAACAGGCTCAACGCTGCCTTATGTGCCTTTCACCTGAGTTTAGAGGAAAACAGATAAACTAGAGTAGATAGTCCCCAATTATGGTCTCAACAACTGTCTTTCCTGTCATTCTCCACTGCTCTCCTACATCTACCCTCATTTAGTGGCAAAAATGGCACCTCTTCAGAAGCTGTCCTTCACTTCCCTAGTTAGATAGCTCCTTCCAACCCCAGTCAAATCACTGTTTATTGTCATCACAGCACCTATCACTACTTCAAATTGCCATTTGGTTATTTGGTTGTTTATTGCCCCCTCTCCATCCCCCTGACCCATGTATGTTCCATGAGAGCAGGGGCTGGCTGTGTTTGGTCTCCTACCGTATATCCCCAGAATCTGGCAGAATTAGGCAGGCCTCTTCTCTGTCTCCTGAACACACCCTGCATATCTTCACTTTGTACCTTTGCTCAAAGTATTTCCCTTCTCTGGAATGTATTTTTCCCTGTCCACCCAATCTTTCTTATCTTGCAATGCTGGACTCATGTCCCACTTCCTCCAGAAAGGCCTCCCTGATCACTTCAGCCCACAGAGACATTTTCCTTCTCTGGCTGTTATAGCCTTATTGTCTTTGCTATGTATTTCGCTAATTTTTTCTGTACCGTTATGTGTTCCTTCCCAAATGTTTCCTTTGCATTGGTCTTACCTCTCCAAGTGGATTGTATCCACAATACTTTCCTGCTTTTGATCAAGTCTAGATCTTTCTCACTTCAGGGTAAAATGAACTTGATTGTACTCATTCAGTGATACAGATAATGCATCTGGACACAGTAAACAGTTTCTTTGTGTGGTCTAAGGAACCTGTGCAGCTTGTCGTTAAATGCAGATTCCCAGGTATTACCTCCACAGATTCAGAGTGTATAGCTTAAGATGGGGCTTTGGAATCGTTGTTTGAAAGAAGATTCTTCTGATATGCAAAGTTTGAGAGCCAGTAATTTAGGGAGACCCATCTTGGTCTTGGCTCAGCCACTAACTAGCTACATGACTTTGGGTGACTCACTTGTCCCCTCTGGGCTTCTTTTTCCTCATTATAGGATGAATGTGACCTTTCAGTTCTAAAAATCAGCAAGTTTATGTTCTGTGAAATCCTGGAGGGTAAATTCCTTGGTTTATGTATCTTACAATGTCAATTACAGCATATTCAAGTATAGTACCTTAAAGGTAGTAGGTGGTTAATAAACACCAATGAATGAATGAATGGAGAAAGTAGCTGAGAAGCAGGGAAGGGGAAATTTACAACAATCCAGGAACAATAGTGTAGCGGACTACATTACACAAATCTGAGTTAGAATCCCAGTCTCTGCCAAGTCAATTGATTTCTCCAAATCTCTATTTCCTCATCTGTAAATTGGAGGTGTTAATAGTACCTACTGCATAAGGCTGTTGGAGGATGAAATGAGATAATGTCTATAAAAAGCTTAGCATAGTGTCTGGCATATAGTAAACACTTAATACCTTTGTTTCCAATTAGTTCACCCCAAAGAGGAGTAAATGATTGCTTTTCAATGAGGCAGAACCTGAACTTCAACCATATCCCAGACTCCTCAGGTCTTCTGCTTTCCCACTGGCCTGAAAGTTAAAGGGTAAGAACAGTGAATGTTGTGGGAAGCCCATAGAGGCCCTGACTATGAGGGCAGGACCTGAAAACCTGGCTTACCTGACAGCCACAGCTGTAAGGACCTGATTTAGAACTTGGGAGTGGTGGGCTGGGGTCTTGGAGTGTGCTATATCTTATCCGTGGACTGGTAAAACCAAAGTGTCAAAGCATCATGATACTTATCATCAGAGGTATGGAGAGAGTATGGGGTTTGGAATGAAAGTATTTGGGTTCAAGTCTTAGTTCTTGAAGGAAGCCTTCCTCAACTTTGTTGTACCCCCACATCCCTATATGGGTCAGGTGCCCTTTCTCAGTGTTTCCACAGTGCCTACAATTTCCCTTATCATACTATTAGGCTGTGTCATTACTTCCTGACTGTCATCTATAGTAGACTGAGCTCCTTGAGAATGAGGACAATGTCTTGACATCTCTGTATCCTGGACAAAGAGCATATTGTCTGAGTAGAGCAAATGTGCAGAAAATGTTTTGGAGCTCAACTCAAATGATTAGCTGATGTACTGTTGAATTTAGCCATTGATTAGCTTTGGGCAAGCCAGTTAACCTCTTTAAGCCTATAAGAGGAGGGTGGATAAACAACTTACCAGGGTGAGAGAGAGAGAGAAAGAGAGAGACAGAGGCAACCAAGAAACAGACTCTAACCTATAGAGAACAAACTGATGGTTATTAGAGGTGAGGTGGGGCGGGGGATGGGTGAAATAGGTGATGGAGATTGAAGAGTGCACTTGTTATGAGCATCAGGTAATATATGGAATTGTTGAATCAGTATATGTCACACCTGAAACTAGCATAACATTGTATGTTAACTAACTAGAATTAAAATTAAAACTTTTAAAAAGAACAACTTATCTTGCAAGAGATGCCCGAGGAGTTTTCATCCTAGGCGGAGCTGGTTTGTACCAGTTACTGTGATGAGCACTGGGTGTTGTGTGGAAGTGTTGAATCGCTATATTGTACACCTGAAACTAATATTACACTGTATGTTAACTAACTGGAATTTAAATAAAAACTTAAAGAAACCCCACAACTCACCAGGGTTATTATGGGGCCCAAGCACTTTCAGGCTTCTTTCTTGGCCCTTCCCACCCCTTAGCCTTGTTGACCTTTACCTAAACCTATTTACCATCCCTTTAGGACTCTATTTTCCGTTCTCTAGGCTGTTTAATCACCAAATCTGGAAAAGAAATCAATGCTAATGTGTTAATGGGTGTTAATTGAATGATATATTTACATTTCAACAGGGAGCTTTTCCTGCTTCAGGAGGAATGAGTAATGGTAGATTCCAGGTGCTTGGGCAAGGGAGGGCTGGGTTTTGTTGTTGTTAGGGGGCCTTTTAAGCCATTTCTCAAACTGCCCTGGTAGGGAGCCACCCACTTTTTGTCTACAAAGGGCTTGCCGCTGCAGTTTACACTGTGTTCCCATGCAGAAAATGCCTGAGGCCTCTAGGGCCACACTGGGGGACTCTCTCTTTCTTTTTAAGATTTTATTTATTTGAGAGAGAGTGTGAGCGGGAGAGTACGGGGGCTCATGAGTGAGGGGAGGGGGCAGAGGAAGAGGGATAAGCAGACTCCCCGCTGAGCAAGGAGCCCTATGCAGGGCTTGATCCCAGGACCCCAGGATCATGACCTGAGCCAAAGGCAGGCGCTTAACCAACTGAGCCACCTAGGTGCCCCAGGGGATTCTCTCTTGCGAGGCCTCCAAGAGCACACAAAACCAATCTCTAGCGATTTACCTGTGCCTCCCTTGAGTTTTGAGTCCCACTGACTGAAGAGGCCTGATGAGCTCTGTACCAGGCTTGGAGATCAGACCTGGGCTCCAGTAAAGCCATTAGTCTGGAAAGATTATTTCTGCTAATCCCCCTAATCAACTCCTGAGGCTTTTCACATGCTCACAGAATAGGCTGGGGTCTTTGCTGGGGTCCAGGATTAAACTCCTTTGGAAAGAGATGTAATTCTTAGTTAAAAGTTTCTCTGGTGCTATTAATATTGAACAGAAATAGATTTTGTGCCTAAAATATCAATGCGAACAATTTCATGTGTATTGAGGACCAGTAGGGGAAGGTGAGGGGTTTACTGGTTGAAGGTAGTTTGAGTTTGCAGGTATGGGCAGGGCTGGAGTAAGGATGTCCCTTGTATGGCCTGTGGGCATGAGTGTGTATTTTGAGTGTGCATGCCCTGTATGCATATTCTATGAATTTGTCCTTTTGTTCTTTTCAGTATTCTATAGTGCAAGATTTGGCTATGAAAAGAAATTGTTCTTCCTTCCTGCTTTACATGTAAATATAAACCACACCTAAGCTTCTTGGAGCATCATTCTTGATTGTGTTGAGATCTGAAATACTGAGGGCATGATATGTTGCCACTCTGGGTCTCAGAGTTTTCCACTCAGAATGTGGAGACCTTGCATAAATTTTGGGAAAGTGATCCAGGAGAGGCTGGACTAGAGGACCTGAACTTGCCAGAGGCTGGTTGTCTTGTGGCTGGTGTCATAGGGCTTGTCTGCCATTTCTATTCCTCTGCCTCTTGCCCACTTCTCCAGAGGAGGAATGAAGAGGGAAAGAGCTGAACCTCACTTCCCTTCAGTTGGAAAATATCTTGTTTCCCAGCCTTTGTGGGGTTAGTGGCCACTAGGTTGCCCTACACCTCAGCCCCTGCCAGGAGCAATGATGAAGCCTCCACTCATATGTGTATTGGAATTCCACCCTTTCTCTGTGACTCAGACTCAGATGAATCTATTTCTCTTAATGGGGCTGGCTTAATATGTAAATGTGGATACTAAATGTGTTCATGAGCCAAGAGGTGATTGACAGGTGATCTACTTTCAATGCAGTGGGATTGTAAGTTAATTCTTTGTTGGGCCAAGGGCACCAGAACAGGGGCTTGGAACTCTGCTGATGGGGTGGGGAGCAGGCTGAGAGGGGCAGAATCTCTTTGGGGATGAGAGTAGAAGTTGTCAAGTGGGAATCTTGAAGGCCAAATCCAGCATTCACATTTTATGTGACTTGAACAGTGTTTTAAAACACTTTGAATTGGTTGCCCACATTTAAAAATTTAGAAACTGAAAATAATAGGATCATATAACACTGGGTAAGGTGCCTACTTGATAACAATCATATTGAGTAGTGTCTGCTACATTTGGGCAGGATCTGCACTTTCTAGTTTTCCACACTCCCCCATTTTCTTACTTGTGTGCTTCTCTCATTTAGACTACCTATCTGGCTCCTATAGACCAATTTGTGATCCCTGGACTTTTAACACTCATCATTGTTGGATAGGTCTTATGGGGAGAGTCTGCTGCAGGGGATGGAAGACAAGATGAATAGTAGGGCCTGAAATAGACCAAAAGCCTGAGAGAGGCAGCCTGGGGTCACCATTGGGCATCCTGTCAGGCAGAGGGATCACAGCAATAGGGAGCTTATCCTGTGAAGACCTGGGCAGGAAGCATTGAGGGAAGGGATTTCTGGAGGAGGACAGAGGAGGATAGAGCCAGACTGTCTG
Organism: Zalophus californianus; assembly: GCF_009762305.2. Taxonomy (NCBI): domain Eukaryota; kingdom Metazoa; phylum Chordata; class Mammalia; order Carnivora; family Otariidae; genus Zalophus; species Zalophus californianus. Next base: position 66,953,646 of record NC_045612.1, read on the forward strand.
AGGTCAAGTGATCCTGCCATAGTTCTACCTAAACCCTCAAAGACTTCCTATTGTTCTTAGGATAAAGGCAAGCAGCTTTACAATGGTCAGCAAGATGCTGCATGTTGGCCTGACAATGTTGAACTTTATCTTGAGCCCTGTGCTTCTAAAAAAATCCTTACCCTAAGACCATCCTGGACCGTTATAAGATCTCCACCCTTTCTGAATGACTCAGATAAGACCCACTCTAAGTTTTCTCCCTCTTCTTTGATACATTTCTTATTCATGAACACTCTCCCTATTGCAATAGCCCGAATAAAATCATGTCCTTAATTGTGTGTTGAATTTTGTCCTTCATAGTTTTGGCATTGTTGCAAGCATGCTATGAAGGCACACACGCGAGTTGTGTCTTTCCATAGTGTCAGCTTTATTCAATCATAAAGCAAGGTTAACATAATTATAAAGCAGGTTCAGGATTCCAAACTCAATGACATTTCATTATGCATTTAAATGGGCTTCATATACAGTACACAAAGCAAAGCACAAAACAAAGTCACACAACAAACAAGACATAACGAGGGGTAAGGTGTGAACAACCATAATGCAAAGTCAGTTAGTCCTTGTGTGTGCAGTTGAGATGAGGCTTTGGTCCAGTCTAGGCCAGCTTTCGGCAGGTGCTGCTTATTATGTTTAAACAGTGGAGAATCTCTGTTATGTCCAGAGATCAATCGGGCAGAGTCTTTGGTGGCATTTGACTTTTTGATGTGGTCAGATGTGAAAGGGTCAGCATCTGGAGAGTCTAACAGTTTGCTACAAAAATTCTCACTTTTTAAAGGAGTTTAATCAGTCTTGGGCCTTTTCAGAACCCCCTGGTTCTGCTGCTTTGTCAGTTCAGGGTGTTGTCCGCCTGTGCTGGTTTTGGCAATATTTGGTCTTAGTTCCAACGCCCTTGGCTGCTTACATCACTGCTTGACATAAGTCACTGCTTGACATGAGTGACTCCATCTTGCTCTCTACTCAGATGGGATCGGACCTCACCTTCAGATCCATATTTATTACACCGAGGTAACAAGGCCTCTCAAAACCCTTTGTGTTCCTCTTCTGACCTGTGATCTGTGGACCCAACAGTGAGTCCAGCTCCAGATTCTATGTTCCAGACTCTTGTCCACTGCTAGAACTGTAAGGATTTGGTTATTTTTGAGTACTTGGCTTGATTTCTGGTGCTGGCTTCTTTTGGTTTCATGATCTGACCATTCAGTGATCTCTGTTAAATAAAGTCATGGTTTGTAGACATCTTGTCTCTGTTGGGTGAAAGAAGACAGTATCTGATCAGTCTTTTCTGTCTATTTTGAGCTCAGATCAACTAAGAATTCCATGCCCATCAGGAAGAGAACAGCTCTTTGATATGGATCGTGAGTTTTTAAATTCTGTGTTTACAGTTGACTCATACTTAAATTTTAGGATTAAAGCTACAAGCTGTCTTTCTATCTGTGTCTGTCTGTATGTTTATATATAATTCAGAAAGACCTCTATCTTTCATTGTGTGAGTATGTAATATTTTTCTGCCTTTGGATGGTATTACCAAATTGGATTATAAAATCTTTTAAAAGGAGCTCTATTCTGATTGGCTTAGAAATAAATAAGTGCTTGTATAAGTTGAATGTTCTTAAAATTCCCAGAAATTAAGAAAATTGCAGTGTATTAGATAACTTATAATGTGTTAAACAAAAGTGTTCTTATGGAAACCAATTCAAATATTTTAAGAATTCAAGTTCACATAATTTAGAAAAATCTGGCAAATGACAGTAGTTTAATATTTTCATTTAATAAAACAACCATGCTTTTTTTGATTTCTCAGTGTTGAATATACTATAAGCATATGTTTTTATTCTACTTGGGTATGTTCTTCCTAAATTTATACAAGTTTACTGATCAAATGAGCTAGCATTACTTCTACTAAATGTTTAAGATTATGAAAAATGTAAATTTGTATTTAACCACATAAAATCATTAATTTCAAGAATAATTCTGTTTTGTAGCATGTCAGCTTGAAGATAATTTCCAAAATATTTAGGTAACTTAAAACCTTGGACTGATACTAAATTGAGTTGATTAATGGATATTCATTATATGTCTTAGATAATTTCTAAGACAGAATACTGAAACATTAATTCTTAAGCATAATTTTAAGTTTATATACTTTGCATCTCATTTTTATATGCTACAAAGGCTATATATATAGTTAGGTCTGTTAATAGATCTGTTCATTTTTACCATTTTAAAAAGTTGTACTCTAGGGTTGTATACAGATATAAAAAGTTGTGGAAAGAGAGTTTAATTTGTTGTGTTCAAAGCTGGTTAAGGTTTGATGTGCTTATTTATAAGATTTTCAAAAAGTTTTAGTATCAACTATTATATGGATGCAAAACTAGAATTGGATTTTTTCTCTGTTAAAATGACAAATTTTTCTTGGATTATTGGTCTGCTCTTAATAAGAGCTTGTAAATGGTTATTCTTTACTTTCTGTGTCATTTGCTTAGAAGACAAAGTTTCAGTGTCTTGCTAGAATAACCTATGGTTTATGTTGACTTTACATCCTTGATTATTTAAGAAAAGAAGGTCTTCTTACTTAGAAAAGAGCTATGATTCTTTATAATCACGTTACCTCTTATCTGTACTTTTCAAATCTTGTATTGTTAAATTGATCAAATAGACAGCCAAGTATTGTTTTTCAGTAATCCATGATCCTATCTTAATCAAGTGTTCAAATACCTTGACAACTTTTGATATTTTGGCTTCTCCAAATCTAATCCTAAATATCTTTTGCACTTACAACTGTCTTTCAGATTTCCTAGAGGGCTTGTGGAAAATTAAAAACAAAAAAAGGATTTGTTCTTTTACCTTGTAAAAAGAGAACTGCTAGAGATAATTGGGTTTGTTTGATATATTACACTTGAAGAGTTGCATGAGTAGAGTGATTAAAGGAGGGGAGATTCTCAGCCTTTCCTAGGTTAAAGTGGTATAGGTAAAATGTTATTGATATAAATATTTCATAAATTGTTTTCTGTATGGGAAGTTCCCAGAGAATTGTCAATGCCCTCACTGTCCATGAAATGTTTCTTTTTGTCAGAGTCTTAGTGTTGCTTTGCCAGATAATAGAACTCAAAGATAATATTATCAGTCATAATGTCATAATTTCAGTTATTTTTTAAATGTTACCTTGGTCACAACTTTGCTTATTTAGTTTGAATCTAGCTTCTTCTAAGCCAGTGGGTTTTTAAAACGTTTTTTTTTTTTATTTATGAGAGAGAGGAGGAGGAGAGGGAGAGGGACAAGCAGACTCTGTGCTGAACATGGAGCCCAGCTCAGGGCTCGATCCCACTACCCATGAGATCATGACGTGAGCAGAAACCAACAGCTGGACTCTGAACCGACTGAGCCATCCAGGCACCCCTTTAGTGTTTTGTTTTTTTTTTAATTGAAGTATGGGTGAAGCACAATGTTATATTAGTTTCAGGTGTACAACATAATGATTTGACAACTCTGTATGTTGTGCTATGCTCGTCACAAGTGTAGCTACCATCTATCACTATGCGAAGCTACCACAATACCATAGACTATATTTTCTATGCTGTGCCTTTCATCTCTGTGACTTATTCATTCCATAACTGGAAGCCTGTACCTCCCATTCCCCTTCACCCATTTTGGCCATCCCCCCACCTCCTCCCCTCGGGCAACCACCAGTTTGTTCTCTGTATTTATGGATCTGCTTCTGCTTCTGTTTGTTTGTTCATTTGTTTTGTTTTTTGGATTCCACATATAAGTGAAATGATATGGTATTTGTCTTTCTCTGTCTGACTTATTTCACTTAGCATAATGCCCTCTAGGTCCATCCATGTTTTTACAAATGTAAGCCAGGGGTTTTTAACTGGGTTATTCACATCACTTTCATATGGAGTTTGATTAATATACAATGTTCAGGACATACTTTAAACTTGTAGAAGCTCTTTAGTTGATATTCACTTTTTAAAAAAGATTTATTTACTTGAGAGAGAGAGAGAGAGAGGGAGGGAGGGGGAAGGGCAGTGAGAGAGGGAGAGAGAATCTCCAGCAGACTCCCCACTGAGTGAGAAGCCCAATGCGGGGTTCCATCTCACAACCCTGAGATCATGAGCTGAGCTGAAACCAAGAGTCAGATGCTTAACTGACTGAGCCACCCAGGCTCCCCTTTAGTTGATATTCTTGATATAGTCTAATGATTGCCTAACATGTTCATGACATGTTATATTAGGATTACTATGTTATATGTGAGGTTTTTTCCTTTGGAAAGATTATGTTAATCCATTCTTATAAATTAGATGTAATATTTACTCTTCTTTAAAATAGGTTAATTATTATGTTTGTAGATATTTTGTTTAAAACTTTATTTTGAATTGACTTCATTGTCTTATTTTGACAGTTATTTTATTTATGTAATGAACTCTCATCAGATCTCTCACTTTTGAAAATGAGCAATAGTAAGTTAATCATAGCTATTGTCTTTTATCATCTACAGATAGTTTTTTATGTTTTAATTTGATGCTCCCTTGAAAGCATTGCAATTAGCTATAGGCCAGAGTGCTTAATCTTCCAAAAAAGGGCTCAAAGTTCCTTTGAAAAGGACTATGTCAGGTACTATTGGGTATAGGGGTCTGATGGCATCATTTAGACAACTTTGAGACTATACCAATGAACCAAGTTTGGATTTTCAGAACTCTAATTAAGAAACAGATGGGGCCATGAGATCACTAGGCCAAAACTATATAGCAAAAGAACTAATTATATAGACCTGAATGAACTGATGAAGGATGATTATGGGTTTTGTTTGGAGTATTGCTAATGTTTTAATGTTTTATTTTCTTGGTATGTAAGGAACCCTGTTCTCTTTTGTCTTAGTTATCTATAACTCATGACAACTTAGTAGACTATGCTTTCATAAATAGAAAGGAAATATTTGTAAATGATATCTCATTCTTCCTGTTTAATCACTCCAGAATTCTGAAACTTTTATTAAGTATTTTAATTTTCATGGCAATATGATTATTTATATAGGTTCAATAAGAATTTGTCTTTCACGTGAAAAAGTGCTCAACATTGCTTGGCATCAGGGAAATCCAAATCAAAACCTCAATGAGATACCACCTCACACCAGTCAGAATGGCTAAAATTAACAAGTCAGGAAACGACAGATGTTGGTGGGGATGCGGAGAAAGGGGAACCCTCCCACACTGTTGGTGGGAATGCAAGCTGCTGCAACCACTCTGAAAAACAGTATGGAGGTTCCTCAAAAAGTTGAAAATAGAGCTACCATACGACCCAGCAATTGCACTACTGGGTATTTACCCCAAAGATACAAATGTAGGGATCTGAAGGGGTACATGCACCCCGATGTTTATAGCAGCAATGTCCACAATAGCCAAACTGTGGAAAGAGCCAAGATGTCCATCAACAGATGAATGGATAAAGAAGATGTGGTGTGTGTGTATATATATATAATGGAATATTATGCAGCCATCAAAAGGAATGGGATCTTGCCATTTGCAATGACGTGGATGGAACTGGAGGGTGTTATGCTGAGTGAAATAAGTCAATCAGAGAAAGACATGTATCGTATGACCTCACTGATATGAGGATTTCTTTCTTTTTTTTTAAGATTTTATTTATTTGATAGAGAGAGAGACAGCAAGAAAGGAAACACAAGCAGGGGGAGTGGGAGAGGGAGAAGCAGGCTTCCCCTCCCAAGCAGGGAGCCCTATGTGGGGCTCAATCCCAGGATCCTGGGATCATGACCTGAGCTGACGGCAGACGCTTAACAACTGAGCCACCCAGGCGCCCCGAGGATTTCTTAATCTCAGGAAACAAACTGAGGGTTGCTGGAGTGGGGGTGGGGTGGGAGGGATGGGGTGGCTGGGTGATAGACATTGGGGAGGGCATGTGCTATGGTGAGCGCTGTGAATTGTGCAAGACTGTTGAATCACAGATCTGTACCTCTGAAACAAATAATGCAATATATGTTAAGAAAAAAAAAGAGAGGAAGATAGCAGGAGGGGAAGAATGAAGGGGGGAAATCGGAGGGGGAGACGAACCATGAGAGACAATGGACTCTGAAAAACAAACTGAGGGTTCTAGAGGGGAGGGGAGTGGGAGGATGGGTTAGCCTGGTGATGGGTATTAAAGAGGGCACATTCTGTGTGGAGCACTGGGTGTTATATGCAAACAATGAATCATGGAACACTACATCAAAAACTAATGATGTAATGTATGGTGATTAACATAATAAAAAAATTTAAAGAAAAAGAATTTGTTGTCTTTGTCACATTTTTACAAAGAAGACATACAGATGATTAACAGACATATGAAAAGATGCTCAACATCACTCATTATCAGGGAAATACAAATCAAAGATATCACCTCACACCAGTCAGAATGGCTAAAATTAACAACAAAGGAAAAGAACAGGTGTTGACGAAGATGTGGAGAAAGGGGAAATCCTCTGACACTGTTGGTGGGAATGCACCAGCAGCCACTCTGGAAAACAATATGGAGTTTCCTCAAAAAGTGAAAAATAGAACCACCCTATGATCCAGTAATTGCAGTGCTAGGTATTTACCCAAAGAATACAAAATACTGATTCGAAGGGATACATGAACCTCAATGTTTCTTATAATATTTATTTATTCATTTTAGAGAGAGAGCACGAGTGGGAGGGGAAGAGGGAGGGGAGAGAGCATCTCAAGCAGACTACATGCTGAGCATGGAGCTTCACACGGGGCTTGATCTCATGACCCTGAGATCATGACCCAAGCCAAAACCAAGACCCAACTGCTTAACCGACTGCATCATCCAGGCACCCCCATGAGCCCTGATGTTTACAGTAGCATTATCAACAATAGTCAAAATTATGGAAAGAGCCCAGATGTCCATTGGCTGATGGATAAAGAAGATGTTACACACACACACACACACACACACAAAGTGGAATATTACTCAGCTATCAGAAAATGAAATCTTGCCATTTGCAATGATGTGGTTGGAACTACAGAGTATTGTGCTAAGTGAAATAAGTCAGTCAGAGAAAGACACATTCCATATGATTTCACTCATATGTAGAATTTAAGAGACAAAACATGACAAACCAAGGGGGAAAAAAGAGAGGCAAACCAGGAAACAGGCTCTTACCTATAGAGAACAAACTGAGGGTTACTGAAGGGGAGGTGAGCAAGGGGGGTGGGTTAAATAAGTGATGGGTATTTAGGAGGGCACTTGTTATGATGAGCACTGGGTGTTGTATGTAAGTGATGAATCACTAAATTCTACACCTGAAACTAATATTACACTGTATGTTAACTAACTGGAATTTAAATAAAAATTTGGATAAAAAGAATTTGTTGTCCTTGTTAACAGGACATAATTGGAAACACTGGTTATGCAGCTAAGACCTTGCCAGATGTCATATTTGAAAATGATGCTTATTGAATCAGATCCAACCAGATGCTTTTCAGGAATTAGATTGACTTTATGGAGCCAATGCTTACACAGCCCTCTTGGGAAAACTTGCCTGGTACCTGGTTTACAGGGTTCCCAGTCTTCCAGGTGAGTAAGGAAAGTTGCTTCTAGGCAGGTCAGGGACCCTAGGATATCTTGGGAAACTTAAAAAGAGCGGAAATTGTCCAGATTTATAGGTAGTAAGGTGAAATCTGATGGTGAGTTCTTGATTTGGCTTCCCAGCCTCAGGAGCTTTCAAAAATCTAATCTGAGATTCTATATGAAAACTTCCAGCAAAGTAAACTTAAGAAGGCCTATAATTATTTATTTTTATTCTTGCTGCAACTATGTAAGTAATTAAGTCAAATCTAATGAGACCAGCATATTTGTGTGATCAAGAATAATCCTTTGAGATTCTCTTTCATCCAAAGGGGGAGATGGTAGAGATAAATTTCATGTTTCAATAGAAAACTATAGAACATCTTTATAGTCCTGTCACTGTCTTTGAGCTCCTTTGCATCTCTTTGTAAAATGCAAACAACTGATGGGTATATAAACTCTGTCTTGTCTGGTGGAGATTTAATGGACTTCCTCCCCAACTATGGAAAAGCAGTTTTTATACCTATCTGCAAATTGGACTAGATACTGTTACTTTGCCCAAATTGCTAATCCTTACCATATTTTCATGTCTTCTAGTTTCCTCCAATGTCTTACTATAACCCTGAAAATTAACTTTCCAATTTTTCTCCCTCCTCTTGACTTGCATGGAGAACTAAAACCTGATGGCCTAGACTCCTATCCGTACTGTAGCTTGCCTTGTAGCTTGCCCTTTTCTCTAGGTTCCAAAATAGTCGTGAAAGCTAAAGCCTAATGACTTGATACAAACTTGGAAGAACACATCACTGCAGCAGACCATGCATCAATCAGTTTTCTCCTTAGACAAGCTGCTGCCTGGACTACTAGGAAGTTGAGCGAAATGTTGGGGTCATGTATGTCCTTCTACGAGAAGTAACCAAGACTGTGGGCAACATCACGAAGAGTAGTAACATCCTAGTTTCAAAAAACTCAAGTGGAGCTACATAACCAAGAATTTCCCTCACTGACTTCTTGGAATCTACCAAGCTGGTTACCCTCAGGGTTCAGCTCCTGGCTCTTTACTTTTATATAACTTTTTATATTAATATTTTTCTATTTTACTTTATACATCCCTCTTTCAGAATGCCTAATCTTTAGGACCCTAAAGCAGCTAATCTTTGCCACCACTTCTCAACAGATGGTTTAATGGTTTTGCAGAACAATGCCAACAAAAGTCCTTGAGAGACTATTTCTCAGACTCTGCTGTACCCCACTTAAGAGGTTTGTGGTTGCCTCTGAGTTGTTCAGGGATGAATAATATTTATTTATCTTGAACAAAATGGGGAACTGATGATGTTGAATTTTATCTGAGCCCTGTGCTCCTGGAAAGCAATGATGAATAAGAAATCTTCCATCCTTTTAAGACCCACCTCCACCCTTCCTCAGGGACTTCTTTGTTTTATAAAAACCTTGTGTTTCCTTCATTTTTTGGGAATGTTTCTCATTAATGAACATGTTCCCTACTGTAATAGCATGAATAAAATCATCTTAGGGAAGCCTGGGTGGCTCAGTTGGTTAAGCGTCTGCCTTTGGCTCAGGTCATGATCCCAGGATCCTGGGATGAAGCCCCACGTTGGGCTCCCTGCTCATTGTGGGGGTCTGCTTCTACCTCTCCCTCTGCCCAGCCCACTTGTGCTCTCTCTCTCTTTCTCAAATAAGTGAATAAATAATCTTAAAAAAATCATCTCCTTAATTATCCACTGCATTTTGTCTTTTATGAGCTCCTACCTTTCTCTCCAGCTTTATCTCCTAACATTTTTTCCCCTGTTCATTATGCACAAACCATACTGGTGTTTTTGTCCCTAAAGCACACATAACTTATCTCTGCCTTAGAGCCTGTGCACATGCTCTTTCCTATGCTGGAGTCTTCTTTTTCACCTCTCCCTCTAATCCAGCTTAGCTCAAATGTGCCAAGGTAGGTTTGGATGTCCCCTCTCCCCCATTATTCTCTCTCATAGTATAGTTGATCTTCATTATTTGTAGGTTCTTTATTTGGAAATTTGCCTACTCAATACAATTTGTTTGTAACCTCAAAATCAATATTCATGGCAGGGTTCTGGTTTAAGATGGCTGTGTAGGAAGATCCTGAACTCACCTCCCATGGACACACTGAGTTGATAGCTACATATGGAACAATTCCCTCTCAAAAATCCTAATGTCTGGCTGAGTGATGACTACACATCAGGCAAATGAGAAGAAAACCATATCAAAGTGGGTAGGAGATGCTGGAACACAACCTTGCCATAAATCCCACCCTTAGCATAGCAACGCACAACTGGGAGGGAACTCAAAACCCAGAACTTCTCCCTGAGGAGTAAAGGGCTCAAATTGCATATTGAGCACCTCACTTTTTAAGATGTGCACTTGAGAGATGAGCTCCCCAAACATTATTTTTTTAATTTTAATTTTTAAAATTTTAATTAAATTAATTAATTAATTTTTATTTAAATTAAATTAGCTAACATATGGTACATCATTAGTTACAGATCTAGTGTTCAATGATTCATCAGTTGCATATAACACCCAGTGTTCATCACATCACATGCCCTCCTTACCAATGGGGCTTGTGTACCAAAACCTACAAGAGGGTAGCAATCTGAGAAATGTTTCTTAAAGTTTGTACAGATTCACTTGCCCCAGGGCCCAGCTCAGAGGCAACAGATTGTGCCCAGACTTAAAGTGAAGGAGGCTCACCTGCTTATATTAAAACTGACCTGAGGGGTAGGCATCTAATTTAACACAAACATCTAGGAGTCTGCCAGAATACTCTCCAAGGAATGGAGACTGGTGTGTACCATCTTTGCACTCTCCCTTTGCCATACTCCCTTTACACATGTCTGGTGCCTTGATTTTGTGGCTGCTTCCCAAGAGATACCTCTTGATTACCTGGCTCTGGTGGCTAGGGGAGCTTGTGTTCCTGGTCACATGGGACTGTAATAATCAATGCCATTCAGAAAGGAGCTCATACCCCTCTCTAGTGCCTCAGTTTTTGTGACTGCTGCCAGGGGACACCTATACATTGCTTGGCTTTGGTGGCCAGTGGGGCTAATGTCTGTGGGTCCCACATGACTGTAACCAGCCCCAAGGCACTGCACAGAGAGTGGACTGAGGCACACCCCCAGTCTTTCTGAGAAGAAGGCCACTTTGCTTGTCCTGGAGCTTCAGACTGAGGGGGAATCTTCAGGCATACATTTAGTGACCTATAGAGCAGCTCTCAAGGAATGCAGGCTGTGGAAGCCATCTTGGCACTGTTCTTCTGCCTTGCTCTGGCTTGCTGGTATCTCCCAGAAACAAGCTTATACCCTCACCTGGATCTCCAAGTTTCATGATTGCCACCCAGGGAGACCTCAAAATTGCCTAGTCTGGTGGACAGAAGGTCTTACACTTGCAGCACCTCAGGACAGCATATACTTGCAAATGTTTAAAAGCTGCTGCCTAAGGGTCAGGCTTCCTGTCAGTCTGAATCTAGGTGCTGAGGTCCTCTCCCTTAGGACACTGACAGGTCTTGGCTCATCCTCAAATACTGGGAGCTATTAAAAACATAATAGGCTGCTTGGACAAGCACAGATCAAGAGCTGGGATAGGGCTGAAAGAAAAGATTCATCTCTTATACAAGGTTACTCCTTCAAAACTGGGAGAGGTGGTTGTTTCATTTGCTATAGAGAAACCAACAGAGAGTCAAGCAAAATTAAGAAATAAAAGAGTATGTTCCAAATGAGAAAACAAGATAAAACCTCAGGAAAGAATATTAATGAAATGGAAATAAGTAATTTACATGATAAAGAGTTCAAAGTAATGGTCATAAAGATGATCACTGAATGGGGGAGAAGAATGGATGAATACATTTAGAATTTCAACAAATAGATGGAAAATATAAGAAGGTACCAAACAGAAGTCTCAAAGCTGAAGAATAAAATTAACTGAACTGAAAATACACTAGAGGGCTTCAGCAGCAGATTAGAAGAAACAAAGAAAAAAAAATCATTCAACATAAAGACAAGGCACTAGAACTCACCCAATCAGAGTAGAAAGAAAAAGAATGAAAAAGGTGAAGATAGCTTAAGGGACTTATGGGACAACATCAAACAGACTAACATTCTCATTATTAGGGTCCTAGAAGGAGAAGAGAGAGAAAGGGGAAGAAATCTTATTTGCAGAAATAATGGTTGAAAATTTCTCTAACTTGGGGAAGGGACTAAACATCCATCTTGGAAGCCCAGAGAGTTCCAAATAAGATGAACTCAAAGAGACCCACATCAAGGTGCATAATTAAAATGTCAAAACTTAAAGAGAAGGAAATAATCTTAAAAGCAACAAAAGAAAAACAACTTGTTATGTACAAGGAACCACCCATAAAACTCTCAGCAGATTTTCAGCACAAACTTTGCAAGCCAGAAGGGAGTGACACAATATATTCAAAGTACTGAAAGAGGGATGTCTGGCTGGCTCAGTTAGTAGAGCATGCAACTCTTGATCTCGGGGTAGTGAGTTCAAGTCCCATGTTGGGCATAGAGCTTACTTAAAAAAAAGTGCTGGGAAAAAAAACCTTTTAACTAAGGATACCTTACCTGGCAAAGTTATTATTCAGAACTGAAGGAGAGATAAAACATTTTCCAGACAAGCAAAAGTTAAAGGAGTTCACCAACACTACACTGGCCTTACAAGAAATGTTAAAGGGACTTCTTTAAGCTGAAAAGACAGGGCATATGTATGAAAGAATAAATCTCACTGAAGAAGTAATTACATAGTAAAAGTAGTGGATTAATTACTTATAAAGCTAATATGAAGATTAAAAGACAAAAGTAGTAAAAATAACTGTGATAACAACATATTAGTTAAGGGACACACAGGATAAAAAGATGTAAAATGTGACATCAAAAACATAAAACACTGTGGGGGGGGAGTAAAAAATGATGAGCTTTAGAATGGGATCAAATGTAAGTTGTTATTAACTTAAAATAGACTGTTATGGATATGTTATTATATATAAGCCATATGGTAACCACAAAGCAAAAACCTATAGAAGATACACAAAATTTAAAGAAAGGGGATTATAAGCATACCACTAAAGAAAGTCATTAAAACCACAAAGGAAGAGAGAAAGTAAAAAAGAAAGGAACAGGGAAGAACTACAAAACAGCTAGAAACTAATTAACAAAATGGCAATAGGCATGTTCCTAGCAATAATTATTTTAAATGTAAATGGACTAAATTCTCTAATCAAAAGACATAGAGTGGCTGAATGGATAAAAATAAACCTCATCTATAAGCTGCCTACAAGAGACTCACTTTAGATATAAGGACACACAGACACTGAAAGTGAAGTGACGGAAGAAAATACCCCTTGCAAATGGAAACCAAAAGAAAGCTGGAATAGCTATACTTACATCAGAAAAAAGGGACTTTAAAACAAAAACTACAATGGGACAAAGAAAAGTGTTACATAATTATAAAGGGGTCAATCCAACAAGAAGATATAACATTTGCAGGTATTTATGATACAAAAGAGCACCTAAATATATAAAGCAAATATTAATAGATATAAAGGGAAAAATAGCTATACAATAATAGTAGGGCTCTTTAATATCCCACTTACATCAATGGACAGATCACCCAGACAGAATATCAATAAGGAAACATCAGCCTTAAACAACATGTTAAACCAGATGAACTTAACAGATATTTATAGAACATTTCATCCAAGAGCAACAGAATACACATTCCCCTGAAGTGCACCTGGGACATTTTCCAAGACAGATCATATGTTAGACCATAAAACAAGCATTAATAAATTTGAGGATTGAAATCATATGAGGCATCTTTTCCAACCACAGTGGTATGAAACTAGAAATTAATTATATGAAAAAAACCTGGAAAATTCCTAAATATGTGGAGATTAAAAAACATGCTACTGAAAAACCATAGGTCAAAGAAAAAATTAAAAAAAATTAAAAAATACCTTGAGACATGGGAAAAATGGATGTAACATACCAAAATTTATAGGATGCAGCAAAAACAGTCCTGAGGGAAGTTCATAGGAATGGAAGCCTACCTCAAGAAACAAGAAAAGTCTGAAAAAAAAACCCCAAGTATTTTACACCTCAAGGAACTAGAAAAAGAAGAGTTCAAAGTTAGTAGAAGGAAGGAAATAACAAAGATCAGAGACTAAAAAAAAAAAAACCAAAAACCAAAAAACAATAGAAAATTCAATGACTTTATTACCCAGCTAATGAATCATTGAACATTTTTTTAATTTAATTAAATTTTATTATGTTATGTTAGTCACCATACAATACATCATTAGTTTTTGATGTAGTGATCCATGATTCATTGTTTTTGTATAACACCCAGGGCTCCATGCAGTACCTGCCCTCCTTAATACCTATCACCGGGCTAGCCCATCTCCCTCCTCTCTCCCCTCTAAAACCCTCAGTTTGCTTCTTGGAGTCCATAGTCTCTCATGGTTTTTCTCTCCCTCCGATTTCCCACACTTCATCTTTCCCTTCCTTCTCTGAATGTCCTCCATGCTATTCCTTATGTTCCACAAGTAAGTGAAACCATATGATAATTGACTTTCTCTGCTTGACTTATTTCACTTAGCATAAACTCCTCCAGTCCCATCCATGTTGATGTAAAAGTTGAGTATTCATCCTTTCTGCTGGGTCAGTAATATTCCATTGTATATTTGGACCACATCTTTATCCATTCATCTCTTGAAGGGAATCTCGTCTCTTTCCACAGTGTGGCTATTGTGGACATTGTTGCTATGAACATTGGGGTGCACATGGTCCTTCTTTTCACTACATCTGTATCTTTGGTGTAAATACCCAGTAGTGCAATTGCTGGTTCATAGGGTAGCTCTATTTTTAATTTTTTGAGGCACCTCCACACTGTTTTCCAAAGTGGCTGTACCAACTTGCATTCCCACCAACAGTGTAAGAGGGTCCCCCTTAATATTTCTTGCAGGTCAGGCTTAGTGGTCACATATTCTCACAGTTTCTGCGGGTCTTGGAAGCTCTGCATCTCTCCATCGATTCTAAATGACAGCCTTGCTGGATAAAGTATTCTTGGCTGCATGTTCTTCTCATTTTGTATCCTGAATATTGTCTTGCCCTTCCTTTCTAGCTTGCCAGGTCTCTGTGGATAGGTCTGACATTATTCTGATGTTCCTCCCTCTGTACGTAAGGAACACTTCCCCCTAACTCTCTCTGAGATGGTTTCCTTGGTTCTAAGATTTGCGAGTTTTACTATTACATGCCGGGGTGTTGGCCTGTTTTCCTTGATCTTGGGAGGGGTCCTCCCTGCCTCTAGGACATGAATGTTTGTTTCATTCCCAGATTAGGGAAGTTTTCAGCTATGATTTGCTCAAATATACCTTCTAGTCCTCTCTCTCTCCACCACTATAGGGATCCCAATAGTTCTGACATTGGAAGGTTTCATGGCATCACTTATTTGTCTAATTCTGTTTTCAAGGATTATAAGCTGTTTTTCCCAGGCCTCCTCTTTTTCCTTCTTTTTTATCAATTGGTCTTCTAGATCACTAATTTGTTTTTCTTCCACTTACCCTAGGTATTAGATTATCTAGATTCGATTGGATCTCATTGATAGCATTTTGAAGTTCTGCCAGTTCAGCTTTCATTTCTGCCCTTAGAGACTCTATGTTGCCATTAATTGATTCCTCCATTCTAGCTATTGTCTTTATAACTGTTACCCTGAAGTCCATTTCTGACATCTTGGTTATGTCTGTATCCATTTGTAAATTTGTGGCAGAAGTCACAGTCTCTGAGTCTTTCCTGTTTTGGTGGTTCCTCCCCCTAGTCATTCTGTTGAGGGTGGTTGAGGGAATGTATAGAGTCCAAATTATTGACCACAACCCATGCAAGATGCACCTGTTTTGTTGGGATCTTAGGGTTGCCCAACTCTTGTTCTCCCAGCCTGTCTTCTTGGGGAGGGGCCTGCTGCACTGTTACTCAGGCAACCCTGTTTGAGCAGTCTTGCCCTGCCCCCTGTGGCAGGGGATGGGCTTAGTAAAAAACATTTTTTTTGGGTGCTTTTGTTCTCTGGCGGCTTTCCCTATTGGCTTTCTGTGATTCTTCTGAGAGTCAGAGCAGAAGAGATAATTTCCAACCCTCTGCCTCAGAGCAGAGAGACTGCAGTCTGTTCTTCAGTGAGCTCTCCAGGCCACACTCTCTCCATTTCTGTCTGTGCTGCTATAAACTGCAGCGTCCTGGGTTGTGAGCCCCTTATCAGCACTCCAGTCCTGGTCTCCACGTCAGGGTATGTCTCTGCCTTTTGTGCTTCTAAAACTGCCAGCTGCCCCAGTTTGCATGGGTGGCCCTGCTGCTCTGGGTTTTAGTCCTTGGGGCTGCCCTAAAGTCCTTTCTCCACCACTACTGGTCTGCGAGCTTGTGCCCCATCCCCAGCCTGGGAGGCTGTCGCTCACCGGCCATGTTGGATCCTTGCGGCTCCCTCCTCCTGCATTTATCTTATGATATCTGCCCGTGGAATCACGGCTCCCTAATTCATATCTCGAAACCAACTGCCTGTGATATTCTGTTTGTAGAGATCCAGATCTACCTTCTTACATCTCAGGCTGATTTCATGGGTGTTCAGAGTGATCTGGTAGATATCCAGTTCAATTCTGGGGACTGGTTGGAATAGGGTCCCCTACTCCTCTGACATCTTTTCCTGAATTATTGAACCTTATATCAAAAACTAATGGTGTACTATACCTTGGCTAATTGAATTTAAATAAAAAAATTCAGTGTTAAAAAAAAGAAAATTCAATGAAATTAAGATCTGGTTCTTTGAAAAGATAAACAAATTGACAAACCTTTAGCTTTACTCACGAAGAGAAAAAGAGAGGACTTATATAAATAAAATCAGAAATGAAGGAGATGTTACAACTGGTACCAGAGAGATACAAAGTATCATGAGATTACTATGAATAATTATATGCCAACAAATTGGAGAATATAGAAGAAATGTATAAATTCCCAGAAACATACAACCTACAGAGACTGAATCATGATGAAATAAAGAATATAAATAGACCACTTACTCATAAAGAGATTAAATAAATAATCAAAATTCTCCCAACACACAAAAGTTCAGGACCAGATGACTTCATTGGTGAATTCTAATAAACATTCAAATAATTAATACCAATCTTTTCCAAAGTCTTCCAAAAAATAGAAGAGAGAGGATCTCTTCTAAACACATTTTACAAGGCCAGCATTACCTTGATACCAAAACCAGTAAAGAATGCCATCAAAAAAATTACAGGCCAATATTCCTGATAAACAGGTGCAAAAATCCTGAACAAAATATTAGGAAACCAAACTCAACAATACATTAAAAGGATCATTCACCATGATCAAGTGGGATTTATTCCAGAGATGCAAGGATTGTTCCATATCCATAGATCACCCAATGTGATACAGCACATTAACAAAATGAAGGATAAAAACAATATGATATCTTAATAGATACAAAAAAAGTATTTGACAAAAAATCCTTTTATGATAAAAATTCTGAAAAAAGTGAGTATAGAGTGAATGTATCTCAAAATAATAAGGGCCATATACAAACCACAGCTAACAGTGAAAAGCTGATAGCTCTTCCTCCAAGATCAGAAACAAGAATGTCCACTCTTACAACTTTATTCAACATAATATTGGAAGTTCTAGGCACAGCAATTAGGTAAGAAAAAGAAATAAAATGCATCCAAATTGGAAAGGAAGAAGTAAAACTGTCACTATTTACAGATGACATGATATATAGAGAAAACCCTAGAGACTCCATCAAACAACTGTTAGAACGAATAAACTCATTGAGTAAAGTTGTAAGATACAAAACCAATACACGAAAATTTATTGTGTGTCTTTAATAACAGACTGTCAGAAGGAGAAATTAAGAAAACAATCTCATTTATAATTGCATCAAAAATAATAAAATATCTAGGAATAAATTTAACCAAGGAGGTGAAAGACCTGCATATTGGAAACTATAAGACATGGATGAAAGAAATTGAAGAAGACACAAATAAATGGAAAGATATTTTATGCTTATGCACTGGAAGAATTAATATTGTTAAATTGTCCATACTACCCAAAGCAGTCTACAGATTCAGTGCAATTCCTATCAAAATTCTAATGGTATTTTTCACAGAAATGCTAAAAAATCTTAAAATTTGTATGGAACCATTAAAAGATCTCAAATAGACAAAGCAGTCTTGAGAAGGAAGAACAAAGCTGGAGGCACCACACCCCCCCCATTTCAAACTATATTAATAAGCTATAATAATTAAAACAGTATGGTATTGGCATAAAAACATACATATAGATCAATAGAACAGAATAGAGAGTGTAGAAATAAACCCACAAATATATGTTCAATTAATTTACAAGAAAGAAGGCAAGAATAAATAATGGGGAAAAGAGGGTCTTTTCAATAAATGGTGCTGGGAAAATCGGACAGCTACATGCAAAAGAATGAAACTGGTCTACTATCTTATATCATATACAAAAATTAACTCAAAATGGATTAAAGACATAAAATGTAAGGCCTAAATCTATAAAACTCCTAGAAGGAAACAGGAAGTAAGTGCCTTAAAAAAAAGATTTTATGTATTTATTTGGGAGAGAAAGAATGAGCATGAGAGGGGGAAGATTTAGAGGGAGAAGCAGACTCCCTGCTGAGCAGGGACCCCCAATTTGGGACTCAATTCTGGGACTCCAGCATCATGACCTGAGCCAAAGACAGTCGCTTAATCAACTGAGCCACCCAGGCACCTGGCAGTAAACTCCTTGACATAGGTCTTGGTGATGATTCTTTGAATCTGATACCAAATGCAAAAGCAACAAAAGCAAAAATAAACAAGTGGGACTACATCAAACTAAAAAGCTTCTGCACAGTAAAGGAAACCATCAACAAAATGAGAAGGTAACCTACTGAATGGGAGAATGTAATTGCAAACCATATAACTGAAAGAGGCTAATATCTAAAGTATATAAAAAGCTCATACAACTCAAAAGCAAGAAAAATCTGATTTAAAAAATGGTCAGAAGGTCTGAATAGACATTTTTTTCCAAGGAAGACATACAGATGGCCAATAGGCAAATGAAAAGATGTTGACATCATTAATCATCAGGGAAATGCAAATCAAAACCACAGTGAAATATCACCTCACACCTCTTAGAATGGCTATTGTCAAAATGACAAAAAAATAACAAGTATTGGCAAGGACGTGGAGAAAAGGGAACGCTTGTGCACTGTTGGTGGGAATGTAATTAGGTGCAATCACCATGGAAAACAATTTGGAAGTTCCTCAAAAAATTAAAAATATAAGTACCGTACGATCCAGCATTCCCACTTCTGGGTATTTATTTGAAGAAATCGGAAACACTAATTCAATCAGACGGGAGGCAAGCAGGGGGATGGGTTAAATAGGTGATGGAGATTAAGGAGTGCACTTGTCATGATGAGCACTAGGTGATGTTTGGAACTGTTGAATCACTATATTGTACACCTGAAATTAGTATAACACAGTATGTTGCCTAACTGGAATTAAAATAAAAACTTAAACACTAATTCAAAAAAAGATATATGCACTCCCATGTTTGCTTCATGTTAGCTGAGATATGGAAACCGCCTAAGTTGCCATCAATAGAGGAATGGATAAAGAAACTGTGGTGTACGTATACAGTGGAATATTATTCCACCATTAAGAACTAAATCTTGCCTGGGCGCCTGGGTGGCTCAGTTGGTTAAGCGACTGCCTTCGGCTCAGGTCATGATCCTGGAGTCCCGGGATCGAGTCCCGCATCGGGCTCCCTGCTCAGCAAGGAGCCTGCTTCTCCCTCTGACCCTCCTCCCCTCTCATGTACTCTCTCTCTCATTCTCGCTCTCTCAAATAAATAAATAAATCTTTAAAAAAAAAAGAACTAAATCTTGCCATTTGTAACAACATGGGTGGATCTTGAGGGCGTTATGCAAAGTGAAATAAGTCAGACAGAGAAAGACAAATACCTTATGATCTCTCTTATATGTGGAATCTAAAGCGCACACACACACACACACACACACACACACACACACACACACATACACACCCCAAACAAAACAAGCTCATAGATACAGAGAACTGAATGGTGGTTTCATGAGGTAAGGGTTGGGGGAATGGTGGTTTCTAGAGATGGGTTAGGGGTGGGAGAAATGGGTGAACTGTTTTTTTTTTTTAGTTTAAATTAGTTGAATAAAAAGTTTAAAATTTACTCATGGCTCTTTGGCTATTCATGACAGGAACAGAATGGAAAACTTTGAGTTGTCTAGAACATGTGTTTCTGCTGAGGTTGAACAGGATAATACTCTGCCTTCTTCTTTCAGCTCATATACTATAAACAAGAGTCCTTTTTGTGATCTACTTAGTGCCACATTTTTTGAATTTTATTGTTCTTTTTGTTGGTATTTTGTTGTTTAAAATGGCCCTCATGTGTAGTGATGAAGTGCTATCTAGCATTCCTAAGCACAAGACTGTGATGTGTCTTACAAAGAAAATTTGTCTTAGATAAGCTTCACTCAGGCCTGAATTATAATGCTGTTGGCTGTGAGTTCAATATTAATGATCAATAATATATATTAAATAAAGTGCCTTTAAACAGAGGTACACATAAAACAAGTTTATGTATTGATTGGTTGATGAAAATATTGTGACTCAGAGACTCACAGGAACTTAACCCTGTATTTTCCAAGGAGTAACAATTCAAGATCTTTAGTAGTTACACTACTGCAAATAATGAGAATCAACTGTACTTTGGTTTTTTCCTTCATAGCATTGGTCACAGGTTGTAGGTATACGTTTATTCGTGTAATTTTTATTTTTATTTATTTTTATTTTTTTATTATGTTCAGTTAGCCACTGTATAGTACATCATTAGTTTTTGACGTAGTGTTCAATGATTCATTAGTTGTGTATAACACCCAGTGCTCATCACAGCATGTGTCCTCCTAAATACCCATCACCCAGCTACCCCATCCCCCCACCCCCCTCCCCTCTGAAACCCTCATTTTGTTTCCTGGAGTCCAGAGTTTCTCATGGTTTGTCTCCCTCTCTGATTTCTCCCCCTTCAGTTTTCCCTCCCTTCCCCTATGGTCCTCCACACTATTCCTTATGTTCCACATATGAGTGAAACCATAATGATAATTGTTTTTCTCTGCTTGACTTACTTCACTTAGCATAATCCCCTCCAGGTCCATCCATGTTGATGCAAATGGTGGGTATTCATGTAATTTTTAAATGTTTGTCTTCTCCACTAACATTTAAGCTTCAGGAGGACAGAGACTAGGATTGTTTCATTTGATTAGATCTCCAGTACTGATACAGGGCCTAATATAGAGCCAGTATTTGGTAAAAATTGTTGAAGAAGTGAATGAATGACTGAGTAAACAAAGTGCCTGTAGCTATGTGGCACAGAGGAATACCTGGGCAGGGAGCCAGGCAGGTCATTACACAGGGAGGTTGCAGACTGTGGTAGGAGACCCTATTGGTCTCTTCCCTTTTTCCATTATAGTAACTCTTGTCCTATAGTGTTGACTGTACTCTGTGTATAATGGAAGGATTTTCCTTTGAGGGTAAGATGTGTTTCAGGTGTCAAAGTAAAATAGAATCTTCCCTTAAGTAGTTTAATATCCTTTCATTTTTCTTACAATAAAAACAGTCAAAAGCAGCTCCTATAACCTGGTGGTTGCAGATACCATATAACTTTAGAAGGGGGATGGGGTTTTCTTCTTTCTTTCCACTGGAGGCTCCATGTGGGCTCTCAGATGTGGCTACAACTCCTTTTGGGGTTTGTAAATGTTAACATACCCCAGGCAGAAGGACTGGAACACATCTCTACACCAGGTTTTTTGAAATTAAATCACTCAGGCTTTTCTAGGCATCCTGGCATAACATGGCTACACAGATATTTATTTAGTAATCCCAGATGGTAGGTGATGGAGCATAATCCATCTATCAGAAAGACATCTTGAAGAGCCAACCAGTTGGGCCATTGTGGAAAGGAATTCGAAATAGACCTAGGGCCAAGTCAGGGAAGGCCATATCCAACTTAGTAAAGGAGTGTTTGAAAGCTGACCTTATGTGTAGGCAGAACAGTAAGTAACCTATGCTGTGGTCACCTATGTAGAATGTTTTCAGGGTCATCAGGGAAAGTCCTCCCACCCCTATTCTTTAATGAGATTTTTTTTTTTTTTTACACTCGAACTATGCTCTTGGTTGTTCTATTCCCCTGGATAGACCTTCTTTTTTTGTTAAAGCCATGCTAAATCTTACCTATCATTCAAGGCCTTGCTCCTCTAAGTCTTTTTGGACATTAGATCTCAGTAGTCTCTCTGTAGTCCACTGTCTGGGCACCCTAGGAATGCTTTGCATGTACTGCCTGCCTTTATCAGTGGTAAACAGTGAAACAGTGACACAACTAACATTGATGGCTCTGTTGACGTTTTTCTGGAGGGCATTATATGCTATTGGAGGACAGGGACCTTGTCCAGCATTTCCTTTGTATTCTCAAGATTTCTAGCACAATCTTCTGCACAATTTTGGTTCTTAGTAAAGATTTGTTCAACAAATGGAGTCAGCCAATAAACCTTTGTGAAGCCTTTTCTGCCCACCTTATTTGGAAGGGATCTGTCTTTCCCTAGGACGCTATATTGCCTTGAAAGTTGACTATATTGAAGAGACAACTTTGGGTAAAGGAAGTTTGAGTGGTAGGGTCTGATACAAAAAATATGATTATCCTCTCCACCAACCAAGCAAAAGTTGTTTTTGGCATCCAGGGCCAGCCCAAACACACTGGATCTGCAGATAGAGATGGGTTTTTTTGTGTCCTGCATTACCTTTTTGGTTTCTTGTTTCCCCTGAGACTCAGTACCCTCCTGCCCATGATCCCCCTACCCCTATCCCAACTATTTCCTTTAGCTTGTTTATATGGTTCAAATACATGCATATTGCTTGTTCCCTTCTCAGGTTTGCTCTAGTCCAGACTTAGTTTCTTTCATCTGTCTTAATAAATTATACCTGCTGATTCCCCAGTATCATATTTTAAGATCTTTTCTAGGTCTCTGCTGGCAGTCTGCTCAGCTTAAGGTATTTTTCCTAATGACCAGGACCTTGTATAGGGTGCCAGATTTCCCTGTGCCTCAGCTGGACCCTGGGACAGACCAAAATGACTTCTGCAACTCACCATAGGTTAAGGCCAACCCCTGGCTCATTGGTTAGTAGGGCCAGGGGTCCAAAGCTTTCAGCTTTGATGTTCTTCAGCTTCCCCTTATCTCAGAAATATTTGCCTTTTAGATTAACTTTTCCCCAGTTACATGATTTATTTTGTGGGTATCCAAATGGATACTTGGTTATTTCCTGTGCATATTCTTCTTTTTTTTTGCATGCTGCCCATGTCCCTGTTTCTGTTTCTCTGCTTTTTTCTCTGTGTTCCTTTCTGCTGAGTCTTCTCTCCTTTGTGAGGGTAAGTTACTCTCACTCATAGTAGTATGGATAGTGTTTCTAGAATTGTGATGGGAACTGTGGTCGTAGAGTCCTCTTTCAAAAGTTCCAGGCGGGGGAGAGTTGGAGCATTGTTTTTAGGGCTCTGAACCAAAAGACCTCTATGGCAGGGGTGGATATTGTGATGTGTGGGCCCTGGCATTCCTCCATTGCCTTATTTTCTACTTCATTCCCTATATATAGCTAAAAGAAGCATAGTCCCTCATCTTCAACCAATTTCCTACACTCTATGTCAAACTTTCTCAACCTTGACATTCTTGACATTTTGGGCCACATAGTTCTTTGGTGTGTGTGTGTGTGTGTGTGTGTGTGTGTGTGTGTATGCTGTCCCGTGCATTGTAGGATGTCTAGTAGCATCCCTGGCATCTACCTACTAGATGCTAGTACATCCTCTTACCCAGTTGCAGACTTTCACCCAGTTGTGACAATTTAAAATGTCTCCAGACATCAAATGTCCCCTGGAGGGACAAAATCATTAATTTTTTTGGAGACTGGAGTTGAAAAATGTCACCTTGTTCTAAGAGGATAAACAGCTTCTGGAAGCACATTTGCTCTTATAAGCAGGGAAGAAGGAGGAAGCTCCATGAAGCATCAATCAGCAGTTTTTTTTTCCACTTTACTAATTAAAGAGCACAAATCTACAGACTGGCTGTAAATAAACTTCAGTTAGTGGTCCAAAGACCACAGGGCAGGTTAGGCCAGGAGAAAAGGTAGGATTTCCGGTGGCCAGAGTTCTGAAAATCTCTCTGATTGGCTAGAGAAGTGACTGAAATGTTGGTTCAAAAAGTTATACAACTCCAAAGAGTAATCTCTGGGACAAGAAAGGAAAGGGCCTTTCTGTTCTAGAAGATTAGGAAGGCTTTGGAGGTAAAACAGGGCCTAATCCAGAACCTAGGGTTCTATGTCTTAGTGGTTTGCTTTAACATTGATTCTTTCACCCCAGATAGTGCTAAAGTGTTTGGAATATTCAAATATGTTTGGAAATTTGAAAAAAGTGAATTGTCCATGAAGAAGGAACAGGGATGGGATATCCAATTAGCTGTGTCAGGTCAACCTGTGGAACTACTTGAGTTACTTCAGGATTAGAATTCAATGTGAAGTAAAATTAGTTGGCTCTGTGTTCATGTTTTTTCCCTCATTCCTTTGGTTTCCTGGTAAAAACTCTTTTTGACAAATCCCAACCTTATCTTCATTGAACTAAGGGAAAAGAGAGATTTCCCACATTATTAGATTTCTATTGCTGTGTAACAAACTGCCACAAATTTGGTGACTTAAAACAACACAAACTTATTATCTCTCAGTTTCTATGGGTTAGGGTCACAGTACAGATTAGCTGGTCCTCTGCTCAGGGTCTCACCAAGCTGAAATCAAGGTTTCCACAGGGCTACACTTTCATCTGAGGCTTGAGCCCTCTTCTAAGCTCACTGATTTTTGGCAGAATATATTTCCTTGTGGTTGTAGGACCGAGGTCTTGATTTTCTTTCTCGCTGTTGGCTGGGGACCACTCTCAACTCCTATGGGTTAACCTCAGATCCTTACCATGTGGCCCCCTCCACAGGCAGTTCACAACATGATTTGTTTGCCTCTCCAAGGCCAATAGGAGAACCTCTGCTGATTTAAGTATCTCTAACTTATTTTAAGTGTACACTTGATTAGGTCAGGTCCACCTAGAATAATCTTAAAATAAAGTCAACTCATTAGGAACTTTAATCACATCTGCAAAATCCCTCACAACAACACATAAATTAGTGTTTGATTGAATAAATGGGAGAAGATGTATATATCTGGGGCTGGAAATCTTGGGGGCACATCTTAGAATTCTGCTTACTATATATAACTTGCTCAAGAAGCATGGCGATGGGGCCCAGAGAGAAAATTGTCCAAGGCTATGGGCGGATTGTGTTTGGGTTAGGGCTTCCCCTACTTTGTAATGTATAATAACAGGGAGTGTTAGGCAAATCTTTTCAGCAACTTGGCTCCTCTTGGAGAGGGGAAGGATGTGCCACCCTCTCTTTGCTATCCTACTTTACTTATTTGGCTTACATGGCAAACATTCTAGTCAATCTTTCCCCCATCTGTGATTTTCAAGTAGATTGGACTGTGATTTTAAACAGAAGGGCAGTGTGGTATAGAAGAATGTTACTTCCTTTGACAGAGACCTTTTCAGCCCTTTGCAAGTGTTCTCTCTCCAAGTACTCCAAATTATGGTGCAAGAAAGACAGATGAGAAAGGAGTCACCGGACCATGAAGGAAGTTCTATAATTTCAGGTTAGGGTGACTGAGTGTCAAGGGATGTGAAGGTTGGAGAAAATTGTCTCTTTTGGGAGAAAGAACAAACTCCTGTTGATGTGGGGGCCTCAGAAAACCTAGGAGACAATTCATGAATTTGTGTGTTGGGGGGGATAGGAGAGGAAGGAAGGGATGCAATGGAGTGGGTAGGATTTGCTATAGTATTAATAATAATGATGAGCTTTTTGGACTATTTTCTATATGTAGGCACTATTCTAAGTGTTTACATGTATCTTTAAAAAGATTTTACTTATTTGCAAGAGAGAGAGAGAGCACGAGTGCACACAAGCATGGGGAGGGGCCGAGGGAGAAGGAGAAGCAGACTCCTTGCTGAACAGGGAGCTTGATGCAGGGCTTGATCCTAGGACCCTGAGATCATGATCTGAGCCAAAGGCAGCCACTTAATTGACTGAGCCACCCAGGCAGCCCTAGTGTTTACATGTATTAACTCTTGCCCAAATCTTCTGAGGTAGGTACTATCATTTCCCTCTTTTATAGATGAGGAAACTGAGACACAGAGAAGTTAAATGCAAATAATTCTAAACTCTAGTTAATAACATGCATGCTGAAGTGTTTAGGGGGAATTGTACTGATGTATGCAATGTGCTATGAGATACAACAACAAATGGATGGCCTAATGCATGGATAGAGGGATGGATAATAAGTATGTGTGTATATATATATATATATATATATATGATAAAACAAGTACAGTAAAATTTTAATGGTAGAATCTAGTGGTGGGTTTACGGGTGTTCACTGTAAAATTCCTTCAACTTTTGTATATGTTTGGAAATTTGAAAAAAGTGAATTATCCAACATCACAGAGCTAGTAATGGTGGAGCCAAATTTTAATTCAAGTAGTCTGGCTCTAAAGTATGTGCTCTTAACAACTATGCTAAACTGCTCCTCAGAAGCTGATTTTCTAAGGATTTATAGTGTATTGAATACTTGAAATCGGATTCCTTTCTCATCAGTTGCTCTTTATAAGTTTTGCCATGGAAGCTATGGAATAGTGTAACAGTCTCTGTCACAGGGTCTTGCTGGGGAGAAAAAGTGCACACATTTAAAGCAACCCAAGAGGGAGTAGAGCTCTGGATGGGGACTGGTGAGAACTGAATTGAAAGCATGGATAGAGGCACTGGTTAATTTCTTCAAAGACAGGAGGAAGGAGAGGAATGAGAGCTAGGATATAGAGTTTGAGATATTTGAGGTAGAGTGGAAGGCATTTGGGCCTGATAAGGCTATCTTGTAGGTATAGAAGGAGGTAAGATCATCTGCCAAGAAAGAGTGGATGGAGGCCAGTGCATTAAGGAAAGTGGGCAAGAATTGAAACTGTTGCTTTGGAGAATGAACATGAGATGACTAGAAAATATATTAAGTAGTAGGCAGATCCCAGTTGGGGTGAGAGGGCAAGTATCTGCAGTTGTTCTATACTTCTTCAGTCAGGTTTATCATAGCCCATCAGAAACAGGATAGGACAAAGTACAAAGTGGGTTAGGCTCAGAAAAAGACAAGAATGAGACCAAGGAGTCAAAGGTGACTTTGATAGGAGAATAATAGGGAGGACAGAAAACTCAGCTATCCCTCTCCTTGAAAGTTCTCTGCTTGACATTGCTGTTCATGTAAGAATCTGACTGCTTCCTACATCTTGTCATTGGCCTGCAAAACTTTCAAACCTGAGTACTAGCTCTGGCAACCTTACCTCTCAGGCCTTAGTTCTCTGCTATTTTTTGCCCCATTTCTCAAAGTAATTGGGTCCAGGAGTTCATCCTCGGCTCTCTTCCAACTTTAGACAGGAGCTAAGTTGGGATCATAATGAAAAGAAGGGATCACCTCCTTGCATAAGCCCCAGCAAAGGTTGGTCTTGTTGCAGGATTGAATTAATAGCAGGTAGAAAAGAGAGCTGGGTGAGGGTAGGCACTGATGTTCTTTGTACATGGATGTGATTCACATACTTTGGGCACATTAGCCATTATGCCTCTTGGCATCCCTAGTACCCTTACTTCAATGCGTGCTCATACATATGTAGACTCATGCTCAGACCCTTCTTGTGCTTGCTGTGGAAGCACCCCCCGAAACACACACATTCTTTACATGCCACCCCCATCAGCCTCAATTTAGATAACCTTCAGACTCAGAGAAAAGAGTAGAGGATGGGGCCTGGAAAGGCAGTGTGTGTTTTAACTGCTTTGCTGTCCTTTGAACACTCTCCACTAACCAAGGACTAACTGTGCCTTAGGACTGGGACTGAGGGATAGTGGGCTGAACAAGTTTATTCTATACTTTGTCATTTATTTTTGGATAAGGCTTTTCATTTTCTGTGCAAACCCTTATGGAGGCAGGCTGGGAAGCCACTATTATCTTTGCCTTCTAGATGAGAAAACTCTGTGAAATGATTTGAGATAGGTAGGCTTAGGAGTACTGGGCTGCTCATTTTCAGCCTAGGGCACTTGCCAATTCCCCACACAACTAAACTCTATTCTTGGAGGTCCTGGTTCCTAATTCAAGTAAGCAGTTAGCACTTAAGGGAGATGTTGCTGGGCCAAGCTGAGCTGGGATTCTGTTTGCTTTGCTTAGGAGATGGTGGGGCAATCAGAGAGCAGGGGACTGTGAGCTGCTGTGAGAAGGAAAGGAGGAGCTTGGGACTTGGGCCCAGGAATTCCCATCAGGAATGAAACACTTTCCACCTGCTGCCACATAAAGCACTTAACTCCATCATGGAATTTGCATGCAGATAGTTAGATCAGACTTTGGAAACAGAGGATAAAAAATGAGTTTTCTTCTTTCTGTTCACAGAGGCCAGCCAAGAGCCAGAGTTAGAGCCAGGCCTCTGGTCATACACTAAGCAACAGAACCAGTTATCGGTGTCAAGTCTGACTGCCTCCTCTTATAAGGACTTTGGAACTTAGAGAGACTCCCTTACCTTTTATAAACAAGCAGAAAGAAGTATGATTAAGACCCCGGATAGAATGGCAGGTATATTCAAAAGTAGAGTGGGAGGCCAAAAGTGCTACTTAGAATGTATTTAGTAATTTTACTACTTTAATTCTCCCATATGTCTATGAAAAAGTTGCTGGGAAAGGTCTGATTTAGGAGGGTGGAGATAAGGATTAGGTAGGCAATATGAGGTATTAGGTAGGTACGGGGAGCCTTGGAATTATGGGCTGGGAGCTTAAAGAGATATAACTCCCTGGGCCCAGGGACAGCCCATAGCTAACCATGACAAGAATGTACCAGGAGGCTAACCCTCTAGTCAAGTCTCCCAGATGGAAGTTGAATATATAACATGTGGCCTCATCAAGGCACCTGTCTTTGACTCTTGACTCTTTCACCTACTAACTGTAGGACAAAAAAACATGTCTGGTTACCCCTCTGGGTCTCAGTTGCCTTTTATGTTAAGTGTGGATAATGCTTATCTACCTCACAAGATTGTTGAGAGGATTAAATAAATCTAATAAATGTGAAAAGTCTTTATAAACCATAGAGCCTGGTGTAGATATGAAGGGTTAATGTCATTAATACCACATGGTCCTCTGGCTTTTCCTAATTAGCACCTCTAGGAGAGATTAAGGAAATCCTAGGATTAAGGGGGAAATACAAATGAGTATTTTAGTCTGGGTGACCTCTAAAGAGGAGAAATGCATGTTTGGGGAGGCTGAAGCTCTTCCAGTGATATCTGTTTTCTGAAGTGTGTGTTCACTTTGTCCTCAGGGTGGATGTGTCAAGTAGGGTCTTCAGTTTGGGCCATAACTGCCTTTTGGATGTCATCCTCAGTTGCCTCTCTGCTTGGTTGGAATTTGAGTAGGCAAATAAAACTAACTTTGGGAGTTAGAACCTTATCAAAGGCTAGTCAGCTATATATCAAAATAAAGATTGGCTCCATAAACAATGGCTGGGCTAACAATCATCCCAGCCAGAGAGGCAATATAGAGTCAGGGAAAAGCACTTGACTAAGAGTCAAGTCAGAGGTTCTGCTCTGGCTTTGCTCCTGACCAGCTGTGAGACCTTGCACGAGTTTGAGAGTTATGTATATATTATCAAATGAGAAAGAGAATATGAGACCCCTTTTAAGCTGTACAGTAGCATATAAATGGAAGCATTTATTATTATTATATTATGTGATCTAGGGAATTGTTATTTTTATTATGTTATCCTCAAATGTGATGTCTTTGGTTGCAAAGGGGACCAGACATATTGGATTGGTATATCTCATTTCTGTTTATTAGATAAAAAATTGAAAATGCAGAATCTATTGTTTTTATCATCATCACATTTGAAGAACAGGTGTATTCAATAGTGGAGGGGACCTTAAAGACCTCTGCCCAGATATGGGGTATATTTGGGGGGTGTTGGAAATGTTCTGGAATTAGAAGGGATGATGTTTGCATAACATTGTAAATATACTAAAAAACCCACCCAAACACTTTTTAAAAAATTTTTTAAGATTTTATTTATTTATTTGATAGAGAGAGATTGCAAGAGCAGGAACACAAGCAGGGGGAGTGGGAGAGGGAGAAGCAGGCTTCCCGCGGAGCAGGGAACCCAATGTGGGGCTTGATCCCAGGACCCTGGGATCACGATCTGAGCCAAAGGCAGACTCTTAATGACTGAGCCACTCAGGCGCCCCCTACCCAAACACTTTAAAATGGCAAATTTTATTTCAATTTTAAAAATTACAAAAAAAAAAATCTCTGCCCAGAAGTCATGAGGGCAATGAAGCCTAGATTTAAAGCAGTGAGAACAGGCCCAGAACAGATAAATCAAACATTGCTTTTTACTGTGTGAATTGTATACTTGTGAGAGTTGGGGAGTCTTTCAGGTGGTGTGTGTATAAGAGAGACTGACTACTTAGATATAAAAGCACTACATCCCAGAACCAGTGGAGATGGAATAGCATTGATAATGGGTGTGGAAATGATGGTCCCAGTACAGTTCTTGGAAATCTCAACTGGAGGATCCCTATTGGTTCCAGGGTTGAGTAGCCCGCATTTACTTATCTGAGGGCTGGGGGAATCAGTTACTGTTGTAAATGCAAATTTAGGTTGACCAACCATCCTGGTTTGCCCAGAACTAAGGGGTTTCCTGAAAGAGGGGGTCTTTCTTTCCTTTTCTATTTTCTAAAAGACTATTTTTTCCAGCTTTAGTGAAGTATGATTGCCAAATAAAAATTGTATATATTTAGGTTACAAAATGTGATTTTTAAAGATATACAACATGATAATTTAATATATGTATATGTTGTGAAATGATTACTACAATCAAGTTAATTAACACATCCATCACCTCACATAGTTACCATTTCTTTTATGTGTGTGATGAAAACATGTAAGATCTACTCTCCATAAATTTCAGGTATACAATATAGCATTATTAACCATAACCTCCATGTTGTACATTAGATCCCCCAAACTTACTCATTTAACTGAAAGTTTTCGTCTTTGTTTTTTTTTTTAAGATTTTATTTATTTGGCAGAGAGATAGAGCCAGAGAGCACAAGCAGGGGGAGTGGCAGAGGAAGGGAGAAGCAGGCTCCCTGCTGAGCAGGGCTCAGTCCCAGGACCCCGGGATCATGACCTGAGCTGAAGGTAGAAGCTTAACTAAGCCATCCAGGCACCTGGAAAGTTTTTGTTGTTGACCAATAATCTAAGTATCCATCATTGGATGAATAGATAAAGAAAATGTATTATATTTATACAATGGAATATTATTGAGCCATGAGAAAGAAATCCTTCCATTTGTGACAACATAAATGAACCTGGAGGACATTATGCTGAGTGAAATAAGCCAGACACAGAAAGACAAATACTGTATGATATTGCTTATATGTGGAATTACAAAAAGTTGAACTCATAGAACAAGAGAGTAGAACAGTGGTTGCCAGGGGCTGGGGGATGGGGAAAATAGGGAGATAGGGGACTTTCAATGTTAAAAGTGGGAATGTCCTGGACAAACCAGGTTGCCCTAAAACTGGTACCCCTATTAACAGAGAATGAAAGGGCCTGAGGAATGCTTTACAACCCTCTGGTTTAGAAGAAAGTGAAATGTCATCTTTTGTTAGGATAGGAGAAAACCATTCAGAAAAGAAGCCAGAAGGAAAAAAATTCTGAGTGATACTGGGCAATAAAAGTCATTGTCAAGATGCTGATAAATGAGAAACTATGTCAGAGATGACAAAGAAGGTCTTTTGGTGTACCTTTGGGCCTTAGAAGTGATAAAGGATGCCATCCACAGAGGACAAAATTGGGGGGGCAGCAGCACTTTTCCAGTTTTGCTACAAAGCACGAGGAATGTTTATACAAACTGGGAAACAGGGAAGAATTACGTTCCTGGTTCTCTGCATCTACAGTTAGATTGGTGGCTTGCTCTATTTTGAAGATGACAGAGGTTATCACACCTAGATCTCAAATGGCTGATTGAAGTTAAATTTCCTTTGGGACCTTTATTCAAGCTAAAGCATTAGTTTAAATGTTTACTGCATGCCTATAGTGAACTAGATTATATACTAGAGTGTGTTAGGGATAAAATAGTAAACAAGATTGACATGATCTCTGCCTCTATGGCAGGTAATCATTTAAGTCCCACAAGAGAAGTATGGAGCCTCAGAGAGAAAATAGGAGGGAAACCTAACATGCTCTCTGGAGTCTGGGAAAGCTATCCAGTGGAAATAAGGTCTAAGCATAGGCCTAAAGCATAAATAAGGATTAGTTAGGTGATCAGATGGGGGACAGGCATCCCAGGCACAGAGAGCTGCATGAGCAAAGACAAGGGAGAGAGGATGTGCATTTGAAGAATTATGGTATGATCCAGTATAGCTGGAGTAGGCTGTAATTCTGGTGGTGTGGTCTACAAACCATCTGCATCAGAGTTAGACTGTTTTTTTAAAACTCAGATTTCCAGACTTACTGTATATCTGTAGCGGGGTCTGTGAATCTGCATTTTAATTTGTTCACTTGGTGATTCTGATGCTTTATAGTGTTCTATATAATCTAGATGTTAAGCATATATACATTCATGTGTCAAAAATAGTGTGTGTGTGTGTGTGTGTGTGTGTGTGCATTTAGGAACTAAATAAGTGGTTAGAGAGGGAGGGGAGCACCAAAGTTTTGAAAGGCCTCTTTCCAACTTTGTTTGTAATTCAAAAGACTTCTCTTCCTAAGGTCAAAGTTTCTGGGGATCATCTACTCCAGGTTTCCCACAGGGCTGAGGGGATCAATATCTGGGTATACCTGTAATCCATTTAGGGCACACTGGTTGGGAAGTTCTGCTGTTGGCCATGATAAGGAGTGTAGACTTTGCCCAATAGGCAATGAGGGTCCACTGAAAGGTTTTATAAAGAAAGGGACTTAAACTGATTTGTTGCTTAGAAAAATTATTCATTTTAGAGAGAGAGACTGGATTAGAGTGGGGCAAGATTAAAGATGGGGAGATTAGTTAGGATAATATTGCAATAGTCAAGCTCTTCAACTCATCTGACCTGATAAATAAAAATATATTGTTTTATTCAGTGATTAGAGGTTAACAACATTCTCTTCATCTCCTTGTTTTCTTTATGCCTGATATAATCAGGCACTGTTATGAGTGTCAGGAGCTGCCAGGAAAAGATTCTGTCCTATATTTGAACTTAACTGATTATAATGGCAAAGATTCATCCTCATACTTGAAGTTTCTTAACTTGGAAATATGAGAAGCTGAAGGTAATGGAGGTCTTCCCTTATTGGCTCTGGGTTTGGTTCATGGGACCTCCCACATTTAATAGGAGAGGTGAAATCAGAATTTCTGAGATGGAGTGCAAAATCTGAATCCACGAAGATGTCAATTGGTGCATAAACCTGAAGAAGTAGAAGTACCAGAAGGCAAGCGAAAGCTGGCAGTGGGGAACAAAATGACAAAGGTAAATGAGGCAGGTTCCGGCTGACCCATATCCCATTCTGCCAGTTCCCTTGGGGTCTGTGGACAGTGATTCATTGCATCTATGGATGGTTATCTTGAGGGCACAAAGGGATTTGCAGAGGACAGTGGAATCTGAGTGCAGGAATTTGAAAAGCTACTTGTATATGAAGCATTTCTCATTTGGGGAAGGAATAATTCTTTTGGGGAGGAACTGGCTCCTGGAGATGTGTGGTATGGTCTGACCTCCTGGAGCCAGCATGGCCTGCTCAGGGTCAGTCTTCCCACCCTAATTAAGACTTTTGCTGCAAGTAAAAGAAACAGCTGCTGCTATCCAGAGTAAATTAGGCACAAATAAACCTGCTCCTCATTCTGTCTCCTGGTTTCCCATAAATGCCTGAAGCCCAGCCTTAGAGTTGGTATGTACTTTTAATTATTTCAAGAGCTGGCATCGCTTGCCTCATAGTAAAAGTGTCATGAAATTACTGTAAGGTTGCATGAATTTGGGCCATAAATCTTATTCACTTCGGCTACATCTCATACCTTAATTCACTGGAGTATAAAATGCCATTTACACTGGTTCTTAGTTCACTTAATCATAATTAAATGACCTCAGAGGGCAGTAATTCATTGAGGCTCTGGCTTTGATGTGACACAAATAACAAACTTGGTTTGCCATGTGGACAGGTTCCTCCACACTTTTACATTGGCCACAGACCTCATGGAGCATATAATGTTGGCTTTTTGGTGTGGGCACGTGCTCTGGTTACATGGAACATCTGGGCCACAGATGTGGTTGAAAGGACCAGCTAAATGGTGCCCTTTGGAATTTTGTTGCACCATCTTCAGGGCCCACTAGGCCTTCCTTTGGTTCCTTTCAGTTCTCCAAAGAATGGATGTTTGCCCATGCTGGGTCTAGAGAAGAGCTGATGTGGGCACCTCCTTTTTCAGCTTCTTATCCTTGTGTTATTCCCTTTCTAAAATGACTATGTGAGATCAGTGGCTCAAAGGGCTTTAAGACTTCACTTCCAAGTGTAAAGCTCTCTAAGTTCTTGTCCCTAGTCATGATGAGTTTCCTGGGATTTAGATCCTCAAGATCAATGGTTCTGGGGATCATCGCCATTTGGACACTTCACCTCACTTCGCAAACCTTTGTTGTCTTCCCATCCAAATGAATTCCTTTCATTTTCTCCATCATCATCAGTGGCACTACCATCCTTTTGAGCTCCTAAGTTCTAACTCCTGAAGCTTGTGGCAGGCAGAATAGTACTCCCAAACCCCAAAAGTTGTCCATGTCCTAATCTCAGAAACTGCGACTATATTAGCTTACATGACAAAGGAGAATTAAGGTTGTAGGAATTAAGGAATTAGGGT
Source organism: Zalophus californianus (assembly GCF_009762305.2). Lineage (NCBI taxonomy): Eukaryota > Metazoa > Chordata > Mammalia > Carnivora > Otariidae > Zalophus > Zalophus californianus. The sequence continues at coordinate 66,988,396 of NC_045612.1, forward strand.
TGCTAATCAACTGACCTTGAAATGGGGAGAGTCTCCTGGATTATCCAGGTGAGCCCAGTATATAATCACAAGCATCCTTAAAAGTGGAAGAAGGAGGCAGAGGGAGAGTCACAGGCAGATGTGCCTAGGAATGAAAGCCTCAGACAGATGCAATGCTGCTGGCTGTGAAGATGGGGGAAGAGGGTCATGAAGAAAGGAATGTGGGTGGCCTCTAGAAGCTGGAAAGTGTAAGGAAAATAATTCTCACTTAGAACCTCCAAAAAGGAGTACAGCTTTGCTGACACCTTGATTTTAGTCCAGTGAGACCCATATTAGACTTCTACCTACAGAACTGAAAAATAATAAATGGGTGTTGTAATTTGGCAGAGCAGCAATAGAAAACCAATACAAAGCCCATTTTGACTTTTCTTTTTCACCATATCTAATTAGATTGTAAATCTTGTGGATCCTTTATCAGCTACGTCTCTAAGATTCTTTTTTTAAAATTTTATTTACTTATTTGAGAGAGAGAGAGAGAGAGAGCACACAAGCAGGGGGAGCAGCAGAGGGAGAGGGAGAAGCAGGCTCCCCGCTGAGCAGGGGAGCCCAACATTGAGCTGGTTCCCAGGACCCTGGGGTCATGACCCGAGCCAAAGGCAGATGCTTAACCAACTGAGCTACCCAGGCATCCCTCTAAGATTCTTATTATCATTTCCCTTGATATTTTCCACCTGCCTTACAACTTGGCTTATTTCATGGACTTCAAGATTCTTTGCTCTAAATGATCTCATGTATGGATACTAGAAGAATTATTCTCAAATATGATTTTCATCATATTATTCTTGCTTAGGAATAAGTTATGGCCTTATATTGCATCAGTTCCCAAAATCTCATTCTGGCCTCCATGTTTTCACCATTAGAATATGGGGTTCATAGGAAAATACCTTGCTATCTACAAATCATTTATATAAATGTAAGGAATTACTATGAAAAATAAGGGACTTCTAATATCTATTGCTTGCTAACAAGGCCAATATCTTGCTTTGTTTCTTATTCTGAAAAGCTTGTTTTACACAGGGAAAAAACTAAGATACAAAGCTGTGCTCACATCCCACCATCTCAGTTTTTCAATTTTTTTTTTAAAGGAAAGCTTCCTGTTTCAATTATCTATTGCTGCACAACAAACTACCCCAAAGCTTAGTGGCTTGAAGCAAAACAATTTATTATTTCTCATGACACTGTGGGTTTGGCTGACTGGTTCTTTTGTTTCAGAGATATTTGTTGGGATCAGTCTGTGTCTGAGTTCAGCTGGTGGCTGAGCTGGGGTGCCTTGGTTCTCCTCCATGTGTTTTCTTTCTGCATGATATCTTGTCTTTCAGGGTCTAAGTAGCCTTTTCCCCTCTCCAGCAGGATCTAACTCAGGTTTTATTAGAACATGGCAGCTGGGCTCCAAGAAGGAGCATTCCTAGAAAATAAGCCTCTATTTGTATCATGCTTGCTAATATTTCACTGGCCAAAACAGGTCACAAGGTCAAGCCCAGAGTCAGTGTGGGAGGGAACTACACAAGGGCATAAACACTGGGAGGAGTTATTCATTGGGAGCTACCAATATGTCTACCACAGTTCCCTTTCTCTTTTTTCACACTTTTTTCCCCCTTAATCAATAGGTTATTTTTTAGAGCAGTTTTAGGTTTACAGAAAAATTGAGCAAATAGTATGGAGTTCTCAAACCTTCTTCCCCTCACAGTTTCTCTTCTTATTGTTTTTAATATTTATCTATCTATATATCTATCATTTATCTATCATCATTTATTTATCATCTATCTATTTATTTAAATGTTTTATTTATTTATTTGACAGAGAGAGAGAGCAAGCACAAGCAGGGGGAGCGGCAGAGGGAGAAGAAGAAGCAGGCTCCCCACCAAGCAGGGAGCCCGACGTGGGGCTCAATCCCAACACCTTGGGATCATGACCTGAGCCAAAGGCAGATGCTTAACTGACTCAACCACCCAGGCGCTCTTGTTTATTTATTTTTAACAAATAAAAATTGCATATATTTAAGATATACAATGTGATGTTTTGATATATGTATATACTGTGAAATGATCACAATCAGACTACTTAACATATCCATCGCCTCCCCTAGTTATGATATTTTTGTATAAAAATTTGCTCTCTTAGCAAATTTCAAGTGTACAAAGCATTATTACTAACTATAATCACCATGTTGTATATTAGGTCTCCAGAATTTATTAATCTTATGTCTAAAGTTTGTATCCTTTGATCAATATCTCCCCTTTCTCCCACCTTCAACTGTTGGTAACCACTATTCTACTCTGTCACTATAATTTTGACTTATTTTTTTAGATTCTACATGTAAATGAAATCATGTGATATTTGTCTTCCTGTGTCTAGCTTATTTCACTTAGCATAATGTCTTCCAGGTTGTCACAAATGGCAGGATTTTCTTCTTTTTACAGGCTGAATAATATTACATTAGGGTGGGACCTTTGTTACAATTGCTGAACCAATGTTGACACATTTTATTAGTTGAAATGCATAGTTTACACTCTGGAAAACAGTATGGAGTTTCCTCAAAAAGTTGAAAATAGAGCTACCATATGATCCAGCAATTGCACTACTGGGTATTTACCCCAAAGATACAAATGTAAGGATCTGAAGGGGTACATGCACCCCAATGTTTATAGCAGCAATGTCCACAATAGCCAAACTGTGGAAAGAGCCAAGATGTCCATCGACAGATGAATGGATAAAGAAGATGTGGTATATATATATATATATATATATATATATATATATATATATACATATGTACACAATGGAATATTATGCAGCCATCAAAAGGAATGAGATCTTGCCATTTGCAACGACGTGGATGGAACTGGAGGGTGTTATGCTGAGCCAAATAAGTCAATCAGAGAAAGACATGTATCATATGACCTCACTGATATGAGGAATTCTTAATCTCAGGAAACAAACTGAGGGTTGCTGGAGTGGTGGGGGGGTGGAAGGGATGGGGTGACTGGGTGATAGACATTGGGGAGGGCATGTGCTATGGTGAGTGCTGTGAATTGTGCAAGACTGTTGAATCACAGATCTGTACCTCTGAAACAAATAATGCAATATATGTTAAGAAAAAAAAAAAGAAGATAGGAGGGGAAGAATGAAGGGGGGAAATTGGAGGGGGAGACGAACCATGAGAGACAATGGACTCTGAAAAACAAACTGAGGGTTCTGGAGGGGAGGGGGGTGGGGGAATGGGTTAGCCTGGTGATGGGTATTAAAGAGGGCACATGCTGCGTGGAGCACTGGGTGTTATACACAAACAATGAATCATGGAACACTACATCAAAAACTAATGATGTAATGTATGGTGATTAACATAACAATAAAAAATAAAAAAAGAAATGCATAGTTTACATTAAGGTTCACACTTTGTGTTATAGAGTTTTATGGGTTTTTAAAAAGATTTTATTTATTTATTTGAGATAGAGAGTGAGAGAGAGAGAGAGAGAGAGAGAGAGAGAGCACAAGTGGGGGGAGGGGCAGAGGGAGAGGGAGTAGCAGGCTCTTCAGTGAGCAGGGAGCCCAAAGCAGGGCTCGATCCTGGGATTCCAGGATCATGACCTGAGCCTAAGGCAGACACTTAACCGACTGAGCTACGCAGGTGCCCCTAGAGATTTAAGGTTTTTGACAAATGCACAATGTCTTGTATTTAACATTATAATATCATACCAAATAGTTTCACTGATCTAAGACTCTTGTGATCCACCTATTCATCTCTCCCTCCATTTTCAATCCCTGGCAATTACTGAAATTTTTATTGTTTCCATAGTTTTGCCTTTTCCAGAATGTCATATAATTGGAATCATACAGTATGTAGCCTTTCCGGACTGGCTTCTTTAACTTGCAATATGTAATTAAGGTTCATTTTTCCTTTTGTTGGCATTTGGTGGCACAAGCAGGTCAGAGGTAGACCAGACTATAGCCTCAAGGCCTCCCTCTTGGGATTTCTACCATGCATTGTTTTTGGAAGACATTTGAATAGTTTTTCATGAGGAACCCAGACAGGATGGGAAAATAAGCAGACAATTGTGCTAGCTACTGGTGTGTCTGGCTAACTTCTGAATAACAGCTGTGGTAGATTGTTAAAGTAATTGTCCCTAATGAATCATGCCTCCCAGGATCTATGCACTTTTATGGTTCCCTCCCACATTGATGCTTGGCCAAGTAACGTGCTTTGGCTATTGGAATAGTAGCAAATGTGACATAAACAGAAGCTCGAAAAACCCTTGTGATTTGTAGCTGCCTTCTCTTGTTCCTGGGATTTCTCCTGCCACCATATGAAAAAGACCAGGTTGACCATCTTGAGGATGAGAAACAACACTGAGAGGCCCAGCTGACAGCACCAACTGCCACACATAGGGGTGAGGCCATCTAGACCATCCAGCCCTAGCTGAACTCTCAGGTAGTTATAGCCATATGAGTGACCTGAGAGAGTCCAGTAGTGGAAGCACCCAGCTTAGTCCAGCCCAAACTCCTGATTCCCAACATTTGTGAGCATAATAAAATGGTTGTTTTTTGCTACTAAGTTTTGAGGTGGTTTTTTACAAGCAATAAATAATTGCTTCAATAAATTTGAGTTACAGGTTATGGATCATTGGCCAAAACTGTCCTTGCCGTAAATACGCAGCTAGGACCTGAACACGTACAGATAAGAGTAATTAAACACTTTGAAGGAACCAAAACTTTACATTCTTTTGAAACTAAGAAATGTTTTTAAAGATGTCTCCCTTTTCTTCATATCACTGAGAGCCACTTATTAATAGGATGGAAAGTTAATGTTATCCAACAGACAATGAAAATTATAAATATGTAAGAATAAATTTTCCAAGAAAGGTGAGGGATCTATGTGCAGAAAGTTACAAAATTTAATGAAGAACATAAAACAAATAGGGAGATATATACTAGGCTTCTGGACAGAAAGAACTAATATAAAAACCTCGGTCCTCACAAAGTTAATAAATAAATTAAATGAAAGCATGTATTAGAATTCCAATGGATTGTGGGCTAGATATACTCTGCTGCTCTAGATGTACCCCCTACCCTTCTCTATCCTGATCTGTGCTCCAGCTGGCTGCCCCATATGGAGTGTATCAAGACCCTCTCTTACTCTCTGGTGCCTGGCTGGGCTTGGCTAATAGGAAGCATTGGTAGGCATTCTGGAGATGGGAGGCGAGGAAGGTCAGGACATTGATCTCCACAGCTTTTTCCCAGCCAGGTGATATGGGTCAGCTATGACTTCTACAGAAGGCTACAACTCCTGTTGGTAACCCTCTCCAATGTAGATATTCTCTCAAGAGTCTAGTTAAACTTCTGCCTTCCTTTCAACCTTCAGACCCAGATGTGGTAACGGCTGTTTGTTATAGCTAGCCTGAAGGGGCATCACCATCCCTTTTCAGTACCCCTCATCTCATTCACACGTGTCTCTTTCTAAAGGATATCTCCATTTTTGAACTCTGAAAACATCTGTCTGCTAATTTGTTTTGTAGTTCATTAGCCATTTGACTTAAATCTCTTTAAATCTCCCTCCCCACTTTAAAGAAACTTCCTTGTTGAAAACGTTTCTCCGATGTAGCTGGTGATAATTCCAACTTTCCTTAGTATCAACATGTTTGCCCAGATGTGTCAGTATCATATGTACACTTGCCACTATGGTACTGATGGTGTGTTTATGACAAGGTTGCTTGTTTTTTGTCAACTTTTTTTTTTTTTAAACCCACATCCTTTAGATACCATCATTTAAAGTTCTGGTTATAATTATTTGTAGATACCATCTTTCTGTTTTTAAGCAAGGGCAGCACTATAACATAGTGATTCAAAGAACACACCCTGGTGTCAGACTTAATTTTTTTTTTAATTTATTTGAGGGGAACCTGGGTGGTGCCGTCAGTTAAGCATCCAACTCTTGGTTTTAGCTCAGGTCATGATCTCAGGGTTGTGGGATTGAACCTTGCGTCAGGCTCTGCCCTGAGCAGAAAAAGCTGTAGAGATCAATGTCCTGATCTTCCTCGTCTCCCATCTCCAGAATGTCTATCAATGCTTCCTATTAGCCAAACCCAGCCAGGCACCAGAGAGTAAGAGAGGGGGTTGATACACTCCATATGGGGCAGCCAGCTGGAGCACAGATCAGGATGGAGAAGGGTAGGGGTACATCTAGAGCAACAGAGTATATCCAGCCCATAATCCATTGGAATTCTAATACATACTTTAATTTAATTAATTTATTTATTTTGTGAGTCTGCTTAAGATTCTCTCTCCCTCTCCCTCTGACCCTACCCCCTGTGCTGTTTCTCTAAAATAAGTAAATAAATCTTCAAAAAATGTTATTTGCATATAGTTGACACACAATGTTACATTAGTTTCAGTTGTAGGACTTCATGATTCTGCAACTCTATAGGTTATGCTATACTCACCACAAGTATAACTCCCATCTATCACAGTACAATGCTATTACAATATCATTGACTATATTTCTTATGCTTTGCCTTTTATCCCTGTGACTTATTCATTATATAACTGGAAGCCTGTATCTCCCATTCTCCTTCACCCATTTTGCCCATTCACCCCATTCTGGCAACCATCAGCTTGTTTTTTGTAGACATAATGGGTTTTTATCACAGCTCTCCTACTTACTAGCTGTGTGACTTTGGTTTAGCTACTTAACTTTATTGTGTTTCAGTTTCCTCATCTGTAAAATCAGCATTATAATCTGTCCCCTAAGTCTGAGATGATTAAAATGATGTGATTCACATAAAGCACTTATAATAGTACCTACCACATATTCTCAAACAATATTAACTTTTGTTATATAATGTGGACAGCATCTCAGACCCTGAAGGCAGCTTCTTGTCAGGCCAGGTCTCTCTTAGAACTTTAAAAAATTAAGTCTTAAAAGTAAACTTAAAATTGATTAAAGACCTAAATGTGGGGCCTGAAATAAAAAATCCTAGAAGAGAATACAGAGAGTAATTTCTCTAACATCGACTATAGCAACATTTTTCTAGATATGTCCCTTAAAATAAGGGAAACAAAAGCAAAAATAAACTATTGGGACTACATCAAAATAAAAGATTTTTCACAGTGAAGGAAACCATCAACAAAACAAAAGGCCAACCTACTGAATGGAAGAAGATATTTGTAAATGGTATATCTGATAAGGGGTTAATATCCACAATATATAAAGGACTTCTACAACTCAACACCAAAATAACAATCTGATTTAAAAATGGGCAGAGGAACTGAATGGAAAATTTTCCAAAGAGGACATCCAGGTGGGCAATGGACACATGAAAAGATGTTCAACATTACTCATCATCAGGGAAATGCAAATCAAAACCACAATGAGATATTAGCTCACACCTGTGGCTAAAATAAAAAAGATAAGAAATAAGTGTTGGTGAGGATATGGAGGAAAAGGAACCCTGTACTCTGTTGGTAGGAATGTGAATTGGTATAGCCACTGTGGAAAGCAGTATGGAGGGTTCCTCAAATTTAAAAGTAGAAATATCATATGATCCAATAATTCCACTCCTGGGTATTTACTCAATGAAAATGAAAACACTAGTTTGAAAAGATATATGCACCCCTATGTTTATTGCAGCATTATTTACAATAGCCAAGATAAGGAAGCAGCTCGAGAATCCATAGATAGATGAATGGATGAAGAGGATGTGGCACACACACAGACACACACACACAGAATGGAATGTGACTCAGTCATAGAAAGGATGAGATTGTGCCATTTGAGACAACATGGATGGACCTGGAGGGTATTATGCTTAGGTGAAATAAGTTAGACTGAGAAAGAGAAATACCGTATGATTTCACTCATATGTGGAATCTAAAAAACAAAACAAATGAATAAACAAACAAAAAGCAGAATCAGACCTGTAAATAGAGGGAGCAAACTAATGGTTACCAGAGAGGAAGGGGGTGGAAGAATGGGCAAAATGGGTGAAGAGGAGTGGGAGATACAGGTTTCAGTTATGGAATGAATAAGTCACAGGGATAAAAAGCACAGCACAAGAAATATAGTCAATGATATTGTAATAGCACTGTATAGTGACAGAGGGTGAGATAGCATAACCTATAGAGTTATGGAATCATGAAGTTGTACACCTGAAACTAATGTAACATTGTACGTTAACAAGACTCAAATAAAAAAATTTAGAAAAGGAAAAAAATTAGTCTTTATTAGGATCTTACCATGTGCAAAATCCTCTGTTAGGGGTATAAAGATGAAGCTTTTATAAGGAAGTATGGCCACCTGACATTCTGCTCCTATGCCAAGGCCTTTGTTTGATTAGTTGGGGAACATGTCTTTATTACATATTGTTTACTGTGGGCCTGTTGTGGAGAATATGAAAAATAATTGTACACTATCCTTTCTCTCAAGGAGCTTTCAGGAAAGATTAAAAAAACTGACAAAGATGGTAGTACAAGATATGTTAGAAGACAATCTATGCTAAGTGCCAGGTGACAATAAGTGTTGTAGAAGTTCAGGGAAGGGTGAAAGCTGTGAGGCTAAAGGAGGCAGGGCAGGCTTCCTAGAAAACCTAATGCTTGAGCTGGGCCTTGAAGGATTTATTAGATAGAAAGGAGGGAGGAAGACATTCTAGGCAGAGCATACAATCTAAATAAAGCCAGAGGCTGATGGGGCTATGTGAATTCTGGTGGCTGTGAAGAGACCATTAAGGGATGTACCAAGGGGCCCTCAACTTGCAGTGTTTGAGTTTTCCCCACATTAACCACCCCCCTCTTTTCTTCTTCCCTTACTTCTAGCACAACTGGTTCCCCTCAGAGCCTCTGCCTCGTAAGATAACATTGTGGGAATTTATTTGGCTTGGCAGGTAGAAAGATTGTTCAGCTCAAGTCCAGGTTCCCTAAGGGCTGTTACAAAGTTCCTACCTGGCCAGTAATGTTCTGTGCATACTCAAGCATGTGTTTGTTGTTCGTTGTATGAAATGGGAAGAAGAAAGGCATAGCTTCTGTAAGAAGTTTGTATTAGAAATCTGATAAACTGCTAGGATCTTTAAGAGAAAATTTTGAGCAGCCTAAGGCAGATTAACTTTTACACAGCCATGTGCTCCAAAGAGCAAGGAAATTAGATAGGAGAGGAAACAGGTGGAGAGATCTCCTGACAAGGATGCAAAATCATGGGGCTTCATTCAAAGACATTCTGGAGCATACAGCCTATGCAAACATATGGCATTGTAATGTGGGGGAAATTTTCTTTATCCAACTGAAACAGGGTCACAGCAGAGAAGACTCATATGGAACTGAACGCTTTTTTTCCCTCTGTGCAAAAAAGATGCAGGACAAGTATTTTGAAGGTTCTGAAATCTAAATGGGAGCATACTAAGAAGTTCCCCACTTTCTCTCTTACAATTTCTAAGGATATGGAGCAATAGAAATCGAATAGTCACAAAGCATATGGTGCAAAAATTTAACATTTTTTCCTTTATATTACAGAGTTCAACTTTGCTCTGAACCCAGCTCAGACTCATACAGTTATTTTTTTCATTCAAGTTTTTATTTAAATTCCAGTTAGCTAACATACAGTGTAATATTAGTTTCAGTAGAATTTAGTAATTCATCACTTACATATGACATCCTGTGCTCATCACAAGTGCACTCCTTAATACCCATCACCTATTTAACCCATCCCCCTGCCCACCCCTCCTCTGGTAGCCCTCAGTTTGTTCTCTATAGTTAAGAGTCTGTTTCTTGTTTGCCTCTGTTTTTCCTCCTTATGTTCATTTATTTTGTTTCTTAAATTCCACAGATGAGTGAAATATGGTATGTCTTTCTCTGACTGACTTATTTCACTTAGCATAATATTCTTTAGCTACATTCATATCGTTGCAAATGGCAAGATTTCATTTTTTTGATGGCTGAGTAATATTTCATTCTCTCTCTCTCTCTCTCTCTCTCTCTCTCTTTCTCCCTCTACCGTATCTTCTTTATCCATTCATCAGTCAATGGACACTTGGGCTGTTTCCATAATTTGGCAAATGTAGATAATGCTGCTATAAACATCAGGGTGCATGTATCCCTTTGAATTAGTATTTTTGTAATCTTTGGGCAAATACCTAGTACTGCAATTGCTGGAACATAGGGTAGTTCCATTTTAAACTTTTACAAGGAACTTCCATACTGTTTTCCACAGTGGCTGCACCAGTTTGCTACCAACAGTGCCTTCCTTCACATCCTTCCACATCCTCACCAAAACCTGTTGTTTCTTGTGTTGTTGATTTTCATCATTCTGACAGGTGTGAGGTGATATCTCATTGTAGTTTTGATTTGTATTTACCTGATGATCGGTGGTGTTAGTATCTTTTCATGTATCTGTTAGCCATTTGTAAGTCTTCTTTGGAAAAATGTCTATTCGTGTCTTCTGCCCATTTTTAAACTGGATTATTTGTTTTTTGGGTGTTGAGTAGTATCAGTTCTTTATATATTTTGGATACTAACCCTCTATCAGATATGTCACTTGCAAATATCTTCTCTCATTCCACAGGTTTGTTTTTAGTTTTTTTTTTTTTAATTTCCTTTGCTGTGCAGAGGCTTTTTATTTTTTTTTTTTTGTTCACTAGAAAAGATTCTATTTTCTTTAAAAAAATTTTTTTATTATGTTATGTCACCATACAGTACATCATTTGTTTTTGATGTAGTATTCCATGATTCACTGTTTGTGTATAACACCCAGTGCTCCATGTAATACATGCCCTCCTTAATATAGAGGATTTTTATTTTGATGAAGTCCCAATAGTTTATTTTTGCTTTTGTCTCCCTTGCCTCAGGAGACTGTCTAGTAAGAAGTTGCTATGGCTGATGTCAAAGAGGTTACTGCCTGTGTTCCTCTCTAGGATTTTGATGATTACCTGTCTCACATTTAGGTCTTTCATCCATTTTGAATTTATTTTCGTGTATGGTGTAAGAAAGTGGTCCTGTTTCATTCTTTTGCATGTTTCTGTCCAGTTTTTTCCAACACCGTTCGTACAGTGATTTTTTTCATCAATTATTATAATTATTATTATATCAGACCACCTGGTCTTTTGGGCCTTGTGCATACACTCACTGCTGAGGACCATAGATATTGCCAGGCCCTTCTCTAGATCCCTATACTTTGGTACCTCTTCTTCTGGCTCATTAATGCTTCTTTTAGTATTTCTTTTTTTTTTTTAAGATTTTATTTATTTATTTGAGAGAGAGAATGAGATAGAGATAGAGAGCACGAGAGGGGAGAGGGTCAGAGGGAGAAGCAGACTCCCCGCTGAGCAGGGAGCCTGATGGGGGACTCGATCCCGGGACTCCAGAATCATGACCTGAGCCGAAGGCAGTCGCTCAACCGACTGAGCCACCCAGGCGCCCTCTTTTAGTGTTTCTATGTTCCCTTTCTCATAATGGGGGCTTAGGAACCCTCTGCTTATTTCCCTACATCCTGCAGAAGTGTGTAAGCTCATGCAAGAATGTCCTCAAGCCCACTTTTCTTGCTTCTTCTTTTAGTCTTAACTACTCCATTGCTTTCACACCATATTGTGCAAAGAACCAGGGGCTTAGGGGCTTCCCTGTGAGTCTTATAGTCTCCTGAGGCTATGGCTGGGGAAGCAGGGCACAAGGCTTAGATTTTTTTTTAAATTTTTAATTAACATATAATGTATTATTTGTTTCAGGGGTACAGGTCTGTGATTCATTTGTCTTACACAATTCACAGCACTCACCATAGTACCTACCCATCCCAATGTCCATCACCCAGACCCCCCATCCTTCCCACCTCCTTCCACTCCAGCAACCCTCAGTTTGTTTCCTGAGATTAAGAGTCTCATGGTTTATCACCCTCTCTGGTTTCATCTTGTTTCATTTTTCCTTCCCTTGCCCTATGATCCTCTGTCTTGTTTCTCAAATTCCTCATATCAGTGAGATCATATGATACTTGTCTTTCTCTGATTGACTTATTTGACTTAGCATAATACCCTCTAGTTCCATCCACATCATTGCCAATGGCAAGATTTCATTTTTTGATGGCTGCATAATATTCTATTGTAGATATACACCACCTCTTCTTTATCCGTTCATCTGTCGATGGACATCTTGGCTCTTTCCATAGTTTGGTTATTGTGGACATTGCTGCTATAATCCTTGGGGTGCCTGTGTCCCTTTGGATCACTACACTTTTATCATTGGGGTAAATACCCAGTAGTGTAATTGCTGGGTCATAGGGTAGCTCTATTTTCAACTTTTGGAGGAACCTCCATACTGTTTTCCAGAGTGGCTGCACCAGCTTGCATTCCCACCAACAGTGTAGGAGGGTTCCCCTTTCTCAGCATCCTCGCCAATATCTGTGATTTCCTGACTTGTTAATTTTAGCCATTTTGACTGGTGTGAGGTGGTATCTCATTGAGGTTTTGATTTTTTGTATTTCCCTGATGCTGAGTGATGTTGAGCACTTTATTCCCCAATCCTACCTGGGGTTCTTCCCCTGCAATTCCACGTGGAAATTTCAATCTCATGGGTCAAACCAAAAGAATCAAATCTCAGTTCTTTGCTTTCCCTCTTACCCCATCATTTCTTCTCTAGCTCCAGAAGGCTTCTTTTTTTCCTGTGGGGTGGGAAGTTCCCATATATTATAACTTGCATTCTCATTCTATGATTTAATTTATGAAGAGTCCTCCAATTTTGGTTATTGAAATTTAATAGCTCAGCCTTTATGACTGTGAGAATAGCCTTTCTTTTCCTGAAAAGGCTGAGTTTCAAGATTGATGTCTTCATATGGACTTTCAAAAGCCTAGTTAGAAACTTCAAGCTGAGCAATGACTTTTGTTATAGTTGTCTGTCTTTCTCCTTTATAAAAAGTCATAATCTCTGGGATCTAGGTTTAACTACAGAAGGTCTAGGTCAATGGTACTCAACTGGGGTTGATTTTGTTTTCTAGAGAACATTGATAAAATCTGGATACATTTTTGTTTGTCACAGCTGGAGGTTGGTGTTACTGGTGTCTAGTGGGTAGAAGCCAGAGATGCTGCTAAACATCCTCCAATGCACTGGACAACCCCCTACATTGTCAAGAATGCTTAGGCTGAGAAACCCTGCTCTAGGCCTACACAATTAATGACCAAGAAGGGAAAACCTATTGAGTGATATTTTAAAATGTTACCCTGCTGCTTTTAGTATGCAGTAATGTGTTGTAGGTGTTGAGATGTAAGCAAGTTGATACCAGTAGTTTTTTTTTTTTACTTCAGTCTTCACTGTAGCCTTTAAACTTATAAAACTGTTAGTAATGAGTGATTAGCTAGTATTTAAACTTCAATTTAACAAATAGTAAACCACAGGTATTATTATCTGTGTTCTAAGTTATATCTACCAACCGCAGCCTGCATAAAAGTTTGCTTATAAAGCCACACATAGGCAACACTGTATACTTACTGAGAGTCTTCTGAATTGTAGGCATAATGCCTAGAAAGAACTAATCAGCCTTGATAGTGTTGGACTTGGTAAACCCAAATGTACAATGTGATAACAAATGTTATGGCTAAGATGACCGTATAGTTTATTTCCCAAACTGGGACACATTTGAGAGTGAGAGTTCTATTAATAATCATATTAGAACAATAGGTATAAACTGAAACTGTCCAGGAGCAAATCCTAATCATAGCCCTCTTGAAAGTGACTACCAACGAATATCCAATTAATTCCTTATGAAGTGTAAGTGCTAGCAGCTTACAATATATATCTTTCTAGAAGGAATTATATTTTCACCTGAGGCTTTAGGTGACCTAAGAGCCTTTGCATCTAAAATAACACAGTTGTGACAATACGAGGGTTGACTAGCAGTGGAAAAATTGGGAGCAGGAAATACCTTTCTGGGGCTCCTCAAATTCTACTAGGCATGTGGTCATGTTTTCTGCCTATCTTTTGGGGAAAGTCAGTAGTTCTGGGCTCCTATGAAACACTTTGATGACAACTCTCTTTTTTACGCGTGAATCATTCAAAATGGCTATATGACTGAAACAGGTAAGTCACCTTGACAAATTTGTGCTAGTTGTTTAGCTTATAAGTAAGGTAGATAGTTGGTATTTGGTTTTCAGAGCTAATTTAATACCAGCAGATGGTGCTAAAATGTACAGTTTCTCCCTCTTAAAATAAATATCTAAATTTTCTTTAAAACCATAAACTAAATAAATGCAGGCATATTAACTATTTGTTCTGGAAAGTTCAGATGAGGGTTATGTTTTTCACCATTTAATTTCCTTGAACAGAGCTCCACCTGAAACCTAGGGGCCCCCTTACACTCATACATCCAGGTTCCTTTCAAGCTAAATCAGTTTTCCTTCAGTTAGAATCTCACCCATAGGGAGGCAATTAAAGTACAGAAGATTTTTATCTCATGCCCCAACTGGGAGGCAAAGCTTAACCAGAGATCTATCTACATAGCTGAGCAAAAGATGAGTGTTTGCTACTTCTTGAGATTTTTAGTATTATTTCTTCCCAGCAGAGTACCAGTCTCCCAAGAAAAAAAAATTCTTCTTCATTTCGGAATCTTTCCTCATAGACATAAAGAACATTAGAGCTTATAGGGCATTTAGCAAGCAAGCAAGTCGGTAGCTTTCCAACTATTTTTAACATTGCAACATTTTTTTTCAACTAGAATCTTTCATGGAAGCCAATTTATAAAACAGATAGAAGGTGAATTGCTCTGTTGAAATATGTGTTAGGGGGTTTGGATTTGTGCTCTCTTGGCCTCTCCTTGACTTTCTTATCTATGAGGTAGCCATTGAGCCATGTGCTCAAGCCATGCCTTTGAGTTTGAAGCCTAGGGTTCTACAAAACAGTTTGAAAAACATGATTGCATTCCAGCTCCATAATTTACATACTGGGAAACTGAATCCCGTGAGGGAAAATGCTCAAGGGTATAAAAGAGGGATGGAAAGGCCATTTAGTCTGTTTGGCAGGGTTAAAGTCCATGTGCATGTACAGAGCATGTAGTAGAGCTCTAGTTCTCTGGAGCCTCTTATGAATGGATGTAGATGTGCACATAGGTCCTGTCCTACTTATAACCATATTTAATGTTTTAATAGTGCTCCTCTTCTTCAGTTCATATCCTTGGGAGAAGTGTAAACTCCCCACCTCTGCCAAAGATACCCTTGGGTTAATACCTCATGACCCTCTGATACATACCCTCACTGGGTATAGGTAGCATACTCTTGTTTTGGCCCAAATAAAATTTTGAAATCTTCCCCTTAACTTAAAGCATCCTAATATTACCTTTCTGTGACTTTCTTCTCTCCTATGTACTTGGGCTTTTATGGTAGGGAGAAAAAGATCTGCTGATCTTATTCAGGCCAAGATGCTTTCTTCAGATGTTCTGTCTTTCACCAAATTGAACTTTCTTCCTTTCATATAATGCAAGCTTTCCTTCCTTTGAGCAGAGATGCCACCCCTCATGGAATTTTTTGGGAGGAGACCAAGGCAGATGTCTAGAGATATACGCCTTCTCAGTGAAATGGGTACCTGAGGTTTTGGAGTGGGGGACTCCTGTGCCAAGGGTTAGTGAGAAAATAAGCATTAAACTAGTATGCATGGCCCAAGACATATATGCCATGGCAGGAAACATACTCAAAAAGCACTTGTCACATTCTCATAAATATAATGCCAGATGATCTCAGGGCCTCAGGTGAGTTTTATCCACCACAATGTGAATGGTACTCCTGGAGTTGTATGACTCTGAGGTACTAAACATGGTGTTAATTAGATTTACAGCCCCAACTTCTGGGGCTCTAACATGGATGTATTTGTGTGGACAAATCATGATTATTAGGACCAAAAGGGTCCATAAAGATTACATAGTTCAACCATGTGATTTTACAGATGAATTTTTTAAAGTGATTTCCACACCCAGCATGAAACCCAACACGGGGCTTGAACTCATGACCATGAGATTAAAACCTGAGCTGAGATCAAGAGTCAGACGTTTAACCAACTGAGCCAACCAGGTTGAATTTTAAAAACCCAAATAATAGAAAGGGATTTCTCAAGGCCACATACATGATGGCAGAATTTGGACCAGAAGCCAGGTTTCCTAAGTCCCACTTGATTGTTCTCACCAGTGCACATGATGCTTGCTCCTCCATAAGTGTAAGGATCATGAATCCAGCTCCCCTGGGAAATGGAGTTCTATGAATGGCACTAAAGTATTTGTATTCTTCAGTTGTATTCTGAAGTGTTAAGAGCAAGATGAGGGGTTTGCTAGAGGAGCTGGGGTATCTGGAGGGACTGGGGAACTTTACCTGGGTTCATCATATCAACCCAGGAAATCTTAGACCCAGGTGAGTGCTGGAACCTTTACTAATAGGCTCAAAAGCTTAATAGGAAGAATGTGAACATTTTAAAAAATATCTACCTCATTGCCCAGGATACTCTAAGACCACCCTCAGTGCTAGGGGATAAAACTCAAACACTGGCAGATTTTCTTAACACAGTCAGACTTGAGGACCTAAGATAACATACCACAATAATACAGTTAAGCAGACTCCTCATGCCCAACTTCCAGTCTCATTCACTTAAATATAATTTAGGTAACATCATGAAAAACAACATTCTTCTTGTAAGTGGGTGTAGATTGCAAGAAAAGTGATCACATGACTTAGCTTTGGCAAGCAGAGAGAAAGCACTAAATTTGGCCCCTATGAAAATGTGTTCTGTAAATGGCTGGTGATCACATAAGTGATAGGGCTTGTTCAACACTGTGTGTGTGTGTGTGTGTGTGTACGTGCGCTTGCATGTTTGGGTCATAGATTTACAAATATCAGCTCTCAAAGTAACCTTATTTATCCCAAGCCCCTTGTTGTACAGATGGTAAACAGTGAGAATGAAAAATGGGCAGTGACTTGCCCAAGGTCATGCAATGCATCAATGACAAAACCTAGGCTAGATCACAATTCCTGTACTCCTTCCTCCTCACCTTACTTTGCACTGGGCTAATAAGATTGGGGCGCTCCTCCCACAAGCCATCATTTAACTCTTTTCTTTGCTTTAAACAGTGGCTTTTGCCTGTTGTCTCTGAAACAATATCCTTTACTATAACAACAGGATTATCTGGAGACTGGAACTGGCCTGTGTTAGGCTGCAAAAGCCCCTACTGTTCTTGAGACAAATCCCTGGTGAAGCAAAAAGGTAGGCAGGAGAGCAGTGTGCATATGGCCACAAAAGGCCATATGAAGAGTAACCCTAAACTGGAAGCCATATGGTCCTTTGAAGTAGCTGACAGTGGCATAAAGGGAGTTTGGTGTGACCATTGTGATTGATTCAACAAACATTTATTAAGGGCCAATTTTATATCAGATACTTTGGTATAGTAGAACATAGCTTTTACCATCCGAATGTCCTAATTCTACTTAGACCACTTGCTTGAAGTGTGATCTCAGACAGGTCATGCCCTGTTTCTTTCTTTCTTTCTTTCTTTCTTTCTTTCTTTCTTTCTTTCTTTCTTTCTTTCTTTCTTTCTTTCTTTCTTTCTTTCTTTCTTTTAAAGATTTTACTTATTTATTTGAGAGAGAGACAGAGAGAGAAAGAGCATGAGCTGGGGGAAAGGCAGAGGGAGAGAGACAAGCAGACTCCCTGCCCAGTAGGGAACCTGACACAGGGCTTGATCCCAGGACTCTGGGATTGTGACCTGAGCTGAAGGCAGATGCTTAACCAACAGCCACCCAGGTGCCCCGGGCATCCCATATTTCTGAGCCTTAGTTTTACCATTTTTTATATAGGAAGAGTAATAGTATCTACCTTCCAGCGTTGTTGGGAGGACTTTAGATGAAATAATATATGTAAAGGGCCTATACAGCTTCTAGTATATAGTGAGTGTGGAATAAATATTCTTTACTTGCTACATGGAATGAAGAGGTGAACATGTAGGAGCTAGCCTACCAAAGGAAACTGATTTCTTCCTTGGACTGGTACTGGACTTCTAGACAAAGAGAATACATTAGTAATGGTGTATATTAGCTTCTGTAAATTTTCTTTGTGACATCTTTGTGGACAGAATGAAGAAACATGGGCTGAATGATGGAGTAGCATAGGATCCATAATTTGAACCCCCAAATGGTTGATTGATGTTTTATGACAGCCTAAAGGAGATATTTAGTTCTACACTGGACTTGTTCCTTTTCTAGACAACATTTTAATCAATGATATGGATGAAGATATAGGCAGTGATATTATTAAATTGCAGTTGGCAGAAAACTGGGAGAAAGCGCTAATATGTTGAATGTCAGAATCAAGATGTAAAAAATTTTTGGATAGGCTAGTATAACATGTCAAAACAAACACAATGACACGAAATATGAACAAAATAGGTCCTGCTTTTTCAACTACAAATGTCTAGCACAGGGAGATCTGACTGGATTACAATTCTTATAGCTAAGACTTGGGAGTTGCAATGGTAAGGAAAATCTGTGTCCTCAGATGGCCTACTGAGCCAGCGAGAGAGTCCCAGTCCTTGGCCCAGGGCTCTTCCAGGTTCTCCCTGCTCTGCTTCCCGAATGCACCAATCCGGGTCCTTCTCCCTGCCCCACTTTGCGCACATGCCAAAAGAGCCAAGTATGCAGAAGCAGAAGTGTATAAATTGCCCCCTTTGTGCTCAGGGCTCAGACCTTTGGAGACCACTCTCCTCTGAGTCCACTGGCATTAAATAAACCTCCTATCCTCCAAGATCTCTGAGTGCCCCTTGGTTCTTCCTTTGGGCAATCCAGTCCAGGTTCCGTAACATTGGGTTTCCTGACTGGGAAACCCAACCTCGCTGGCCCATTGTTGCCACTGGTTTGGGGGCAACAGCGGGGTGGCTACGGAATGAGGGATGATAATGGAGAAGGCACACCCTGCCTAATTTTCGGCAGTCTCCCACCCCAGTCGCCTCAGGCTGGCCCTGCTCCGCTGTTCTCGCTGGACTTGAGGAGACTTGGCAGGTGAGGACCTGGTCCCGACGTTGGATTCTGGTAAGGCCTGGGGCCCCAGGACCCAGACAGGCCCAGCCAGATTAGGGTGGAAGGGGAGCCTGATCCCCTCCCAGAGACCTCTTAGAGGTCTCACAAGTAGGGATTCCCAGGGAGGGAATGTAATAACTTCTGGAGTGTGAACATGTGAGTGAATGTGCAGTCTGACTTGGCTTGCTCAAGCAGACTGATTCTGTGACTCCATGGGTGGGCACCCTTAAGGTCCCCAGAAACCTATGGAGTCTGAGTAGGCCCATCTGTGATTCTGTGGTGAACTGCATATAGTCTAGGGCGGCATAGGAATAGTTTCTGTTCATAAGTCACAACGCTGAGACTGCTACGGCTAAGCCTCACTAAGCTCCTTTGGGACACAGCCAGACGGGCATCTGATTGGTCTCCTCATCTTAGGAGGCACCCACCCCGCCTTTGTCTGTCTCTGTGCCACCACACATGGGGACATCACCATGGGGTCAGGACAGAGGAAACCTACTGTTGTAGAGACCATGATCAAAAATTTCAAGAAGGGGTTTTTGGGAGACTATGGAGTCAGGATGAACCCTGGCAAGTTGAGAACACTATGTGAATTGGAATAGCCCACCTTTGATGTCAGGTGGCCTTCAGAAGGGACACTGGATGTCCCACTGATTCATCAAGTATGGCGAGTCGTAACAGGAGAACCAGGACACCTTGACCAGTTTCCGTACATTGACTCCTGGCTAGGAATTGCTCAGACCCTTCCCCCCAGGTATGATTCACTTGCAATAAGCAGGGACAGGCCCAAGTCTTAATCGCCTCCTCCAAGTGACCTAAAGAAAATCAGCAAAAGCCCCAGTTTCCATAAATCCTAGCCAGAGATCCTGAGGATGAACCGACCCTGCCTCCTCAGTACATACCCCCAAGACCACCTACACCTGGCCCTTCAGCTCCAGACACTCTGCTGCCATTGGTTTTACTGGTGCCCCCAGGCGTGGAGGATCCACCGGCACCCCCAGGCCCAAAAGATCCACTTTCTCCAGGACCAGCAGCCAGGCTGTGCCCCAGGCCAGGTGCAAGTGCCCTCCAAATGCTGGTCTGAGAGATGTGGGAACCCGAGAGGCACGATGAAGATGGGACAGTCCAGCCAGGTCATTCCATGATGTATTTTCATCCCTTCTCCACCACCAATTTCCTCAACTAGAAACATAACACCCCAGCCTACTCTGAGAAACCACAGGCCATGGTAGACCTCATAGAATCCCTCTTCCAGACTCATCAGCCAACCTGGGAAGACTGCCAACAGTTACTCTGCACCCTGTTTAACACAGAGGAAAGGAGGAGAATAACGAAAGTTGCGTGGCAGTACCTGGAAGAGCACGCACCAGCGGGAGTCACTGACCCTGCTGCTTGGGCTAATATAGCCACACCTGAAGAGGGCCCAGCATGGAACTTCACCACAACTGAGGGACAGGCCCACATCTGCTGGTACCAGGAGGCCCTCCTCCAGGGAATCTGGGCAGGGGCTAAGAAACCCATGAACATGACTAACGTATCCTCGGTCACTCAACAACCAGGGGAGTCCCCCAGGGACTCTACGAAAGACTATGTGAAGCCTACAGGATATACACTCCATTTGACCCCGAGGCACAGGAAAGGCAACAGATGGTAAACACCTCTTTCATGGCTCAGGCTGCCCCAGACATCAGAAAAAAAAAAAAAAAACTTCAGAAATAGAGGGTTTTGCTGGGATGAAAATCACCCAACTAATAGAGATTGCCAATAAGGTCTACATGAACAGGGAGGTCGCAGCCAAAGGGGAAGCCCACAGAAAGATGAAAAAGAAAGTCAGTCTCCTTGCCACCACCCTGAAAGAAAAGGACAACACAAAGATGGGGAGACTCCAACCACCGAAAGGGGGAAAGCCCAGAACCCCCTTGGCAAGGGATCAGTGTGCCTACTATAAAGAAAAAGGGCATTGGAAAAATGAATGTCCCAACTGGGGAAAGGCTCAAAAGCCCAGCTACTATAAGGAAGAACCCCAAGAGGAAGACCTCATAGGCCTTGCGGGAATGGACTCAGACTGAGGGGGACCAGGCTCTTTCCTCCTTGGCCCCATGAGCCCATGGTCAAAATGAAGGTGGGGGGGCCAACCAGTGACTTTTATGGTTGATACTGGGGCCAAGCACTCTGTTGTCACCTCCCCAGTGGCACCTTTCAGCAAAAGGACTGTGACCTTCCTTGGGGCCACTGGGACGTGGGCGATACAGCAGCCCTTTTGCCAGGCTCACCAGTGTGAACTTGGGGGCCACAAGGTCTGACCTGAATTCTTTTATCTGCTCGATTGCCCCATCCCTCTCCTGGGCTGAGACATACTCTCCAAGCTTAAGGCTCAGATAACCTTTGAGCCCACTGGACACACTACCCTCCAATTAAACCCAAGGCAAGAGGAGACGGGGTCTCTAATTATGGCAATTACCACTCCAAGGGAAGAAGAATGGAGGCTATTCTGTGCCCAGGCCCAACCAAGCAGTCTGCTGGATTTCAGAATCACCTTCCCTTCAGTATGGGCTGAAAACAACCCACCTGGACTAGCCCGGAATTGGGCCCCTGTGGGAGGTGCATCCTGGGAGTCAGGATGAACCCTGGCAAGTTGAGAACCCTATGTGAATTGGAATGGCCCAGTTGTTGAACTGACCCCAGGAGCCCAACCTCAGAGGCAAAGGCAATACCCTCTTCCACAAGAAGCTAAGATTGGCATCCAAGAACATCTGACCAAACTCAAAGAAGCAAAGTATTCTAGTTGAGTGCCAGTTGGCCTGTAATACCCCACTCCTGCCAGTCAAGAAGCCAGGAGGGGGATACCTACAAGTTCAAGACCAGTGGGCCATCAACAAGGTGAGCATCTCTCTGCATCCAGTGGTCCCGAATCCATACACCCTCCTCGGCCAAATCCCAGGGTCGGCCAGATGGCCAGATGGTTCACTTGCCTAGATTTGAAGGATGCCATCTTCTGCCTCTGCTTAGTTCCCCAGAGCCAGCCACTATTTGCCTTTGAATGGTCTGAACCTGATACAGGGTGCCAGATGCAACTGAGTTGGACGCTCCTCCAGCAGGGGTTTAAAAACTCACCAACCCTCTTTGGGGAAGCACTGGCCATGGACCCCGTCAACTTCCCAAGAGCGCCACACAATGCACCCTCCTCCAGTATGTGGATGACCTCCTCCTCACCAGTGACACGCAAGAAGACTGTACAAAAGGCACAAAGGCCCTCCTACAGCTCCTGACAGACTCGGGATACCGAGCCTCATGGAAGAAGGCACAAATCTGCCAACAACAGGTCCGATACTTTGGTTTCCTCCTGACCCAAGGGCAAAGAGAACTAGGGCCAGAGAGGAAAAAGGTCATCATTTCCCTGCCACAGCCCCAGACAAAAAGGGGCCTACGAGAATTCCTGGGTGCTGCAGGATTCTGCCGCATCTTGATCCCTGGGTTCTCAACAATAGCAAGACCCCTTTATGATCTCTTAGGGGGACCAGATTGAGAACCCCCTGCCTGGACTTAGAAGCAGAAGCCACTTTCACAGAGATAAAGACCGCCCTGGGGCAGGCTCCAGCCCTGGGCCTACCAGATGTAGAAAAACCCTTCAATCTCTTTGTGCATGAAAAGGAAAAAATAGCGCTCAGCGTACTCACCCAGACTGTTGGACCCTGGAAACAGCCAGTTGCTTACCTGTCAAAGAAGCTGGACCCTGTGGCAGCGGGATGGCCACTGTGCCTCAGGGCGCTGGCAGCCACAGTCCTATTCATCAAGGAAGCAGACAAACTTACCCTGGGGCAAGAACTTAACATCAAGGTCCCTCATGCAGTTGTGTCCCTCATGAATGCACAGTGACACCACTTCCTTTCCAACTCTTGACCAGCACAATACCGAGGGCTCCTCTGCGAAAACCCACGGGTCACCCTCGAAACAGTAAGCACATTAAATCCAGCAAACTTTCTCCCCATGGAAGAGGGGGAACCAGACCATGACTGCTCCAAGGTGACTGATGAAGTTTACGTGAGCTGTCCAGATCTGCGGGATCAAGCCATAAAGAATCCAAAGCTCATGCTGTTCAGCGACGGTAGCAGTTACCTACAAGAGGGTGCCCGGAACGCAATTTATGCCATAACCACAACCGCTGAAGTCCTAGAAGCTAAGGCATTACCAGCTGGATGGTCAGCTCAAGGGGCTGAATTATATGCCTTAGTCCGAGCCCTCGCCCTCGGTGAAGGCAAACAAGTCAACATCTATACTGACTCTCAGTACGCCTTTGCTGTTGTACATATACATGGAGCCATCTACAAGGAAAGGGGCCTCCTAACCACAGCAGGAAAAGCTATCAAGAACAAAGAGGAGATACTGAGACTCCTTGAAGCCATCTGGCTTCCAAAGGAGTAGCAATCCTGCACTGTAAGTGACATCAGAAAGGAGACGACCCTATAGTGCAGGGAAATCATCTGGCAGATGAGGCAGCCAAGACCCCAGCCAGTGAGGAAATGGACAGAGCCCCTTCCTTCACCATGGCCCTAACACCCCCAGAAGTCTCTCCACCCAGTTACACTAAAAAAGAAAAGGAATGGGCCATGGCTGAGAGAGACACCCTGACTGAAAAGGGATGGTGGATGATGCCAGATGGGCGCATCTTTATTCCAACAGCATCTGGAGGGCATCTAGTCAAGGAATACCACCAACTCACTCATCTCGGAAAAACTGCACTAGAGGCCTTTCTCAAGAAGCACTACTACATCAGTCAGCTGCCAGCACTGTGCCAAGCAACAAGTGAAAGACTCATAACATGTGCTAAAAATAATGCTCGGTCTGCACCACAGCCCCCGCCAGGTGTCCAGAGGATGGGAGCAACCCCCTTCGAAGATCTAGAGGTAAACTTCACAGATGTGCAGCCGAGCAGAGGCTTCAGATATCTCCTAGTAATAGTATGCACATACTCTGGGTGGGTTGAAACCTTCCTGACAAGGACAGAGCAAAGCCGGGAAATAGCTAAAGTCCTCTTGTGGGAGATTGTGCCCCAGTTCAGCCTGCCGTTAACAATCCATAGTGACAATGGACCCGCATTTGTTGCAGACATTGTACAGGTCTTGACCAAATCTCTCAACATCACCTGGAGACTCCACACTGCTTACCGGCCCCAAAGTTCAGGGAAAGTAGAGCAAATGAATTGCACCCTCAAAGGAACCTTAGCAAAGTTTTGTCAGGAGACTAACTTCCCATGGCTGGATCTGCTACCCCTAGCTCTCCTGCGTGCTCGCTGCATGCCCAGGACATCAGGTTTCTCCCCATTCAAATTAATATATGGATGGCCTCCCCCGTGCTTGGGAAACCTTCCAGGAAATTTGCATCAGGTTGGAGATAAAGGGATACAGGAGCAGCTTCAGGCCCTGGAGACCACCCTGAATAAATTACAAAAGGACACCTTTGAGAGGGCCACAATCTCCTTAGGGTCTCAGGTACACTCTTTCTAGACAGGGGACTCAGTTTGGGTCAAAGATTGGAAGAAAGACCCCCTCAAACTGCAGTGGACAAGACCCCATACTGTTGTTCTAACTGCCACTACTGCCCTCAAGGTCTCAGGTGTCACCCCGTGGGTCCACCACTCCAGAGTGAAGAAAGCTCATCATTTGGATGAGGAGCTGTGCCAGTGGAGAGTCCAGCCAGACTTCACGAACCCACTCTGGCTTCACTTTTGATGAGACCCCACTGACTGATGGACACTTGCTTACCGTGGTCCCTGGCTCTCATCAGCATGATTTCCCTCATATAGGGAGTTGGACTCTACATTGTTGCCCCTCCTGACTGGACTTTTTCCCAGAGGCTTACTATTGTCATTGCTTATTTGGTGTCCCTAAGGTGTATTATTGCACTTACTTGTCCACGGGTTTCATCTGCTGACGGATTAGCCACGATGGCTCCCTCTACCTAAGGTCATAGGTCCCACTTTTACTGGCCCTCTGCTGTCTACTCCTGAGTGCATTTCACCACGGTTTTGCTGGCTCCAGTCAGTCCCAGTCTTCTGCTACCTGGTGTACTGTTCCTCCTCACTGCCTCTAGCTTGCCTGGCCAGGCAAGGGAGACAAACTCTCATATCACCTTTACTGGCAAATGGACTTTCCAGCTTATCCCCCTCAGTCCTGCACCAGAGCCCCCATTAACTTCTTCCACCTGGGATGGGCACACACCAAATGTTAACCTCCATTTTGATGGATACCAGCTTCTTGATACCTCCTGGGAACCTCATAGATGGTGTTCCTACCATGGCCTTCACTCAGGTTACTGGCTGGTAGATATCTACATCTGTGGGGCCCCTACACCTCAACAGCCAAACACCTGTCCTCAGTTCTTTTCATAAGCCTGGGGATGTGAGTCATGGGTGGCAACTTGGCTGGGAATGGAACGATGGTCCACCAGGTGGTGGCGTCTCAAACAGCGCAGTGACACCCAGATTTTCTTGTCATGCAGTGCCACCCCGTCCTTTTGCTCTAACAATCACTGTGTACCACTCACCCTCTCAGTCTTAGAACCCAATGCCACATCATGGGCTACAGGAATCATTCTCCTGTTGGGCCAGTATCACCCTAAGGGAATCAACCCCATGACCAAATTTATGATTAAGTCCATGTTCACTCCAAGCCTTACAGTTAACCCCCAGAGTCAGACAGAAAATAACTCACCCTGGCGCATTCCTGGGTCCCCCATCCATATGCAGCAAGCATCTATAGCGCAACTGTTAGGTATGATTAATGCCTCCCACCAAGCGCTTAACCACTCAGATCCACCCCTGAGGTCTGACTGCAGGAACTGTATGAAGCCCGGTCCCGTCCAATATCTAGGTGTCATCCTCAACCAATCTACCGTGTCACCTCCCACCTTGGCACCGGGGACCTCAGAGTATCCATTTCTGGCTCTGGTACCACTGTATGGCAACTCTTCCTCTCCTATCATGGGCCACAGTTGGGTCTGTGTGCCTAACAACACTTTTCTGGCTTGTGACCAAGGTGTATACATCTGCATCACTGGCACAATCTATCATGCACACTTGTCAGTCTCTTACCTGATCTTTCAGTCCTCCCTGGGAACAATGCCCCACTCATATGGAGACCTCCTAGTTGCCCTCAACGTTCCCCCGTGGCCATCTTATCATGAGCCTGCTGGCCGCATCAGGCGTCACCCTCAGCACCACTGGCATCAGGGTGCCCTAGGTTCAGTACCAGGGGTTAACTCAACAACTCATGGTGAATTTTTCTGCTCTCACTCAGTCAGCCCTGGCCCTGCAGTGCCAATTCGATTCACTGGCTTCAGTGGTCCTCCAAAACAGGCACAGGCTCGACTTACTCAAGGCCGCACAAGGCGGGGGGCTCTGCCTCTTCTCATAGGAGGAATGTTGTTTCTATGCTAATGAGTCAGGGATGGTCCAAAAAACTCTGACCCAATTACAGGAACAAGTACATCGCTGGTGGGAATCACTCCAGCGGACAACTTAGTAGGATACCTTCTCACAATGGTTCCCTTGGTTTGCACCCCTGGTCTGCCCCCTCCTATTGCTTCTCCTCATAGTAGCATTTGGTCCTTGTATTCTTAATGCCTTTACTAGGTTTATCACTACTCAAATTGCTAAAATCGGATGCCAGTTACTCCTTACTCACTACCACCCCTTAGAAGATGAAAATGATGCCCTCTAAACAAGGTGTTAAAAGGGGCATCAAAGGGGGGAATGATAAGGAAAATTTGTGTCCTAAGGTGGCCGACCAAGCCAGTGAGAGAGTCCCAGTCTTTGCCTCGGGGCTTTCTGGGTTCTGGGTTCTTCTCCCTGCTCTGCTTCCTGCTCGCACCAATCTGGGTTCTTCTCCTTGCCCTGCTTTGCACATGTGCCAAAAGTGCCAAGTATGCGGAAGGAGAAGTGTATAAATTGCCCCTTTGGAGATAACCCTCCTCTGAGCCTGCCAGCATTAAATAAACCTCCTATCCTCCAAGATATCCGAGTGCTGCTTGGTTCTACCTTTGGGCAATCCAGTCCAGGTTCTGTAACAGCAATTGACAGAAAACTCAGTTATGAGCTAAAATTATGACATGGCTTCTAAAAAAAGCTACTACAACCACAGGCTGCTTTTTTGGTATGCAGATCAAAGGAAAGCTAGCTCCAGGGTACTGTAGACCTTAAGAGATTTTTTGCCATTTGTCTTTTAGGGCACTGTACCCTCTGGTTTTCATACTGGTTCTTTTTTATCCTTCAGTGTCATTTGTGAAACTCCTCCCCTGTCTCTATTTCCCCACACCCCTAGCTTTATTGAGGTATTATTGATAAATAAAAATTACATACATTTAAGTTGTACAATGTGATATTTTGATACATGTATACATTGTGAAATGTTTGCCACAATCTAGCTAATTAACACAGTCTTCCATTCAAGAATCAATCCCATTTATAAATGCACCAAAACCATAAGATACCTAGGAATAAACCTAAACAAAGAGGTAAAATACCTGTACTCTGAAAACTATAAAACATGATGAAAGAAATTGAAGAGGACACAAAGAAATGGATAAACATTCCATGCTCATAGATTAGAAGAAAAAAATATTTTAAAATGTCTATACTACCCAAAGCAATATACACATTTAATGCAATCCCTATCAAAACACCACCAGCATTTTCCACAGAATAGAACAAATAATTCTAAAATTTGTATGGAGCCATGATAGGCCCCAAATAACCAAAGTGATCTTGAAAAAGAAAAGCAAAGCTGGAGGCATCACAATTCCAGACTTCAAGTTATAGTACAAAGCTGTAGTGATCAGGACATTATGGTACTGGCACAAAAATAGACACATATATCATTGGAACAGAATAGAAAACCCAGAAATGAACTCACAACTCTATGGTCAATTATTCTTCAACAAAGCAAGAAAGAATTTCCAATGGGAAAAAGACAGTCTCTACAACAAATGGGAAAACTGGACAGCTACGTGCAAAAGAATGAAATGGGACCACTTTCTTCCACCATACACAAAAACAAATTCAAAATGGATGGAAGACCTAAATGTGAGACAGGAAACCATTAAAATATTAGAGGGAACATAGACAGTAACAACTTCAGCCATAGCAACTTCATTCTAGATATGTCTCCTTAGGCAAGGGAAACAAAAGCAAAAACAAACTATTGGGACTTCATCAAAAGAAAAAGCTTCTGCACAGTAAAGGAAACAATCAACAAAACTAAAAGGCAAAAGGATTAGAAGATGGCAGAGGAGTAGGAAACCTAAATTTCATCTGGCCCCAGGAATTTAGCTAGATATTTATCAAACCATTCTGAACACCTACAAACTAAACAGGAGATCAAAGAAAAGAATAGCAACAACTCTATGAACAGAAAAACGACCACTTTCTGGAAGATAGGACATGTGGAGAAGTGAATCCGAGGCGATATACAGGAAGATAGACCGTGGGGGGAGGAAGCATCCATCAGCCAGGTACCAGCAAGTGATAGAGCAGGGGAGCACAAAATTGGAACTTTTTGAAGTCTGTTCCGCTTAGGGATGTTGCTGCAGTCACTAAGCAGGGGGTAGAACCCTCATTGGGATATTGTGGTCTCAGGACCCTTGGGGTCACAGAAAGACCGGGGGTGCCTTAGTGCAGTTGAACTCCCAGGTATTGGAGCGGGGAAGCTGGCTGCAAAGACAGAGCCGAGGAGTGGGCTCTCAGCTCTGGGTTGCCATAAACCATGATCTGAGGCACAGTCAGGCCACTAGTCTTTGAGCAGTTACCCAATAAGTGGCAGATCCGAGGAGACTCCCATTCCTCCCCTGGGAGGAGAAGCAAGGGAGAGCACTGCAGGAATCTACTGGGTTTGGAGACTCCAAACGGGGTCATGTGCCAGAGATAGAAATGCTTGGTCACAGGCCAGGGGAGCACGGATTGTGGCTGGAGACCAGGGAGATAGGAGAGATTGACTGCTTTTTTCTGGGGGCTCACTGAGGAGTGGGGCCCAAGTTCATGGCTCCTCCAGGGCCAGAGATTTGGAGGCCAACATTTTCATTCTCATCCTCCAAAGCTGTACAGAACTCTTGCAAGGAATGAAAGCTACTGAGAGCAAACCGGAGCAGATTACTAGCCTGGCCCCAGTCAAGGGTGGGGCAATTCCGCCTTGGGCAAAGACATTTGAGAATCACTGCAACAGGCCCCTCCCCCAGAAGATCAGCAAGAACATCCAGCCGAGACCAAGTTTACCGACCAATGACAACTGCAGAACTCTAACACTAGGGGAATACAGCACATAGAATTCATGGCTCTTTTCCCTCATAATTCTTTAGTCTTTCAAAGTTAATTTTTAAAATGTTCTTTATTTTTTCTTTTTCTATTTTTTTAATTTTTCTTTTTCCCTTTTTCAACGATCTTAACAATTCCTTTTTTTTCTAACAGACAAAAATGCACCCAAAATTTAGTGTATAGCTCTGATCTATTTACCATCTTGATCACATTTTTTTTTCTTTCCCTTTCTTTCCCCCCAGGTTTCAGGTCTCTTCTGATTTGTCTAGTATAAATTTTTCTGGGATCGTTGTTACCCTGTTAGCATTTTGTTCTCTCATTCATCTATTCTCCTCTGGACAAAATTAGAAGATGGACAAACTCACCTCAAAAAACAAAAAGAACAAGAGGCAGTACTGATTGCCAGGCACCTAATCAATATGGACATTAGTAAGATGTTGGAACTAGAGTTCAGAATGATGATTATAAAGATACTAGCTGGGCTTGAAAAAAGCATGGAAGATACTAGAGAATTCCTTTCTGGAGAAATAAAAGAACTAAAATCTAACAAAGTAGAAATCAAAAAGGCTATTAATGAGGTGCAATAAAAAATGGGGGCTTTAACTGCTAGGATAAATGAGGATGAAGAGAATTAGTGATATAGAAGACCATATGATGGAGAATAAAGAAGCTGAGAAAAAGAGAGATAAACAACTACTGGATCATGAGGGCAGAATTCAAGAGATAAGTGATACCATAAGATGAAACAATATGAGAATAATTGGGATCCCAGAAGAAGAAGAAGGACAGAGAGGGGCAGAAGGTATATTGGAGCAAATTATAGCAGAGAACTTCCCTAATTTGGGGAAGGAAACAGGCATCAAAATCCAGGAGGCACAGAGAACCCCCCTCAAAATCAATAAAATACATCAACACCCTGACCCATCTAATAGTAAAATGTACAAGTCTCAGAGACAAAGAGAAAATCCTGAAAGCAGCTTGGGAGAAGAGATCTGTAAACTACAATGATAGAAACATTAGGTTGGCAGTAGACCTATCCACAGAGACCTGGCAGGCCAGAAAGTACTGGCATGATATATTCAGAGAACTAAACGAGGAAAATATGCAGCCAAGAATACTATAACCAGCTAGGCTGTCATTGAAAATAGGAGAGATAAAAAGCTTCCAGGACAAACCAAAACTAAAAGAATTTACAAACACCAAACAAACCTTACAAGAAATATTGAAAAGGGTCCTCTAAGCAAAGAGGGAGCCCCAAAGTAACATAGACCAGAAAGGAATAGAGACAATATACAGTAACAGTGACCTTACAGGCAATACAATGGCACTCATTTCATATCTTTCAATAGTTACCCTGAATGTAAATGGGCTAAATGCCCCAATCAAAAGACACAGGGGATCAGATTGGATAAAAAACAAGACCCATTGATATGCTGTCTGCAAGAGACTCATTTTCGACCCAAAGATACCTCCAGATTAAAAGTGAGGGGCTGGAAAACCATTTACCATGCTAATGGACATCAAAAGAAAGCTGGGGTGGCAATCCTTATATCAGACAAATTAGATTTTAAACCGAAGAGTATAATAAGAGATGAGGAAGGACACTATATCCTACTTAAAGGGTCTATCCAACGAGAAGATCTAACAATTGTAAATATCTATGCCCCTAACATGGGAGCAGCCAATTATATAAGCCAATTAATAACAAAATCAAAGAAACACATTGGCAATACAATAATAGTAGGGACTTTAACACCCCCCTCATGGAAATGGACAGATCATCTAAGGAAAAGATCAAGAAGGAAATAAATCAGAAATAAAGCAGAAATCAATGAAATAGAAACCAAAAGAACAGTAGAACAGATCAATGAAACTAGGAGCTGGTTCTCTGAATGAATTAATAAGATTGATAAACCCCTGACCAGACTTATCCAAAAGAAAAGAGAAAGGATCCAAATAAATAAAATCATTAATGAAAGAAGAGAGATCACAACCAACACCAAAGAAATACAAACAATTATAAGAACATATTATGAGCCAGCAAATTAGATAACCTGGAAGAAATAGATGCATTCCTAGAGATGTATCAACTACCAAAACAGAACCAGGAACAAACAGAAAACCTGAACAGACCCATAACCACTAAGGAAATTGAAGCAGTCATCAAAAATCTCCCAACAAACAAGAGCCCAGGACCAGATGGCTTCCCAGGGGAATTCTACCAAACATTTAAAGAAAAATTAATACCTATTCTTCTGAAGCTGTTCCAAAAAATAGATATGGAACGAAAACTTACAAACTCTTTTTATGAGCCCAGCATTACCTTGATCCCAAAACCAGACAAAGACCCCATCAAAAGGGAGACTTATAGACTAATATCCCTGATGAACATGGATGCCAAAATTCTCATCAAAATACTAGCCAATAGGATCCAACAGTACATTGAAAGGATTATTCACCACGACCAAGTGGGATTTATTCCTGGGCTGCAAGGTCGGTTCAACATCTGTAAATCAATCAATGTGATACAATACATTAATAAAAGAAAGAACAAGAACCATATGATCCTCTCAAGAGATGCAGAAAAAGCATTTGACAAAGTACAGCATCCTTTCTTGATTAAAACTCTTCAGAGTGTAGGGATAGAGGGTACATACCTCAATATCATAAAAGCCATCTATGAAAAACCCACAGCGAATATCATTCTCAATGGGGAAACACTGAGAGCTTTCCCCCTAAGGTCAGGACACGGCAGGGATGTACAGTATCACCACTGCTATTCAACATAGTATTAGAAGTCCTAGCCACAGCAATCAGAAAACAAAAAGAAATAAAAAGAAGAAATGTGGCAAAGAAGAAATCAAACTATCAATCTTGGCAGATGATATGATACTTTATGTGCAAAACCCAAAAGACTCCACCCCAAAACTGCTAGAACTCACACAGGAATTCAGTAAAGTGGCAGGATATAAAATTAATGCACAGAAATCAGTGGCATTTCTATACACCACCAACAAGACAGAAGAAAGAGAAATTAAGGAGTCGATCCCATTTATAATTGCACCCAAAACCATAAGATACTTAGGAATAAATCTAACCAAAGAGGCAAAGGATCTGTACTCAGAAAACTATAAAATACTCATGAAAGAAATTGAGGAAGACACAAAGAAATGGAAAAACGTTCCATGCTCATGGATTAGAAGAACAAATATTGTGAAGATGTTTATGCTACCTAGAGCAATCTACACATTTAATGCAATCCCTATCAAAATATCATCCACTTTTTTCAAAGAAATAGAACAAATAATCCTAAATTTGTATGGAACCAGAAAGGACCCTGAATAGCCAGAGGAATGTTGAAAAAGAAAAACAAAGCTGGTGGCATCACAATTCCGGACTTCAAGCTCTATAATAAAGCTCTAATCATCAAGACCGTATGGTACTGGTAAAAAAACAGACACACAGATCAATGGAACAGGATAGAGAGCCCAGAAATGGAACCTTAACTCTATGGTCAACTAATCTTCGACAAAGCAGGAAAGAATGTCCAGTGGAAAAAAGACAGTCTCTTCAACAAATGGTGGACATTTGGACTTGGACAGCCACATGCAGAAGAATGAAAATGGACCATTTTCTTACACCACACATAAAAATAGACTCAAAATGGTTGAAAGACCTAAATGTGAGGCAGGAGTCCATCAAAATCCTAGAGGAGAACACAGGCAGCAACCTCTTCGACCTCAGCCACAGCAACTTCTTCCTAGAAACATTGCCAAAGGTAAGGGAAGCAAGGGCAAAAATAAACTATTGGGACTTCATCAAGATAAAAAGCTTTTGCACAGCAAAGGAAACAGTCAACAAAACCAAAAGACAACTGACAGAATGGGAGAAGATATTTGCAAAGACATATCAGATAAAGGGCTAGTATCCATAATCTATAAAGAACTTATCAAACTCAACACCCAAAGAACAAATAATCCAATCCAGAAAGGGCAGAAGACATGAACAGACACTTCTGGAAAGAGGACATACAAATGGCCAACAGACACATGAAAAAGTGTTCAACATCAATCTGCATCAAGGAAATACAAATCAAAACCTCAATGAAATACTACCTCACACCAATCAGAATGGCTAAAATTAACAAGTCAGGAAATGACAGATGTTGGTGAGGATGCAAAGAAAGGGGAAGCCTCTTACTCTGTTGGTGGAATGCAAGCTGGTGCAGCCACTCTGGTAAACAGTATGCAGCTTCCTCAAAAAGTTGAAAACAGAGCTACCCTACGACCCAGCAATTGCACTCCTCGGTATTTACCCCAAAGACACAGATGTAGTGAAAAGAAGGGCCATATGCACCCCAATGTTCATAGCAGCAATGTCCGCAATAGCCAAACTGTGGAAAGAGCAGAGATGCCCTTCAACAGATGAATGGATAAAGGAGATGTGGTCCATATATACAATGGAATATTACTCAGTCATCAGAAAGGATGAATACCCAACTTTTGCATCAACATGGATGGGACTGGAAGAGATTATGCTAAGTGAAATAAGTCAAACAGAGAAAGTCAATAATCATATAGTTTCACTTATTTGTGGAACATAAGGAATAACATGGAGGACATTAGGAGAAGGAAGGGAAAAATGAAGGAGGGGGAAATTGGGGGGAGAGACGAACCATGAGACTATGGACTCCAAGAAACAAACTGAGGGTTTTAGAGGGGAGGTGGGTGGGGGGATGGGTTAGCCCAGTGATGGGTATTAAGGAGGGCACGTATTGCATGGAGCACTGGGTGTTATATGCAAACAATGAATCACGGAACACTACATCAAAAATGAATGATGTACTGTATGGTGACTAACATAACATAATAAAATAAAATTAAAAAATCACATCTCTAGCATGACAGAGGAGCTATCATATCAATTTTCTGAAATAACACTTGTCAAGTAGCTGAATGCATAGTTTTATACCTACATCTTTGCATAGTTCTCTGATTTTCTTTTCCTTAGGTCACATTCTCCTAATGAGAATTACTGGGTCAAAGAGTATGTGTTTTAAAATTTGAAAACATTGTCAAACTTTACTTCAGAAATGGTGTGAAGACTGTTTAATTGACAAGGTCTTATATCACACAGCTATCTACTTATAAGTCCTGTCCCAGAATCCTGTGTATAAAACAGCATGCAGGAGCATGTGTGAATGGGGACAAAGGTAGGACTTTGTGGAATGGAATAAATGGAATAAATAAGTGCAAGGTCAGAAAAGAAGTCAGAGGGAATTATTGAATTTATCACATCACTGGAATTTAGCCCCACATCTTGCCATACCAAAGGTAATTAAGAGAAAAATTAAATAAAAAAATAGCATTGTTGGCTTATAAAATTGATAAAGGTAATGATAGTGTTAGTATGATTGTAGGAAATATACATTCATACATTGTTCATGGAATGAAAATTGGTACAACTTTTCTAGGGGACAATTTGAGAATATATTTTAAAAGCTTTGAAGTTGTTCTTGTCCTTTAAACTAGTAGTTCTACTTATAAGATTTTATCCTAAGGAAAGAATGTGAACAAATGTCTGTGTGTATGGGTTATTCAATAAGTTGATGTTGGGGTAGCCAACTGTTCAATTTTTAAGGAAATATATTCAGATATCCAACTTGTAACATATAGAAAAATTCCATAGGATTTGAGATACAAATGTAAAAAGGAAACTAGAAAGGTATTATAAGAAAACATAGGATATTTGTATAACTTCTCTTTGGTTTTCTAAAATTTTTTATAGCATCCTGTTTTTATTTCATGTTTACAATAACTTAGAACTCTGAGAATAATAAAAGTTTCCTTCTGCTCTTTATTTCACTGTTTTATTTGATTTGCTTGTTTTGTTCTTTATTTTTAATATGGGAGGCTTTCCTATAGGGGAGGGCTTATCAACTGGTGATCTTCACTATAAGATGACTGAGAACCTGGCTAGTTTACTGGGGACCCCCAAATGGCATAATCTATAGGTCTTTTCTCTGGGAGTAGTTCCAGTTTTTTCAGAGGTGAATTCTCCAATTTTCTATCTGGAAAATACATATCTGGCTGCTTGTGTTCTTACATTAAAATTTCATATAGCGCCACTATTTTCAATATGATGCCCTTTCACTACCTCCCACTCTACCTGGGACATCTGCACCTGGGGGCTTCTGTGGATCAATTTTTAAAAACGAACTTCCAGTCTCCTGCTAGAGTAGGGAAAATGTATTTTTCTGGCTAACCAGCATGAGGGAAGGAACCTGAGAGTGTTCTAAAAGCACTTCTTATACACATACAACCAAACCTCTGTTTTCAGGCTCCTGATGCACCTCTGCTTTCTTTGGTCACTGCTATCTAATTTCTGAGCTTTTGAGGAGTTCTGTGACATGCATTGTCTGGCTTCTCATTTCACATCCCCACGTTCTGCCACAGGCACTTGCTTTTCAGCTTTTTCAGCTCTGCTAAACTGCATTTGCTTTCCATCATTTAAAAATGTATTTACATATCTTCAATTTTGAATTTATCTTTGTGTAAGGTGTAAGAGAATGGTCCAGTTTCATTCTTCTGTATGTAGCTGTCCAATTTTACCGACACCATTTATTAAAGAGACTGTTTTTTATCCATTGCATGTTTTTTCCTGATTTGTCAAATATTAGTTGACCATAGAGTTGAGGTTCCATTTCTGGAGTCTCTATTCTGTTCTATTGATCTATGTGTCTGTTTTTGTGCCAATACCATGCTGTCTTGGTGATCAGAGCTTTGCAATATAGCATGAAGTCAGGCAACGTGATGCCTCCAGCTTTGTTTTTCTTTTTCAACATTCCTATGGTGATTCGGTGTCTTTTCTGGTACCATACAAATTTTAGGATTGTTTGTTCCAGCTCTTTGAAAAATGCCAATGGTATTTTAATAAGGATGGCATTGAAAGTGTAGATTGCTCTGGGCAGCATAGACATTTTCACAACGTTTCTCTAATTTCTCTTTCTACAGTGGCATTGTTTGTGTATAAGAAACAACTGATTGCTGTAAATTGATTTTGTATCCTGCCACATAATGGAATTGCTGTATGAGTTCCAGTAGTCTGGGGCTGGAGTCGTTTGGGTTTTCCACATACAGTATCATGTTATCTGTGAAGAGAGAGAGTTTGACTTCTTCTTTGCCAATTTGAATACCTTTTATTTCTTTTTGTTGTCTGATTGCTGTTGCTAGGAATTTTAGTACTATGTTGAACAATAGTGGCGATAGTGGGCATCCTTTACGTGTTCCAGATCTTAAGGGAAAGGCTCTCAGCTTTTCCCAATTGAGGCTGATATTCGCTGTGGGTTTTTCATAGATAGATTTTGTGAACTTGAGGAATGTCCCCTCTATCCCTATACTCTGAAGAGTTTTAATCAGGAAAGGATGCTGTATTTTGTCAAATGCTTTTTCTGCATCAATTGAGAGCACCATATGGTTCTTCTCTCTCCTCTTATTAATGTGTTCTATCATGTTAATTGATTTGCAAATGTTAAGCCACCCTTGCATCCCGGGGATAAATCCCACTTGATTGTGGTGGATGTTCCTTTTAATGTATTGTTGGATCCTATTAGCTAGGATTTTGTTGTGGATTTTGGAACCCATTTTCATCATGGATATTGGTCTGAAATTCTCCTTTTTGATGGGGTCTTTGCCTGGTTTGGGGATTAAGGTAATGATGGCCTCATAGAATGAGTCTAGAAGTTTTCCTTCTGTTTCTCTTTTTTGAAACAGCTTCAGGGGAATAGGTATTATTTCTTCTTTGAATGTTTGGTAGAATTCCCAGGTGAATCCTTCAGGCCCTGGACTCTTGTTTTTTGGCAGGTTTTTGATCATTGCTTCAATCTTGTTACTGGTTATTGGCCTATTCAGGCTGTCAATTTCTTTCTGTTTCAGTCTTGGCAGTTTATAGGTTAGGAAGGCATCCATTTTATCCAGATTCCTCAGTTTATTGGCATATAGTTGTTGATAATAATTTCTAATAATTGTTTCTATTTCCTTGGTGTTAGTCGTGATCTCACCCCTTTCATTCATAATTTTATTAATTTGGGTCCTTTCTCTCTTCTTTTGGATAAGTCTGGCAAGTGGTTTATCGATCTTATTAATTCTTTTGAAGAACCAGCTTCTAGTTTCGTTGATCTCACCTACTGTGTTTCTGGTTTCTAATTCATTGATCTCTGCTCTAATCTTAAATATTTCTCTTCTAATGTGTGACTTAGGCATCGTTTGTTGCTTTTTCTCTAGTTCTTCAAGGAGTAAAGTTAGTTGGTGAATTTGGGATTTTTCTACTTTTTTGAGTGAGGCTTGGATGGCTATGTATTTCCCCCTTAGGACTGCCTTTGTGGTATCCCATAGATTTTGAACCAATGTGTTTTCATTCTCATTGCTTTCCATGAATTGTTTAAGTTCTTCTTTGATTTCCTGGTTGACCCAAACATTCTTGAGCAGAGTGGTCTTTAGCTTCCAAGTGTTTGAATTTCTGCCAATTTTTTGTTGTGATTGGGTTACAGTTTTAAAACATTATGGTCTGAGAATATACAGGGAATAATCTCAATCTTTTGGTATCAGTTGAGACCAGATTTGTGACCCTGTATGTGGTCTATTCTGGAGAAAGTTCCATGTGTGCTCAAGAAGAATGAGTATTCTGTTGTTTTAGGGTGGAATGTTCTGTATATATCTATGAGGACCATCTGGTCCAGTGTGTCCTTCAAAGGTCTTATTTCTTTGTTGATTTTCTGCTTAGATGAGCTGTCCATTGCTGAGAGTAGAGTATTGATGTCTCCTATAATTAATGTATTGTTATCAATATGACTTTATTTTGTTTAACAGTTGGCTTATGTAGATGGCTGCTCCCATGTTGGGGGCATAAATATTTACAATTGTTAAGTCTTCTTGTTGGATAGACCCCTCAATAATGATATATTGTCCCCCTGTGTCTCTAACTGCAGTCTTTAGCTTAAAATCTACTTTGTCTGATACAAGAATTGCTACCCCAGCTTTCTTTTGAGGTCCATTGGCATGGAAGATGGATCTCCATCCCTTCACTTTCAGTCTGGATGTATCTTCAGGTTCAAAATGAGTCTCTTGTAGGCAGCATATGGATGGGTCCTGTCTTTGTATCCAATCTGCAACCCTGTGCCATTTTATGGGAGCATTTAGGCCGTTCACGTTGACAGTGATTCTTGAAATATATGAATTTATTGTCATTATGTTGCCTGTGAAGTCCTTGTTTCTACAGATTGTCTCCATAAATTTCTGTTCTATATCAGTCTTGGGGTCTTTCTCCTTTTATAGAACCCCCCTTAATATTTCTTGCAGGGTAGGCTCAGTGGTCACATATTCTTTCAGTTTCTGCCGGTCGTGGAAGCTCTGTATCTCTCCATCCATTCTAAATGACAGCCTTGCTGGATATAGTATTCTTGGCTGCATGTTCTTCTCATTTAGTACCCTGAACATGTCTTGCCAGCCCTTTCTGGCTTCCCGGGTCTCTGTGGATAGGTCTGACATTATTTTGATATTCCTCCCTCTGTACATAAGTAATCTCTTCCCCCTAACTGCCCTTAAGATGGTTTCCTTGGTTCTAAGATTTGTGAGTTTTACAATTACATGCTGGGGCGTTGGCTTGTTTTCCTTGATCTTGGGAGGGGTCCTCCCTGCCTCTAGGACACGAATGTTTGTTTCATTCCCCAGATTAGGGAAGTTCTAAGCTACAATTGCTCAAATATATCTTTTAGTCCTCTCTCTCTCTCTCCACCCCCCCAGGGATCCCAATAATTCTGACGTTGGAACGTTTTATGGTGTCACTCATTTCTCTGATTCTGTTTTCATGGATTTTGTGTTGTTTCTCCCTGGCCTCCTCTTTTTCCTTCTTTTCTATCAATTGGCCTTCTAGATTACTAATTCTTTCTTCTTCCTCGCTTACCCTAGTTGTTAGGGTATCTTGATTAGATTGGATCTCATTGATAGCATTTTTAAGTTCTGCCAGTTCAGCTTTCATTTCTGCCCTTAGAGACTCTATGTTGCCATTAATCAATTTCTCCTTTCTAGCTATTGCCTTAATAACTGTTACCCTGAAGTCCATTTCCAACATCTTGCGTGTATCTGTATCCCTTTGTAAATTTCTGGCAGAAGTCAGTCTCTGAGTCTTTCCTGTTTTGGGGGTTCCTCCTCCTAGTCATTTAGTTGATGGGTGGTTGAGGGAGTGTAGATAGTCCAAATTATTGACCACAACCCAAGCAAGATGCACCTGTTTTATAGGGACTTCAGGGTTGTTGGTCTCTTTTTCTCCCAGCCTGTCTTCTTGGGGAGGGGCCTGCCATGCTGTTACTCAGGCAACCCTGTTTGGGCAGAGTTGCCCTGCCCCCTCTGGGGGGGGGGCATGGGTTCAGTGAAAACCGGTTTGGGGGGCATTTATTTTCTGGTGGCTTTCCCTGGTGGCTTTCTGCATTTCTTCTGAGAGTCAGAGAAGAAAAGACCGTTTCCAACCCTCTGCCTCAGAGCAGAGATATCACAGTCTGTTCTTCAGTGAGCTCTCCAGGCCACACTATCTCTGTTTCTGTCTGTGTTGCTATAAACTGCAGCATCCTGGGTTGTTCGCCCCTCACAGGGCTCCCAGTCCTCACCTCCATGTTGGGGCACGGAGGCATGTCTCTGCCATTTGTGTGTCTAAAACCACCAGGTACCTCCAGTTCAAATATGAGGCCCACTGCTCCAGGGTTTCAGTCCGGGGGCTGCCCTAAAGTCCTTTCCCAGCTGCTCCTGGTCTGAGTCTGTGCCCTGACCCCAGTGAGGGAGGCTATCACTCAATGACGGTGTAAGTTCTCCATGGCTCCCTCCCCCTTCCGTTTATCTTCAGATATGTTCCTGTGGAATCATGGCTCCCCGCTTCATACCTCAAAACCAACTGCCTGGGATATTGTGTTTGTAGACATCCAGATATATCTTCTTATTCCTCAGGCTGATTTCATGGGTGTTCAGAGTGGTTTGGTAGGTATCCAGCTCAATTCTGGGGACTGATTGGAATAGGGTCCCCTACTCCTCCACCATCTTTTCCCCCATTTCCTAGAAATATTTTTAGACAATAGAAAAAGAAGGGAAAATTTTTAATTCATTTTAAGAGGCTAACATAATCTTGAGAGCAAAAGCTAAGGTATTAGAAAAACAAAATTATTTTATTTATTCCAGCTTTACTGAGGAATAATTGACAAAATTGTAAGATATTTAAAGTGTATATTGTGATGATTTGGTATATGTGTACATTGTGAAAAGATTCCCCACATCAAATTAATTAATAGATTCATCACCTCACGTATTTATTTTTTCTTTTTTGGGGGAATGAGAATATTTATATTTTACCCAGCAAATTTTAACTATACAATACAATATTATCAACTATAGTCACCATATTATATAGTAGATCCTCAGACCATATTCATTTTATAATTGAAAGTTTATATCATTTTACTAATTTCTCCCTATTTCACCACTCCTCAGCCCCTGGAAACCACTTTTCTACTGCCTCATTTCTATAAGCTCAACTTAAAAAAAATTTTTTTGAAGACTCCACATATAAGTGATACCATGCAATATTTGTCTTTGTCTGGCTTATTTTGCTTAGCATTGATGCCTTCCACTTCATTTATGTTGTCACAAATTACAGGATTTCCTGCCTTTTTAAGGCTGAAAAATACTCCAATGTATGTATATGTATGTGTATGCATATACACACACTACATTCTTTATCATTTCATCCATTGATTGACACTTAGGTTGTTTCCATACTATGGCTATTGTGGTTAATAGCTGTAAAGAACACGGGGGTTCAGATGTCTCTTTGAGATAATCATTTTGTTTCCTTTGTTTATACACCCAAAGTGCGGTTTCTGGTTCATATGGTAGTTCTATTTGTAAATTCTTGAGGAACCTCCATTCTGTTAATCACAGTGGCTGTACTAACATACACTCCCACCAAGAGTATACAAGGGTCTTCTTTTCTCCACATCCTCACATTTGTTATCTCTTGCCTTTTTGATAACAGACATCCTATACAGGTATTATATGATATCTTTTTAAAAAATTTTATGTTTTTATTTTAATTCCAGTTAGTTAACATACAGTGTTATATTAGTTTCAGGTATACCATATAGTGATTCAACCCTTCCATACAACATCTGGTGCTCATCATCTGCACTCCTTAATCCCCATCACCTATCTCACTCATCCCCACCGCCCACTTCCCCTGTGGTAATGATCACTTTGTTCTCTATAATTAAGGGTCTGTTTCTTAGTTTCTATCTCTCTCTGTGTCTCTCTTTTTAAATTTGTTCCTTTGTTTTGTTTCTTAAATTCCACATATGAGTAAAATCATATGGTGTTTGTCTTTCTCTGAGTGACTTATTTCACTTAGCATTATACAATACACTCTAGCTCCACCCATGTTGTTGCAAATGGCAAGATTACATTTTTTTATGGTTGAATAAAATCATATATATATATATATCTCACATACATATATACATCATATCTTCATTACCCATTCAACTATCAAAGGACACTGGGCCTGCTTCCATAACTTGGCTATTGTAAATAATGCTGCTATAAACATAGGGGTGCAAGTATCCCCTTAAATTAGTGTTTTTGTATTCTGTGGGAAAATAGTGCAGTTACTGGATTGTAAGGTAGTTCTATTTTTAAATTTTTGAAGAACCTCCATATTTTTTTCTGCAGTGGCCGCACCAGTTTGCATTCCCACAAACAGTGCACAAGTGTTCTTTTTCTCTGCATCCTTGCCAACACTCATTTCTTATGTTGTTGATTTTAGCCATTCTGACATGTGCGTGGTGATATCTCAGTGTAGTTTTGATTTGTATTTCCCTAATGATCAGTGATGTTGAACATCTTTTCATGTGTCTGTTGGCTATCTGTATGTCTTCTTTGGAGAAATGTCTGTTCATGTTTTCTGCCCATTTTTAAATTGGATTATTTATTTTTTGGGTGTTGAGTTGTATCAGTTTTTTATACAGTTTGGATACTAACCCTTTATCAGATATTCATTTGCAAATATCTTCTTGCATTCCATAGGTTGCCTTTAAGTTTGTTGATTATTTCCTTTACTGTGCAGAGGATTTTTATTTTGATGAATTCCTAATAATTTATTTTTGCTTTTCTTTCCCTTCCCTCAGGGGACATATTAAGAAAAAGTTGCTACATTCAATGTCAAAGACGTTACTGCCTGTGTTTTCCTCTAGGATTTCAATGGTTTCCTGTCTCATATTTAGGTCTTTCATCCATTTTGAATTTATTTTTGTGTGTGGTGTAATAAACTGGGCCATTTTCATTCTTTTGCATATCGCTGTCCAGTTGTCTTAACATCATTTGTTGAAGAGACTGTCCTTTTCTAATTGGATATTCTTTCCTGCTTTGTTGAACATTAATTGACCACATCATTACGGGTTTATTTCTGAGTTTTCTCTTCTGTTCTGTTGATCTATATGACTACTTTTTGCCAGTACCATACTGTTTTGATTACTTCAGCTTTGTAATATAACTTTAAGTCTGGAATTGTGATGCCTCCAACTTTGTTTTTCTTTTTCAAGATTTCTTTGGCTCTTTGGAGGAGTTTTGTGGTTACATACAAATTTTAGAACTGTTTGTTCTAATTCTATGAAAAATACTATCGATATTTTATTTTTTATTTTTTTTAAATTTTATTATGTTATGTTAGTCACCATACAATACATCATTAGTTTTTGATGTGGTGATCCACGATCCACTGTTTTCGTATAAAACCCAGTGCTCCATGCAGTACATGCCCTCCTTAATACCCATCACTGGGCCAACCAATCCCCCCTTCCCCTTCCCCTCTAAAACCCTGTTTGTTTCTGAGTCCATAGTCTCTCATGGTTCGTCTCTCCCTCCAATTCCACACCCCTCATTTTCCCTTCCTTCCCCTAAGGTCCTCCATGCGATTCCTTATGTTCCACAAGTAAGTGAAACCATATAATAATTGACATTCTCTGCTTGACTTATTTCACTTAGCATAAAATCCTCCAGTCCCATCCATGTTGATGTGAAAGTTGGGTATTCATCCTCTCTGATGGCTGAGTCATATTCCATTGAATAAATGGACCACATCTTCTTTATCCATTCATCTGTTGAAGGGCATCTTGGCCCTTTCCACAGTTTGGT
This sequence comes from Zalophus californianus, assembly GCF_009762305.2. Taxonomy (NCBI): domain Eukaryota; kingdom Metazoa; phylum Chordata; class Mammalia; order Carnivora; family Otariidae; genus Zalophus; species Zalophus californianus. The sequence goes on from NC_045612.1 coordinate 67,031,964, forward strand.
TATTGCAAACATTGCTGCTATGAACATTGGGGTGCATATGCCCTTCTTTTCACTACGTCTGTGTCTTTCGGGTAAATACCCAGGAGTGGAATTGCTGGGTCATAGGGTAGCGCTATTTTTAAATTTTTGAGGAACCTCCACACTGTTTCCAAAGTGGCTGTACCAACTTGCATTCCCCACCAACAGTGTAAGAGGGTTCCCCTTTCTCCACAACCTCTCCAACATTTGTTGTTTCTTGTCCTGTCCATTTTTGCCATTCTAACTGGTGTAAGATGGTATCTCAATATGGTTTTGATTTGAATGTCCCTGATAGCTAATGATGATGAACATTTTTGCACGTGTCTCTTAGCCATTTGTATGTCTTCTTCAGAGAAGTGTCTTTTCATATCTTCTGCCCACGTTTTGACTTGATTATTTGTTTTTTGGGTGTTGAGTTTGAGAAGTTCTTTATAGAGCTTGGATACCAGCCCTTTATCTGTAGTGTCATTTGCAAATATCTTCTCCCATTCTATGGGTTGCCTATTGTTTTGTTGACTGTTTCCTTTGTTCTGCAGAAGGTTTTATCTTGATGAAGTCCCAAAAGTTCATTTTTGCTTTTGTTTCACTAGCATTTGGAAATGTATCTTGAAAGAAGTTGCTGTGGGCGATGTCAAAGAGGTTACTGCCTATGTTCTCCTCTAGGATTTTGATGGATTCCTATCTCACATGGAGGTCTTTCATCCACTTTGAGTTTATCTTTGTGAATGGTTTTAGAGAATGGTCGAGTTTCATTCTTCTGCATGTGGCTGTCCAATTCTACCAGCACCATTTATTGAAGAGACTGTCTTTTTTCCATTGCATGTTTTTTCCTCCTTTGTCGAAGATTATTTGACCATAGAGTTGAGGATCCATATCTGGGTTCTCTATTCTGTTCCATTGGTCTGTATGTCTGTTTTTGCGCCAGTACCATGCTGTCTAGGTGATCACTGCTTTGTAATATAGCTTGAAATCAGGCCATGTGATGCCCCCAGCTTTGTTTTTCTTTTTCAACATATTCTTGACGATTCGGGGTCTTTTCTGATTCCATATAAATTTTAGGATTGTTTGTTCCAGCACTTGGAAAATGTCATTGGAATTTTGATTGGGATGGCATTGAAGGTATAGATTGCTCTGGGTAGCATCGACATTTTAACAATGTTTGTTCTTCCAATCCATGAGCATGGAATGTTTTTCCATCTTTTTGTGTCTTCTTCAATTTCTTTCATGAATGTTCTGTAGTTCCTAGAGTATAGATCTTTTACCACTTTGGTTAGGTTTATTCCAAGGTATCTTATGGTTTTTGGTGCTATTGTAAATGGAATCGTTTCTCTAATTTCCCTTTGTACAGTTGCGTTGTAAGTGTATAAGAAAGCAACTGATTTCTGTGCATTGATTTTGTATCCTGCCACATTACTGAATTGCTGTATGAGTTCTAGTAATTTGGAGGTGGAGTCTTTTGGGTTTTCCACATAAAGTATCATGTCATCTGCAATGAGAGAGAGTTTGACTTCTTCTTTGCCAATTTGAATACCTTTTATTTCTTTTTGTTGTCTGATTGATGTTGCTAGGAATTCCAGTAGCCTGCTGAACAATAGTGACGAGAGTGGGTATCCTTGACGTGTTCCTGATCTTAAGGAAAGGCTCTCAGCTTTTCCCCATTGAGGATGATATTCGCTGTGGGTTTTTCATAGATGGATTTTATGAACTTGAGGAATGTTCCCTCTCTTCCTATACTCTGAAGAGTTTTAATCAGGAAAGGATGTTATATTTTGTCAAATGCTTTTTCTGCATCAATTGAGAGCACCATATGGTTCTTCTCCCTGCTCTTATTAATGTGTTCTATCACACTGATTGATTTGCAAATGTTGAACCACGCTTGCATCCTGGGGATAAATCCCACATGGTCGTGGTGGATGATCCTTTTAATGTATTGTTGGATCCTATTAGCTAGGATTTTGTTGAGGAGTTTGGAATCCATATTCATCAGGGATATCGGTCTGAAATTCTCCTTTTTGATGGGGTCTTTGCCTGGTTTGGGGATTAAGGTAATGCTGGCCTCATAGAATGAGTCTAGAAGTTTTCCTTCTGTTTCTATTTTTTGAAACAACTTCAGTAGGATACTTATTATTTCTTCTTTGAATGTTTGGTAGAATTCCCTAGGGAATCCATCAGGCCTTTGACTCTTGTGTTTTGGAAGTTTTTTTTTTTTTTAATATTTTATTTATTTATTCGACAGAGAGAGAGATAGTGAGAGCAGGAACACAAGCAGGGGGAGTTGGAGAAGGAGAAGGAGGCTTCCCGTGGAGCAGGGAGCCCGATGCGGGGCTCGATCCCAGGACCCGGGGATCATGACCTGAGCCAAAGGCAGACACTTAACGACTGAGCCACCCAGGTGCCCCTGGGAGGTTTTGGATCACTGCTTCAACCTCGTTACTGGTTATTGGCCTATTCATGTTGTTAATTTCTTCCTGTTTCAGTCTTGGCAGCCTATAGGTTTCCAGGAAGGCCTCCATTTCATCCAGATTGCTCAGTTTATTGGCATATAGTTGTTGATAATAATTTCTAATAATTGTTTCTATTTCCTTGGTGTTAGTCGTTATCTCTCCCCTTTCATTCATAATTTTATTAATTTGGGTCCTTTCTCTTTTCTTTTGGATAAGTCTGGCCAGTGTTTTATCGATCTTATTCTTTCAAAGAACAAACTTCTAGTTTCGTTGATCTGATCTACTGTGTTTCCGGTTTCTAATTCATTGATTTCTGCTGTAATTTTAATTATTTCTCTACTAATGCATGGCTTAGGCATCGTTTGTTGCTTTTTCTCTAGTTCTTTAAGGTGTAGAGTTAGTTGGTGAATTCGGGATTTTTCCATTTTTTTGAGTGAGGCTTGGATGGCTATGTATTTCCCCCTTAGGACCACCTTTGCAGTATCCCATAGGTTTTGGACCAATGTGTTTTCATTCTCATTGATTTCCATGAATTGTTTAAGTTCTTTAATTTCCTGTTTGACCCAAACATTCTTGAGCAGAGTGGTCTTTAGCTTCCATGTGTTTGAATTTCTGCCAAATTTTTTCTTGTGATTGGGTTCCAGTTTTAAAGCATTGTGGTCTGAGAATATGCAGGGAATAATCTCAATCTTTTGGTATGAGTTGAGACCAGATTTGTAACCCAGTATGTGGTCTATTCTGGAGAACGTTCCATGTGCACTCGAGAAGAATGAGTATTCTGTTGTTTTAGGATGGAATGTTCTGTAAATATCTATGAGGTCCATCTGATCCAGTGTATCATTCAAAGGTCTTATTTCTTTGTTGATTTTCTGCTTAGATGATCTGTCTATTGCTGAGAGTGGAGTATTGAGGTCTCCTACAATTAACATATTGTTATCAATTTGATTATTTTGGTTAACAGTTGGCTTATGTAGATGGCTGCTCCCATGTTGGGGGCATAGATATTTACAATTGTTAGATTGTCTTGTTGGATAGACACTTTAAGAATGATATAGTGTCCTTCTGTGTCTCTAATTACAGACTTTAGTTTAAAATCTAATTTGTCTGAAATAAGAATTGCTACCCCATCTTTCTTTTGAGGTCCGCTGGCATGGAAGATGGATCTCTATCCCTTCACTTTCAGTCTGGATGTATCTTTAGGTTCAAAATGAGTCTCTTGTAAGCAGCATATGGATGGGTCCTGTCTTTGTATCCAAACTGCAACCCTGTGCCATTTAGTACCCTGAATATGTCTTGCCAGGCCTTTCTGGCTTGTCAGGTCTCTGTGGATAGGTCTGATGTTATTCTGAAGTTCCTCCCTCTGTACGTAAGCAGTCTCTTTCCCCTAACTGCCCTTAAGATAGTTTCCTTGGTTCTAAGATTTGGAAGTTTTACAATTAAATGCTGGGGTGTTGGCCTGTTTCCCTTCATCTTGGGAGGGGTCCTCTCTGCCCCTAGGATGTGAATGTTTGTTTCATTCCCCAGATTAGGGAAGTTGTCAGGTACGATTTGCTCAAATACATCTTCTAGTCCTCTCTCTCTCTCCACTCCCTCCGGGATTCCAATTATTCTGACATTGGAACGCTTCACGGTATCACATATTTCTCTGATTCTATTTTCATGAATTCTGAGTTGTTTTTCCCTGGGCTCCTCTTTTCCTTTTTATCTATAATGTTGTCTTCCAGGTCGCTTATTTGTTTTCCTGCCTCACTTACCCTAGCTGTTAGATTATCTAGATTGGATTGGATCTCATTGATAGCAGTTTTAAGTCTGCCAATTCAGCTTTCATTTCTGCCCTTAGAGACTCTATGTTGCCATTAATTGATTTCTCCATTCTAGCCATTGCCTTCACAATTGTTAGCCTGAATTCCATCTCTGACATCTTAGCTATATCTGCATCCATTTGTAAATCTGCAGCATAAGTCATAATGTCTGAGTCTTTTCTATTTTGGGGGCTCCTCCTCCTAGTCATTCTGTTGATGGGTGTTTGAGGGAATGTATAGAGTCGAAATTATTGACCAGAACCCAAGCAAGATACACCTGTTTTCTTGGAACCTTAGGCTTGCTGGCCTCTTGTTTTCCCAGCCTGTCTTCTGGGGGAGGGGCCTGCCACGCTGTTACTCAGGCAACCCTTTTCGGGCGGAGTTGCCCTGCCCTCCTGTGGTGGGGGATGGGCTCAGTGGGAATCAGTTTTGGGGGCTTTTGTTCTCTGGTGGCTCTCCCTGGTGGCTTTCTGCATCTCTTCCGTGAGTCAGACCAGAAGAGACCATTTCCAACCCTCTGCCTCAGAGCAGAGAGACCGCAGTCTGTTCTTCAGTGAGCTCTCCAGGCCACACTGTCCCCGTTTCTGTCTGTGCTGCTATAAACTGCAGTGTCCTGGGTTGTGCACCCCTCCGCAGCACTCCCAGTCCTGCCCTTTGTGCTTCTAAAACCACCAGCTGCTCCCAGTTCGCTTGCGCATCCCCGCTGCTCCGGGTTTCCACCCCGGGGGCTGCCCTAAACTCCTTTCCCTGCCGCTATGGGTCTGCGAGTCTGTGCCCTGTCCCCAGCGCGCGAGGCCCTTGCTCACCGGCGATGTAGGATCCCCATGGCTAGGAACCCTCCTGCTGCTGTTTATCCTCTCATATCTGCCCATGGAATCAGGGCTCCCCGCTTAGCACCTCAAAACCAATCGCTTGCGATATCCTGTTTGTAGAGATCCAGATCTTCTTACATCTCAGGCTGGTTTCGTCGGTGCTCAGAGTGGTCTGGTAGATATCCAGCTCAATTCCGGGGACCAGTTGAAATAGGGTCCCCTACTCCTCTGCCATCTTTCCTTCCGAGCCTAAGATTGGTATTTTGATAAGGATATCTTTAAATCTGTAGATTGTTTAGGTAGTTATAGACTTTTAAACAATATTTGTTCTTCCTTTCCATGAGTATGGATTGTCTTTCAATTTCTGTATCCTCTTCACTTTCTTTCATCAGGATTTTATAATTTTCTTAGTACAGACCTTTCAACTCTTGGGTTAGGTACTTATTTCTATGTATCTTGCTATTTTTGGTGCAAGTGTAAATGCGATTGTTTTCTTAATTTCTTTCCCTGCTGCTTTATTATTGGTGTATAGAAATGCGACAGATTTCTGTATGTTTATTTTGTATCCTGCAACTTTATTGAATTCAATTGTTAGTTCCAGTAGTTTTTTAGTGGAATCTATCAGGTTTTCTTTATAAAATATTATGTCATCTGCAAATAGTGAAAGTTATACTTTTACGTTATTGATTCGGATGCCTTTATTTCTTTTTATTGTCTGATAACAGTGGCTAGGACTTCAGGTATTAAGTGAGGTTTAACAGCATTATTGATTTTTTTTCAAAAACCAGCTCCTGGTTTCGTTGATCTGTTCTATTTTTTTTAAGTTTCTATATCATTTATTTCTCTCTTTTCTTTAATATTTCCTTCCATTTGATGGTTTTGGTTTTTTTTTTTTTTCTTTTTCTAGCTCCTTAGGTGTAATGTTAGGTTATTTTTTTCAGGTTTTATTTTTATTTATTTATTTATTTTAAAAATTATGTTTAATTACTTAGCATATAGTACATTATTAGTTTTTGATGTAGTGTTCAACAATTCATTAGTTGCCTTTAACACCCAGTGCTCACCACCACATGTGCCCTCCTTTTTTTTAAAATTTTATTTTATTATGTTATGTTAGTCACCATACAATATATCATTAGTTTTTGATGTAGTGATCCACAGCTTCATTGTTTTTGTATAACACCCAGTACTCCATGCAGTACGTGCCTTCCTTAATACCTATCACCAGGCTAAGCCATCCCCCCACCTCCTCCCTTCTAACACCTTCAGTTTGTTCCTCAGAGTCCATAGACTCTCATGGTTCATTTCGTCCTCTGATTTCTCCGCCTTCATTTTTCCCTTCCTTCTCCTAATGTCCTCCATGCTATTCCTTATGGTCCATAAACAAGTGGAACTATATGATAATTGACTTTCTCTGCATGACTTGTTTCACTTAGCATGATTAATCAGCTCCAGTCCCATCCATGTTGATGTAAATGTTGGGTATTCATCCTTTCTGATGGCTGAGTCATATTCCATTGTATATATGGACCACATCTTCTTTATCCATTCATCTGTTGAAGGGTATCTCTGCTCTTTCCACAGTTTGGCTATTGCGGACATTACTGCTATGAACAGTGGGGAGCATATGGCCCTTCTTTTCACTGTATCTGTGTCTTTGGGGTAAATACCGAAAAGTGCATTTGCTGGGTCATAGGGTAGCTCTATTTTTAATTTTTTTGAGACACCTCCACACTGTTTTCCAAAGTGGCTGTACCAACTTGCATTCCCACCAAAAGTGTAAGAGGGTTCCCCTTTCTCCACAACCTCTCCAACATTTGTTGTTTCTTGTCCTGTCCATTTTTGCCATTCTAACTGGTGTAAGGTGGTATATCAGTTTTGATTTGATTTGAATTTCCCTTATGGCTAATGATGATAAACATTTTTTCACGTGTCTCTTAGCCATTTGTATGTCTTCTTTGGAGAAATATCTGCTCATGTCTTCTGCCCATTTTTTGACTTGATTATTTGTTTTTTGGGTGTTGAGTTTGAGAAGTTATTTATAGATCTTGGATACCAGCCCTTTATCTGTAGTGTCATTTGCAAATATCTTCTCCCATTCTGTGGATGCCACGTGTCCTCCTTAATACCCATCACCTGGTTACCCCATCCCCACACCTCCCTCTCTTTTGTAACCCTCAGTTTGGTTCCTAGAGTCCAGAGCTCTCATGATTTGTCTCCTTCTCTGATTTTTTCCCATTCAGTTTTCCTTTCCCCATGGTCCTCTGTGTTATTCCTTATGTTATACATATGAGTTAAACCATATGATAATTGCCTTCCCCTGCTTGACTTATTTCACTCAGCATAATCCTCTCCAGGTCCACCCATGTCGATGCAAATGGTAGGTATTCATCCTTTCTGATATTGAGTAATATTCCATTGTATACATGGATCACATCTTTATCCATTCATCTGTTGAAGGGCATCTCAGCTCCTTCCACAGTTTGGCTATCTTGGACATTGCTACTATGAACATTAGAGTGCAGGTGCCCTTTCTTTTCTCTATGGCTGTATATTTGGGATAAATTCCTAGTAGTGCAATTGCTAGGTCATAGGGTAGCTCCATTCTTAACATCCTGAGGAATCTCCATACTGTTTTCCAGAGTGGCTATACCAGCTCGCATTCCCACCACTAGTATAAGATGTTTCCCCTTTCTCCACAGCCTCGCCAACATTTGTTGTTTCCTGTCTTGTTAATTTTTGCCATTCTAACTGGTATTATTTGGTATCTCATTGTGCTTTTGATTTGTATTTCCCTGATGGCTAGTGTTGTTGAACATTTTTTCATGTGTCTGTTAGCCATTTGTATGTCTTCTTTGGAGAAATGTCAGTTCATGTCTTCTGGTCCTTTCTTGACTGGATTATTTGTTTTTTGGGTGTTGAGTTTGAGAAGTTCTTTATAGATCTTGGATATCAGCCCTTTATCTGTAATGTCATATGCAAATATCTTCTCCCATTCTGTGGGTTGCCTCTTAGTTTCGTTGACTATTTCCTTTACTGTGCAGAAGCTTTTTATCTTGATGGAGTCCTGAAATTTCATTTTTGCTTTTGTTTCCCTTGCCTTTATATACATATCTTTAAAGAGCTCGCTGTCGCCAGTGTTGAATAGGTTACTACCTGAGTTCTTCTTCAGGATTTTGATGGATTCCTGTCTCACATTGAGTTCTTTCAGCCATTTTGAGTTTATCCTTGTTAATGGTGTAATAGAATGGTCCAGTTTCATTCTTCTGCATGTGGCTGTCCAATTTTCCCGACACCATTTATTGAAGATTCTGTCTTTTTTCCATTGGATATTCTTTCCTGATTTGTTGAAGATTAGTTAACCATACAGTTGAGGTCCATTTCTGGGGCCTCTATTCTTTTCCATTGATCTATGTGTCTGTTTTTGTGTCAAGACCAGGCTGTCTTGAGGATCAGAGATTTGTCATATAGCTTGAAATCAGGCAATGTGATGCCCCCAGCTTTAATTTTCTTTTTCAACATTCCCTTGGTGATTAGGTGTCTTTTCTGGTTCCATACAAATTTTAGGGTTATTTGTTTCAGCTCTGTGAAAAAGGTCGATGGTATTTTGATAGGGATTGCATTGAAAGTGTAGATTGATCTGGACAGCATAGACATTTTTTTAAAATTTTATTTAATTATGTTATGTTAGTCACCAAACAATACATCATTAGTTTTTAATGTGGTGATCCACGATTACTGTTTTCATATAATACCCAGTGCTCCATGGCAGTACATGCCCTCCTTAATAGCCATCACTGGGCTAACCCATACTCCCAACCTGCTCCCCTCTAACACCCTCAGTTTGTTTCTCAGAGTTCATAGACTCTCATGGTTCATCTCCTCCTCCGATATTTCCCCTTCATTTTTCCCTATCTTCTCCTTATGTCTTCCGTGTTATTCCTTATGTTCCAAAAATAAGTGAAACCATATGATAATTGACTTTCTCTGCTTGACCTCTTTTATTTAGCATAACCTCCTCCAGTCCCATCCATGTTGATGTAAAAGTTGAGTATTCATCCTTTCTGAAGGCTGAGTAGTATTCCATTGTATATATGGACCACATCTTCTTTATCCATTCATCTGTTGAAGGGCATCTCTGCTCTTCCCACCATTTGGCTATTGCGGACATTGCTGCTATGAACATTGGGGCACATATGGCCCTTCTTTTCACTACATCTGTGTCTTTCAGGTAAATACCCAGGAGTGCAATTGCTGGGTCATAGGGTAGCTTTATTTTTAATTTTTTGAGAAACCTCCACACTGTTTTCCAAAGTGGCTGTACCAACTTGCATTCCCACCAACAGTGTAAGAGGGTTCCCCTTTCTCCACAACCTCTCCAACATTTGTTGTTTCTTGTCCTGTCCATTTTTGCCATTCTAACTGGTGTAAGGTGGTATCTCAATGTGGTTTTGATTTCAATTTCCCTGATGGCTAAAGATGATGAACATTTTCTCATGTGTCTGTTAGCCATTTGTATGTCTTCTTCAGAGAAGTGTCTCTTCATGTCTTCTGCCCATTTTTTGACTTGATTATTTGTTTTATTGGGTGTTGAGTTTGAGAAGTTCTTTATAGATCTTGGATACCAGCCCTTTATCTGTAGTGTCCTTTGCGAATGTCTTCTCCGATTCTGTGGGTTGCCTCTTTGTTTGGTTGACTATTTTCTTTGCTGTGCAGAAGGTTTTTATCTTGATGAAGTCTCAAAAGTTCATTTTTGCTTTTGTTTCACTAGCTTTTGGAGATGTATCTTGAAAGAAGTTGCTGTGGCCGATGCCAGAGAGGTTACTGCCTATGTTCTCCTATAGGATTTTGATGGAATCCTTTCTCACATTGAGGTCTTTCATCCATTTTGAGTTTATCTTTGTTTATGGTGTTAAAGAATGGTCGAATTTCATTTTTCTGTATATAGCTGTCCAATTTTCCCAGCACCATTTATTGAAGAGACTGTCTTCTTTCCATTGCATGTTTTTTCCTGCTTTGTCGAAGATTATTTGACAATAGAGTTGAGGATCCATACCTGGGCTCTCTATTCTGTTCCTTGGTCTATATGTCTGTTTTTGTGCCAGTTCCATGCTGTCTAGGTGATCACTGCTTTGTAATATAGCTTCAAATCCGGCAACTGGATGTCCCCAGCTTTATTTTTCTTTTTGAACATTTCCTTGGCGATTTGGGGTCTTTTCTGATTTCACACAAATTTTAGGATAGTTTGTTCCAGTGCTTTGAAAAATATCATTGGAATTTTTATTGGCATGGCGTTGAAGGTATAGATTGCTCTGGGTAGCATAGACATTTTGACAATGTTTATTCTTCCAATCCATGAGCATGGAATGTTTTTCCATCTTTTGTGTCTTCTCCAATTTCTTTCATGAGTGTTCTGTAGTTCCTAGAGTACAGATGGTTTACTTCTTTGGTTAGGTTTATTCCGAGGTATCTTATGGTTTTTGGTGCTATTATAAATGGAATCATTCTCTAATTTCACTTTTTACAGTTGCATTGTTAGTGCATAAGAAAGCAACGTGATTTCTGTGCATTGACTTTGTATCCTGCCACATTACTGAATTGCTGCATGAGTTCTAGTAATTTGGGGGTGGAGTCCTTGGGTTTTCCACATAAAGTATCATGTCATCTGCGAAAAGAGAGAGTTTGACTTCTTCTTTGCCAATTTGAATACCTTTTATTTCTTTTTGTTGTCTGATTGATGTTGCTAGGACATCTAGTACTATGTTGAACAATAGTGATGAGAATGGGCATCCTTGATGTGTTCCTGATCTTAAGGGAAAGGCTCTCAGCTTTTCCCCATTGAGGCTGATATTCGCTGTGGGTTTTTCATAGATGGATTTTATGAACTTGAGGAATGTTCCCTCTATCTCTATACTCTGAAGAGTTTTAATCAGGAAATGATGCTGTATTTTGTCAAATGCTTTTTCTGCATCAGTTAAGAGCACCATATGGTTCTTCTCTCTCCTCTTATTAATGTGTTCTATCACATTGATTGATTTGCGAATGTTGAACCACCCTTGCATCCCAGGGATAAATCCCACTCGGTCGTGGTGGATGATCCTTTTAATGTATTGTTGGATCCTATTAGCTAGGATTTTTTTTTTGAGAATTTTGGAATCCATATTCATCAGTGATATTCGTCTGAAATTCTCCTTTTTGATGGGGTCTTTGCCTGGTTTGGGGATTAAGGTAATGCTGGCTTCATTGAATGAGTCTAGAAGCTTTCTTTCTGTTTCTATTTTTTGGAATAGCTTCAGGAGAATAGGTATTATTTCTCCTTTGAATGTTTGGTAGAACTCCCCAGGGAATCCTTCAGGCCCTGGACTCTTGTTTTTTGGGAGGTTTTTGATCACTGCTTCAATCTCGTTACTGGTTATTGGCTTATTCAGGCTGTCAATTTCTTCTTGTTTCAGTCTTGGGAGTTTATAGGTTTTGAGGAAGCATCCATTTCTTCCAGGTTGCTTAGTTTATTGACATAGAGTTGTTGATAATAATTCCTAATAATTGTTTCTATTTCCTTAGTGTTAGTCGTGTTCTCTCCCCTTTCATTCATAATTTTATTAATTTTGGTCCTTTTTCTTTTCTTTTGAATAAGTCTGGCCAGTGGTTTATCGATCTTATTAATTCTTTCAAAGGACCAGCTTCTAGTTTGGTTGATCTGATCTACTTTGTTTCTGGCTTCTAAGTCATTGCTCTCTGCTCTAATCTTAATTATTTCTCACCTAATGTGTGGCTTAGGCATCGTTTGTTGCTTTTTCTCTAGTTCTTTAAGGTATAGAGTTAGTGGGTGAATTCGGGATTTTTCTATTTTTTTGAGTGAGGTTGGATGGCTATGTATTACCCCCTTAGGACCACCTTTGCAGTATCCTATAAATTTTAGACCAATGTGTTTTCATTCTCATTGCTTTGCATGAATTGTTTAAGTTCTTCTTTGATTTCCTGGTTGACCCCATCGTTCTTGAGCACAGTGGTCTTTAGCTTCCCAGTATTTGTATTATTGCCAATTTTTTTCTTGTGATTGGGTTCCAGTTTTAAAGCATTATGGTCTGAGAAGGTGCAGGGAATAATCTGAATCTTTTGATATCGGTTGAGACCTGATTTGTGACCCAGTATGTGGTCTATTCTGGATAAAGTTCCATGTGCACTTGAGAGAAATGAGTGTTCTGTTGTTTTAGGGTGGAATATTCTGTATATATTTATGAGGTCTATTTGGTCCAGTGTGTCCTTCAAAGTTCTTATTTCTTTGTTGATTTTCTGCTTAGATGATCTGTCTATTGCTGAGAGTGGAGTATTGAGGTCTCCTACAATTAATATATTATTATCAATATGACTCCTTATTTTGGTTGACAGTTGGCTCATGTAGATGGCTGCTCCCATGTTGCAGGCATAGATATTTACAATTGTTAGGTCTTCTTGTTGTATAGACTCTTCAAGAATGATATAGGGTCATTCTGTGTCTCTAACTACAGTCTTTATTTTAAAATCTAATTTACCTGATACAAGAATTGCTACCGCAGCTTTCTTTGGAGGTCTGCTGGCAGGGAAGATGGATCTCCATCCCTTCACTTTCAGTCTAGATGTATCTTTAGGTTCAAAATGAGTCTCTTGTAGACAGTATATGGATGGGTCCTGCCTTTGTATCCAATCTGCAACCCTGTGTCATTTTATGAGAGCATTTAGGCCATTCACGTTGAGAGTGATTCTTGAAAGATATGAATTTATTGTCATCATGTTGCCTGTGAAGACCTTGTTTTTATAGATCGTCCCTGTAAATTTCTGTTGTATATCACTCTTGGGGTGTTTCTCCTTTTATAGAACCTCCCTTAATATTTTTTGCAGGTCCAGCTTAGTTGTCACATACTCTTTCAGTTTCTGCCAGTCTTGAAAGCTCTGTATCTCTCCATCCATTCTAAATGAAAGCCTTGCCGGATAAAGTATTCTTGGCTGCATGTTCTTCTCGTTTAGTACCCTGAATATGTCTTGCCAGCCCTTTTTGACTTATCAGGTCTCTGTGGATTGGGCTGACGTTATTCTGATGTTCCTCCCTCTGTATGTAAGGACTCTCTTTCCCTTATCTGCCCTTAAGATGGTTTCCTTGGTTTTAAGATTTGTGAGTTTTGCCATCACATGCTGGGGTCTTGGCCTGTGTTCCTTGATCTTGGGACGGGTCCTCTCTGCTGTACGACATGAATGTTTTTTTCATTCCCCAGATTAAGGAAGTTCTCAGCTACGATGTGCTCAAATATATCTTCTAGTCCTCTCTCTCTCTCCACCAACTCCGGGATTCCAATAATTCTGACATTGGAACGTTTATGGTGTCACTTATTTTTCTGATTCTATTTTCATGGATTCTAAGTTGTTTTTTCTTGGCCTCCTCTTTTCCCTTTATATCTATTAAATGGTCTTCCAGGTCACTAATCATTTCTTCTGCTTCGCTTACCCTAGCTCAGATTATCTAGATTAGATTGGATCTCACTGATAGCATTTTTAAGTTCTGCCAATTCAGCTTTTATTTCTGCCCTTAAAGATTCTATTTTGCCTTTAATTGATTTCTCTATTCTAGCTATTGTCTTCATAGTTCCTAGCCTGTATTCCATATCCGACATCTTGGTTATATGTGAATCCATTTGTAAATCTGTGGCATAAGCCATAGTCTCTGTTTCTTTCCTATTTGGGGCATTTCTCCTCCTAGTCATTCTGTTGATGGGTGGTTGAGGGAATGTACAGAGTCCAAATTATTGACCACAACCCAAGCAACCTGCACCTGTTTTATAGGGACCTTAAGGTTGCTGACCTCTTGTTCTCCTGGCCTGTCTTCTTGGGGAGGGGCCTGCCATGCTGTTACTCAGGCAACCCTGTTTGGGCAGAGTTGCCCTGTCCTCTGTGGCGGGGGAGGTGCTCAGTGAAAACCGGTTTTAGGGGGCTTTTGTTCTCTGTTGGCTTTTCCCAATGGCTTTGCACATCTCTTCTGAAAATCAAAGCAGAAGAGACCGTTTCCAACTCTCTGCCTCAGAGCAGAGAGATCACAGTCTGTTCTTCAGTGAGCTCTCCAGGCCACACTATCTCCTTTTCTGTCTGTGCTGCTATAAACTGCAGTCCTGGATTGTGCACCCCTCAGCAGTTCTCACTCCCAGTCCTCGCCTCCAGGTCGTGGCACATCTCTGCCCTTTGTACTTCTTTTTTTTTTTGTAAAAATTCTGATTTTAATATTTTGACCATTTCTTTATTGAGGAAGCAAAATGATATTTAGCTGCATGCATACCAACATTACCTAAATTATTTATGACAATTTAGAATGTTAATGTGTATCTGAATATTGGATACATTTTAAACTTAGTATGTTTACAATTAAAATTTTGGCACTATATTTTGACTAGTTTTGGTTTGACTATATTTTAAATTATCTGTGATCTTTCCTCTCCCCTTTTATACCTTAGTTAAGTGAGAGCTGGAAATCCTGGAGTCTATAGCAGGGTTTTCAACAGGCAGCATCTTAGAATCTTTCAATTTGTTTGTTTTTTTAACTAAGCAGAAATGGAATGGTAGTCTAATGCATTTGGGTAGCCCTGCCTTTTTTTATTTTTAATTTTTTATTGCTATGTTAATCACCATACATTACATGACTAGTTTTGGATGTAGTGTTCCATGATTCATTGTTTGTGCATAACAGACAGTGCTCCACGCAGAACGTGCCCTCTTTAATACCCATCACCAGGCTAACCCATGCCCCCACCCTCCTCCCCTCTAGAACCCTCAGTTTGTTTTTCAGAGTCCATCGTCTCTCATGGTTCGTCTCCCCCTCCGATTTCCCCCCTTCATTCTTCCCCTCCTGCTATCTTCTTCTTTTTTTTTTCTTAAAATCTATTGCATTATTTGTTTCAGAGGTACAGATCTGTGATTCAACAGTCTTCCACAATTCACAGCACTCACCATAGCACATACCCTCCCCAATGTCTATCACCCAGCCACCCTATCCCTGCCACCCCCCACCACTCCAGCAACACTCAGTTTGTTTCCTGAGATTAAGAATTCCTCATATCAGTGAGGTCATATGATACATGTCTTTCTCTGATTGACATTTCACTCAGCATAACACCCTCCAGTTCCATCCACGTCGTTGCAAATGGCAAGATCTCATTCCTTTTGATGGCTGCATAATATTCCATTGTGTATATATACCACTTCTTTATCCATTTATCTGTCGATGGACATCTTGGCTCTTTCCACAGTTTGGCTATTGTGGACATTGCTGCTATAAACATTGGGGTGCACATATCCCTTCGGATCCTTACATTTGTGTCTTTGGGGTAAATACCCAGTAGTGCAATTGCTGGATCGTATGGTAGCTCTATTTTCAACTGTTTGAAGAACCTCCATACTGTTTTCCAGAGGGGTTGCACCAGCTTTCATTCCCACCAACAGTGTAGGAGTGTTCCCCTTTCTCCGCATCCCCGCCAACATCTGTCGTGTCCTGACTTGTGAATTTTAGCCATTCTGACTGGTGTGAGGTGGTATCTCATTGAGGTTTTGATTTGGATTTCCCTGATGCCGAGTGATGTTGAGCACTTTTTCATGTGTCTCTTGGCCATTTGGATGTCTTCTTTGGAAAAATGTCTGTTCATGTCTTCTGCCCATTTCTTGATTGAATTATTTCTTCTTTGGGTGTTGAGTTTGATAAGTTCTTTATAGATTTTGGATACTAGCCTTTTATCTGATATGTCATTTGGAAAAATATTTTCTCCCATTCTGTCGGTTGTCTTTTGGTTTTGTGGACTGTTTCTTTTGCTGTGCAAAAGCTTTTTGTCTTGATGAAATCCCAGTAGTTCATTTTTGTGCTTGCTTCCCTTGCCTTTGGCGATGTTTCTAGGAAGAAGTTCCTGCAGCTGAGGTCGAAGAGGTTGCTGCCTGTGTTCTCCTTTAGGATTTTGATGGACTCCTGTCTCACGTTTAGGTCTTTCAACCCTTTGGAGTCTATTTTTGTGTGTGGTGTAAGGAAATGGTCCAGTTTCATTCTTCTGCATGTGGCTGTCCAATTTTCCCAACACCATTTGTTGAAGAGACTGTCTTTTTTCCATTGGACATTCTTTCCTGCTTTGTCAAAGATGAGTTGACCATAGAGTTGAGGGTCCATTTCTGGGCTCTCTATTCTGTTCCATTGATCTATGTGTCTGTTTTTGTGCCAGTACAATACTGTCTTGATGATAACAGCTTTGTAATAGTGCTGGAATTCTGGAATTGTGATGCTGCCAGCTTTGCTTTTCTTTTTCAACATTCC
Source organism: Zalophus californianus (assembly GCF_009762305.2). Lineage (NCBI taxonomy): Eukaryota > Metazoa > Chordata > Mammalia > Carnivora > Otariidae > Zalophus > Zalophus californianus. Next base: position 67,048,354 of record NC_045612.1, read on the forward strand.
TTTGGCTATTCGGGGTCTCTTCTGGTTCCATACAAATTTTAGGATTATTTGTTCCATTTCTTTGAAAAAAGTGGATCGTATTTTGATGGGGATTGCATTGAATGTGTAGATTGCTCTAGGTAACGTTGAAAGCTTCACAATGTTTGTTCTTCCAATCCATGAGCATGGAACGTTTTTCCATTTCTTTGTGTCTTCCTCAATTTCGTTCATGAGTATTTTATAGTTTTCTGAGTACAGATCCTTTGCCTCTTTGGTTAGATTTATTTCTAGGTATCTTATGGTTTTGGGTGCAATTGTAAACGGGATCGACTCCTTAATTTGTCTCTCTTCTGTCTTGTTGTTGGTGTATAGGAATGCCACTGATTTCTGTGCATTGATTTTATATCCTGCCACTTTACTGAATTCCTGTATGAGTTCTAGCAGTTTTGGGGTGGAGTCTTTTGGGTTTTCCTCATAAAGTATATCATCTGCAAAGAGTGAGACTTTGACTTCCTCTTTGTCAATTTGGATGCCTCTGATTTCTTTTTGTTGTCTGATTGCTGTGGCTAGGACTTCTAATACTCTGTTGAATAGCAGTGGTGATACTGGACATCCCTGCCACGTTCCCGACCTTAGGGGGAAAGCTCTCAACTTTTCCCCATTGAGAATGATATTGGCTTTAGGTTTTTCATAGATGGCTTTTATGATATTGAGGTATGTACCCTCTATCCCTATACTCTGAAGAGTTTTTATCAAGAAACGATGCTGTACTTTGTCAAATGCTTTTTCTGCATCTATTGAGAGGATCATATGATTCTTGTTCTTTCTTTTGTTAATGTATTGTGTCATGTTGATTGATTTCGGGATGTTGAACCAACCTTGCAGCCCAGGGATAAATCCTACTTGGTCATGGTGAATAATCCTTTTAATGTGCTGTTGGATCCTACTGGCTAGTATTTTGGTGAGAATTTTTGCATCCATGTTCATCAAGGATATTGGTCTGTAAGTCTCCTTTTTGATGGGGTCTTTGTCTGGTTTGAGGATGAAGGTAATGGTTGCCTCATAAAACGAGATTGGAAGTTTCCCTCTGTTTCTATTTTTTTGGAAGAGTTTCAGGAGAATAGGTATTAATTCTTCTTTAAATGTTTGGTAGAATTCCCCTGGGAAGCCATCTGGCCCCGGGCTTTTGTTTGTTGGGAGATTTTTGATGACTGCTTCAATTTCCTTAGTGGTTATAGGTCTGTTTAGGGGTTCTATTTCTTCCTGGTTCAATTTTGGTAGTTGATACATCTCTAGGAATGCATCCATTTCTTCCAGGTTATCTAATTTGCTGGCATATATTTGCTCATAATATGTTCTTATAATTGTTTGCATGTCTTTGGTGTTGGTTGTGATCTCTCCTCTTTCATTCATGATTTTGTTGATTTGGGTCATTTCTCTTTTCTTTTTGATAAGTCTGGCCAGAGGTTTATCAATCTTGTTAATTCTTTCAAAGAACCAGCTCCTAGTTTCGTTGATCTGTTCTACTGTTCTTTTGGTTTCTAGTTCATTGATTTCTGCTCTGAGCTTTATTATTTCTTTTCTCCTGTTGGGTTTAGGCTTTATTTGCTGTTTTTCTTCTAGCTCCTTTAGGTGTAGGGTTAGGTCGTGTATTTGAGACCTTTCTTGTTTCTTGAGAGAGGCTTGTATTGCTATATACTTTCCTCTCAGGACTGCCTTTGCTGTATGCCAAAGAGTTTGAACAGTTTTGTTTTCATTTTCATTGTTTTCCACGAATTTTTGTAATTCTTCATTAATTTCCTGGTTGACCCATTCATTCTTTAGTAGGATGCTCTTTAGCTTCCATGTATTTGAGTTCTTTCCGACTTTCCTCTTGTGATTGAGTTCTAGTTTCAAAGCACTGTGGTCTGAAAATATGCAGGGAATAATCCCAATCTTTTGGTACCGGTTGAGACCTGATTTGTGAACTAGGATGTGATCTATTCTGGAGAATGTTCCATGGGTACTAGAGTAGAATGTGTATTCCGTTGCTTTGGGATGGAACGTTCTGAATATGTCTGTGAAGTCCATTTGGTCCAGTGTGTTTAACGTCTTTATTTCCTTGTTGATCTTTTGCTTAGATGATCTGTCCATTTCAGTCAGGGGGTTGTTAAAATCCCCCACTGTTATTGTATTGTCAATGTGTTTCTTTGCTTTTGTTATTAATTGCCTTATATAATTGGCTGCTCCCATGTTCGGGGCATAGATATTTACAATTGTTAGATCTTCTTGTTGGATAGACCCTTTAAGTAGGATATAGGGTCCTTCATGATTTCTTATTACAGTCTTTGTTTTAAAATCTAATTTGTCTGATATAAAGATTGCCACCCCAGCTTTCTTTTGGTGTCCATTAGCATGGTAAATGGTTTTCCACCCCCTCACTTTCAATCTGGGGGTGTCTTTGGGTCTAAAATGAGTCTCTTGTAGACAGCATATTGATGGGTCTTGTTTTTTAATCCAATCTAATAGCCTGTGTGTTTTGATTGGGGCATTTAACCCATTTACATTCAGGGTAACTATTGAAAGGTATGAATTTAGTGCCATTGTATTGCCTGTAAGGTGACCGTTACTGTATATTGTCTGTATTCCTTTCTGGTCTATGCTGCTTTTAGGCTCTCTTTTTGCTTAGAGGACCCCTTTCAATATTTCTTGGAGGGATGGTTTCGTGTTTGCAAATTCCTTTAGTTTTTGTTTGTCCTGGAAGCTTTTTATCTCTCCTTCAATTTTCAATGACAGCCTAGCTGGATATAGTATTCTTGGCTGCATATTTTTCTCGTTTAGTGCTCTGAAGATATCATGCCAGTTCTTTCTGGCCTGCCAGGTCTCTGTGGATAGGTCTGTTGCCAATCTTATGTTTCTACCATTATAGGTTACATATCTCTTCTCCCTAGCTGCTTTCAAGATTTTCTCTTTGTCTCTTAGAGTCGTAAGTTTTACTATTAGATGTCGGGGTGTTGACCTATTTTTATTGATTTTGAGAGGGGTACCCTGTGCCTCCTGGATTTTGATGCCTGTTTCCCTCCCCAAGTTAGGGAAGTTCTCTGCTATAATTTGCTTCCAATATACCTTCTGCCCCTCTCTCTCTTTCTTCTTCTTCAGGGATCCTAATTATTCTAATGTTGTTTCATCTCATCATATCACTTATCTCTCGAATTCTGCCCTCGTGATCCAGTACTTGTTTATCTCTCTTTTTCTCAACTTATTTTCCATCATTTGGTCTTCTATATCGTTGATTCTCTCTTCTGCCTCATTTATCCTAGCAGTTAGTGCCCCCATTTTTTATTGCACTTCATTAATAGCCTTTTTGATTTCGATTTGGTTAGATTTTAGTTCTTTTATTTCTCCAGGAAGTGTTTCTCTAATAACTTCCATGCTTTTTTCAAGCCCAGCTAGGATCCTTAAAATCATGATTCTGAACTCTAGGTCCAACATCGTACTAATGTCCGTATTGAGTAGGTCCCTGGCAGACGGTACTACCTCTTGTTCTTTTTGTTGAGGTGATTTTTTTCATCTTGTCATTTTGTCCAGAGGAGAATAGATGAATGAGAGAACAAAATGCTAACAGGTTAAGAACGTCTCAGCAAATATACTCTAAACAAATCAGAAAAGATCTGAAACCAGATCTGAAAGGGAAAGAAAGAAAAAAGAAAGAGAAAAAAAGAAAAAAGATAAAAACAAACAAAAACAGGACAAAACAAAAAGAAACAGAATATGATCAAATACAATCAGGCTAGTGCATAGATCAGTGCCACACACTAGATTTTGGGTGTATTTTGGTCTGTTAGAAGAAAGTGCCTCCTAAAATTTAAAGAAAGGAAGACTTATATATGTACAAAATAAGGGTTGATAAAATGAAGGGATGGAAGATGACTGTAAAGATGAAAATTATAAGAGATTTTATAAAGAGAATTGATAAGAAGGTGTTTGAAAAAAGAAAGAAGTTTAAAAAAAAAAGAAAAAAAGGGAGAGAATGTGATCAGGCAGGAGACTAGAACAAAGACATACACTAGTGATTTAGGGTATATTTTGATCTGTTAGAAGAAACTGTATCTCAAAATTTTAAAGAGAGAACAACTTATATATATATGCCAAAAATAAGGGTATCTACTATGAAGGGATGGAATATGACTCTAAGAATGAAAAATAATTTTTTTTCAAAAAGGGATTGATAAGATGTTTGTTGAAAAGGGGAAAAAGAAAAAAATAAAAAAACAGTTAAAAAAATTAACTTTTAAAAACTAAAGAATCATGGTAAAAAAGCAATGAATTCTATGTGCAGTATTCCCCTAGCGTTGGAGTTCTCCCGTTCTCCTTGATCGGTAAACTTGGCTGGCTGTTCGTGCTGATCTTCTGGGTTCCCAAATGTCTTTGCTGGAGGCAGAATTGCCCCTCCCTTGTCAGTCTGGGCTAAGCAATCTGCTTGGGTTTGCTCTTGGGAGCTTTTGTTCCCTGAAAGCTTTCCATAAAGCTTTGGAGGGCGAGAGTGAAAATGGTGGCCTCCCAATCTCCGCCCAGAGGAGCCGAGAACTCGGGGCCCCACTCCTTAGTGCACCCCCAGAGAAGAGCAGTCAGTCACTCCCGTGTCCCCGGTCTGCGGCCGCACTCTGTGCTCACCCGGCCTGTGACCGAGTGTTTCTATCTCTGGCACCCGACTCAGTGTGGAGTCTCCAAACCCAGAAGATCCCTGCGGTGTGCTCCCGCGCTGCTCCTCCCGGGGGAGGAAGCGGAGTCTCCCCAGATCTGCCGCTTGTTGGGTCCCTGCTGGAGGAGCAGTGGCCCCACTGTCACTGATCACAGTTTATGGCAACCCCAAGCTGAGAGCCCGCGCCTCGGCTCCGTCTCTGCAGCCGGCTTCCCCACTCTGATACCTGGGAGCTCTGTCGCACTCAGGCACCCCCAGTCTTTCTGTCACCCCGAGGGTCCTGAGACCACACTGTCCCACGAGGGTTCCACCCCCCGCTTAGCCACTGGAGCGAAGTCCCTCAGCGGAGCCGACTTCTAAAAGTTCCGATTTTGTGCTCCACTGCTCTATCACTTGCCAGAAGTGGCCAACAGAGGCCCCCTCTCCCGTCGTCTATCCTCCCGAATATCGCCTCGGATTCACTTCTCTGCACGTCCTACCTTCCAGTAAGTGGTCGCTTTTCTGTTCAGAGAGTTGTTGCTATTCTTCTCTTCGATCTCCTGTTGAGTTCGTAGGTGTTCAGAATGGTTTGATCCCTATTCAGCTGAATTCCTGAGACCAGATGAAATCCAGGTCTCCTACTCCTCCGCCATCTTGCTCCGCCCCTTTCTGCCCTTTGTGCTTCTAAAAGCACCAGTGGCCCCCTGTTCGCACTCCCATCCATGCTGCTCTGGGTTTCCATCTGGAAGGCTGCCCTAAAGTCCTTTCCCCGCAGCTACCAGCCTGCGAGTCTTTGCCTGATCCCCAGTGCAGGAAGCTATTGCTCACTGATGGTATACGATCCCCATGGCCAGACTCCCTCCCCCTGCCATTTATCCTTTGATATCTGCCCGCAGAATCACAGCTCCCCGCTTCATACCTTGAAACCAGTCACCTGCAATATTTTGTTTGTAGAGATCCAGATATCTTCTTACATCTCTGGCTGATTTCATGGGTGTTCAGATTGGTCTGCTAGATATCTAGCTTAATTCTGGGGCTGGTTGGAATAGGATCCCCTACTCCTTCAACATCTTTTCTAGCATAGACATTTTCACAATTTTTATTCTTCCAATCTATGAGCATGGAATGTTTTACCATTTCTGTGTCTTCCTTGTTTTCTTTCATCTGTGTTCTGTCCTTTCTAGAGTATAGATCCTTTACTTCTTTGGTTACCTTTATTTCTAGGTATCATATGGTTTTGGGTGCTATTGTAAATGGAACTGATTCCTTAATTTCTCTTTCTTTAGTCACATTGTTTATGTATAGAAATGTAACTGATTTCTCTGCATTGATTTTTGTATCCTGCCATGTTGCTGAATTGCTGTATGAATTCTAGTAATTTAGGGGTTCAATCTTTGGGTTTTCCACATAGAGTATCATGTCATCTGGGAAGAGAGACAGTCTGACTTCTTCTTTGTCAATTTGAGTGCTTTTTATTTCTTTTTGTTGTCTGGTTGCTGAGGCTGGGACTTCTGGTACGTGTTGAACAAAAGTGGTCAGAATGGGCATCCCTGTCATGTTCTTGACCTTAAGGAAAAGCTCTCAGTTTTTGCATATCGAGAATGATATTTTCTGTGGGCTTTTTGTAGGTGGCTTTTATGATATTGAGGTATGTTCCCTCTCTCCCTACACTCTGAAAAGTTTTAATAAGGAAAGGATGCTGTATTTTGTCAACTGTTTTTTCTGCATCAGTTGAGAGGATCATATGGTTCTTGTCTTTTTATTAATGTGCTCTATCACGTTGATTGATTTGTGAATGTTGAAACACCCTTGCATCTGAGGAATAAATCCCACCTGGTGGTGATAGAGAATCCTTTTAATGTACGGATCCTATTGGCTAGGACTTTGTTGAGTATTTTGGCATCCATGTTCATCAGGGTATTGGTCTCTAATTCTCCTTTTTGATGGGGTCTTTACCTGGTTTTGGGATCAGGGTAATTCTGGCCTTATAGAATGAGTCTGGAAGTTTTCCTCTTGTTTATATTTTTTGAAACAGCTTCAGTAGAATAGGTATGATTTCCTCTTTAAATGTTTGGTAAAATTTCCCTGGGAAGCCACCTGGCCCTGGACTCTTGTTTTCTGGGAAGTTTTTGATCTCTGCTTCAATTTTGTTACTGGTTATTGTTCTATTCAGATTGTCTATTTCTTCCTCTTTTGGTCTTGGTAGCTTATAAGTTTCCAGGAAGTCATCCATTTCTTCTATGTTGCTTAATTTGTTGGCATATAGTTGCTGGTAATAATTTCTAATATTTGGGGCGCCTGGATGGCTCAGTCGTTAAGTGTCTGCCTTCAGCTCAGGCCATGATCCCAGGGTCCTGGGATTGAGCCCCGCATCAGGCTTCCTGCTCCACAGGAAGCCTGCTTCTCCCTCTCCCACTCCCCATGCTTGTGTTCCCTCTCTCTCTCTGTGTCTGTCTCCATCAAATAAATAAATAAAATCTTAAAAATATAATTTCTAATAATTTTTTCTATTTTCTTGGTGTTAATCGTGGTCTCTTCCTTTTCATTCACGATTTTATTGATTTGGGTCCTTTCCCTTTTCTTCTGGATAAATCTGGCCAGAGGTTTATTGATCTTATTAATTCTGTCAAAGAACCAGCTTCTAGTTTCATTAAAATGTTCTACTGTTTTCTTGGTTTCTATTTCATTGATCTCTGCTCTAATCTTTTTTTTAAACGATTTTATTTATTTATTTGACAGAGAGAGACACAGCAAGAGAGGGAACACAAGCAGGAGGAGTGGGAGAGGGAGAAGCTGACTTCCCACGGAGCAGGGAACCTGATGCAGGGCTCGATCCCAGGACCTTGGGATCATGACCTGGGCCAAAGGCAGATGCTTAATGACTGAGCCACCCAGGCACCCCTGCTCTAATATTTATTAGTTCTCTTCTCCTGTTTGGTTTAGGCTTTATTTGCTGTTCTTTCTCCAGCTCCTGTAGGTGTAAGGTGAGCTTGTGCATTTGGGATTTTCCTGAGTTTTTGAAAGAGGCTTGGAAGGCTATGTATTTCCCTCTTAGATACTGCCTTTGCAGTATCCCATAGGTTTCGAACCGACGTGTTTTCATTCTCATTATTTTCCATGAATTGTTTAAGTTCTTTAATTTACTTGTTGACCCAATCATTCTTTAGCTGGATGCTCTTTAACTCCCAAGTGTTTGAATTCCTTCCAAATTTTTTTCTTGTTATTGAGTTCCAGTTTCAAAGCACTGTGGTCTGATAACATGCAGGGAATAATCTCAATTTTTCGGTATTGGTTGTGACCTGATTTGTGACCCAGTATGTCGTCTATTCTGTAGAAAGTTCCATGTGCACTCAAGAAGAATGAGTATTCTGTTGTTTTAGGGTGGAGTGTTCTGTATGTATCTACGAAATCCATGTAGTCCCATGTTTCCTTCCAACCTGTTGTTTCTTTGTTGATCTTCTGCTTAGATGATCTGTCCATTGTTGAGTGTAGTGTTGAAGTTTTCTACTATTAATGTATTTTTATCCATATGTTTCTTTATTTGGTTATTAGTTTGTTTATGTAGTTGGATGCTGCCATGTTGGGGTCATAGATATTTACAATTGTTAGATTTTCTTGTTGGATAGACCTTTTAAGTATGATATAGTGTCCCTCTACATTTCTTACTACAGTGTTTGGTTTAAAATGTAATTTGTCGGGGGTGCCTGGGTGGCTCAGTTGGTTAAGCGACTGCCTTTGGCTCAGGTCATGATCCTGGAGTCCCGGGATTGAGTCCCGCACCAGGCTCCCTGCTGAGCAGGGAGTCTGCTTCTCCCTCTGACCCTCCCCCCTCTCATGTACTCTCTCTATCTCATATTCTCTCTGTCAAATAAATAAATAAATAAAATATTTAAAAAATAAAATGTAATTTGTCTGATATGAGAATTGCTACCCCAGCTTTCTTTTGAGGTCCATTGGCATGAGAAATCATTCTCCATCCCCACACTTTCAATCTGGAGGTGTCTTTAGGTTCAAAATCAGTCTCTTGTAGATAGCATATGGATGGGTCCTTTGTATCCAATCTGCAACTCTGTGCTGTTTTATGGGAGCATTTAGGCCATTCACATTGAGAGTGATTCTTGAAAGATATGATTTTATTTTCATCATGTTGCCTGTGAAGTCCTTGTTTCTATAGATTGTCTCTGTAAATTTCTGTTCTATATCACTTTTGGGGTCTTTCTCCTTTTATAGAAGCCCCCTTAATATTTCTTGCAGGCCCGGCTTAGTGGTCACCTATTCTTTCAGTTTTTGCCAGTCTTGGAAGCTTCTTGTCTCTCCATCCATTTTGAATGACAGCCTTGCTGGATAAAGCATTCTTGGCTGCATGTTCTTCTCATTTAGTACCTTGAATATGTCTTGCTAGCCCTTTCTGGCTTGCCAGGTCTCTGTGGATAGGTCTGATGTTATTCTGATGTTCCTCCCTCCATACATAAGAAATCTCTTCCCCCTAGCTAGTCTTCTCTCTCTCTCTCCGCCCCCTCAGGGATCCCAAAAATTCTGATATTGGAACATTTCATGGCGTCATTGATTTCTGTCTGTTCTCATGGGCTTCTAGGGGTTTATCCCTATCCTCCTCAGCTTCCTTTCTATTAGCTTATCTTCTATATCACTAATTTGTTCTTCTGCCTCATTTACCCTGGCTATTAGAGTATCCAGTTTAGACTGCATGTCATTCATAGGATTTTTAAGTTCGTCCTAATTAGATCTCATTTCTGCCCTTAGAGATTCTATATTGTCATTAGTGCTTTTCTCAAGCCTAGCTGTTGACTTCATGATTTCTATCCTGAATTCTGTCTCTGATATCTTGCTTATATCCATCTCTATTAGATCTGTGACAGAGGACATTGTCTCTGGTTCTTTTCTTTGTTGGGAGTTTCTCCTTCTAGTCATTCTGTTGAGGGATGGTTGAGGGAATATACAGAGTCCAAAACATCCACCACGACCCAAGCAAAATGCACCTTAGAAATAATCCAAAGTGGTTGAAAGCTACCACAGATATGCCAGGAAAGCCAAGATGATCCAAAACACTATACAAAAAATTAAAAGAAAAAAAGGGGAGTGGGGAGAGAGATTATAATCTTCAGGGTGGACACAGCAGGGTGATCTGCCTTTTTCTGCTTGATTTTTGGTCTCTGTGTTAGAAGGCATTATATCCCAAGATTGTAAAGATATCAGAACTTACATATATATCAAGATAAAATAGAATAGAGTGAAAAATGACCTAGTATGGTGTATAAATCTATAAAACATATATGTACAAAGGAGAATAAAAGTTAAGAAGCGACTTAAAAACATAGGTTGGGAAATACGAATCTATTTGAAATGGGAGCAGGGTTAAAAAATATCAGAAAAGAAACTAATAAAGAAATATAAAATTTTAGCCTGAAGTATAAGTGAGTCGTGAGGGAATACCTGGAGGTCCCTATATTATTTTCCCCTGGTGATGGAGTTTACAATCCTGTGGGAAACAAGCTTAAGATTATTCACCTGTTCTTCTAGTATGTCTTCTGGGGGAGGGGCCTGCTGCTTAGCTTCTCAGGCGTCTTTGCCTGGGTGGAGTTGCCCCACCCTTTTTCAGGCAGTTGGGCTTAATGTGAGCTGGTAGGCTGCATGGCTTTTGTTCCTTTGTGTCTTTCCACTACTCTTTAGAAGGTCAGAGCAAACGTGGCCATGTGGGAATCTCCGGCCCAGAGCCACATGTCTCAGTCCACCCCCCTCTACAAATCCTCCAGGGCAAACGTCTCCACCTCTGAGTGTACCAAACTGCACAGACTGGTGTATCTTCTGGGGGAGGGGCCTGTTCCATTGATTCTCAAATGTGTTTGCCCCAGGGTGAATTGCACCGCCCTTGACAGGGGCCAGGCTAAGTAATCTGCTCTGGTTTGCTCTCTGTGACTTTTGTTCCCTGAAGGCTTTCCATGCAGGTTTAGAGGATGAGAATGAAAATGGTGGCCTCCCAATCTCCAGCTGCAGAGCAGAAAGCTCAGGCCCCACACCTGTGTGAACCCTCAGAGAAAATCTGTCAATCACTCCTGTCTCCCTGTTCTCTGGCCGCTCTCCGTTCTCACCCCATCTGTGACCAAGCATTTCTATCTCAGGCACATGACCCCGTTTGGGGTCTTCAAACCCAGCAGGCTCCTGCAGTGCACTCCCGCACAGCTCTTCCCAGGGGAGGAAGGAGGCTCTTCCTGGTTCTGGCGATTTTTGGGCCCCTGTTTGAAGACTGTGCCAGGGATCATGGTTTATGGCAACCCTGAGCTGAGAGCGCACTCCTGGGCTCACTCTTAGCAGCAAGTTTCCCCACTCTCATACCTGGGAACTCTGCCACACTGGAGGCACCCCAGGTCTTCCTGTGACCCTGAGGATCCTGAGGCCACGCTGTCCCAGTGAGAGTTCAACCTCCTGCTTAGCTGCCTGAGTGATGTCCTTCAGTGGAACAGACTTCTAAAAGTTGCGATTTTGTGCTCTGCTGGTCTATCACTTGCCAGTAGCTGGCTGACAGAGGCTCTCTCCCCCTACAGTCTACCTTCCCATATGTCACTTCAGAATCACTTCTCCGCACCTCCTACCTTGTGGAAAATGGTTGCTTTTCTATTTGTAGAAAATAGTTGTTCTTTTCTTCAATCTCCAGTTGAGTTTGCAGGAGTTCAGAATGGTTTGATAGCTATCTAGCTGAATTCCTGGGACCAGACGAAATTAAGGTCTCCTATTCCTCTGCCATCTTGGATTCCTTTTTTTGCTTCTTTAAAGTAGGCCTGTATTGCTATATTCTTCCCTCTTAGAATCGCTTTTGCTGCATCCCAAAGGTTTTGGACCATTGCGTTTTCATTTTCATTTGTTTCCTTGTACTTTTTTATTTCTTCTTTAATCCTGGTTGACCCATTCATTGTTTAGTAACACACTTTTAACCTTCATGAATTTGTGGTCTTTCCAGATTTTTCTTATGGCTGACTTCTACTTCCATAACATTGTGGTCATAAAAGATGCATGGCGTGACTTTGATCTTCTTGAATTTATTCGGCTTTTTTTGTGAGCTAATATGTGATCTATTCAGAGACTGTTCCATGTGCACTAAAAAAGGATGTGTATTCTGCAGTTTTAGGATGGAATGTTCTGAGTATATCTGTCAGATACCTCTATTCCAGTGTGTCTTTCAAAGCCATTGTTTTCTTATTGATTTTTGTTTAGAACTATCCATTGATATAAGTGGGGTGTTAAAGTCTCCTAAATATTGTTTCATTATTGATTTGTTACTTTATGTTTATTTTTTAATTTTTTAAAAGAGTTTATTTATTTGAGAGAGAGAAAAAGAGAGAGCACAAGTGGGGGGGCAGAGGCAGAGGGACAAGCAGACTTCCCGCTGAGTGGGGAGACTGATGTGGGGCTCAGTCACAGCAACTTGAAATAATGATCTGAGCTGAAGGCAGATGCTTAACCAACTGAGCCACCCAGGCGTCCCACTTTATGTTTATTATTAACTATTTTGTGTATTTGGGTGCCCCATGTTGGGTGCATAAATATTTACAATTGTTATATCTTCTTTTTGTATTGTCCCCTTTATGATTATATAGTGTCCTTAGTTTCTTGATACAGTCTTTGTTTTAAAGTCTATTTTGTCTGAAATAAGTATTGCTACCCTGACTTTCTTTCAACATGCATTTGCATGATAGATGTTTCTCCATTCTTTCACTTTCAATCTGCAAGTGTTTTTAGATCTAAAACGAGTCTCTTGTAGGCAGCATATAGATGGGCTTTTTTAAAAAATCCATTCTGACACTTTGTCTTTTGATTGGAGCACTTAGTCCATTTACATTCAAAATAATCATTGAAAGACATGTATTTATTGTTGTTTTATTACTTGTTGGTCTTTGTTTCTGGAGATTTTCTCTGATCCTTTTTATCTTTGTCATTTTGGCCCTCTTTTCCACACAAAAATCCCCTTTAGAGAAAAACCACGAGAGACTCTGGAGTCCAGGAACAAAATTGAGGGTTATAGAAGGGAGGGGGGTGAGGGGATGGGGTAACCGGGTGATGGATATTAAGGAGGGCAAGTGTCATGGGTGTTATACACAACTAATCAATCGTTGAACACAGCATCAAAAACTAATGATATGATATGTAATAATATGTTGGCTAACTGAACATAATAAAAAAAGTCCCCTTTAATATTTCTTGTAGGGATGGTTTGGTGGTCATAAACTCCTTTAGTTTTTGTCTAGGAAACTCTCTCTCCTATTCTGAATGATAGCCTTGCAGGAAAGAGTATTTTTGGCTGAGATTTTTCCCATTCAGCCATTAAATTGATCATGCTACTGTCTTCTGGTTTGGAAAGTTTCTGTTGAAAAATCTCCTTAGCCTTATTTTCCCCTTGTAAGTTACTGACTGCTTTTGTATTTCTGCTTTTACCATTTTTTTTTTCTTTATCACTATAGTTTGCCAACTTAATTACAGTATGTTTTGGTGTGGCTCTGATTTTGTTGATTTTGATGGACTTTCTCTGCCTCCTAGGTCTGGATATCATTTCCTTCCTCAGATTAAGGACTTTTTAAAAAAAATTTAAAATTTATTTATTTGACAGACAGCACAAGCAGGGGGAGCAGCAGGCGGAGAGTGAGAAGCAGGCTCTCTGCTGAGCTCAATCCCAGGACCCTGGGATCATGACCCGAGCTGAAGGCAGACACTTAACCAACTGAGCCACCCAGGTGCCCCTACGGACGTTTTTATCTATTATTATTCTAATAAATTCTCTGCCTTCTTTTCTCTCTATACTTCTGGGACTCCTATATGACTCCTATAATAAGAATACATTTGATGGAATCTCTGAGTTCCCTAAATGTATTCTTATTTTGTATAATTCTTTTTCCTCTTTTGTTCAGTTTGATTACTTTCCATTATTCTGTTTTCTAGGTCACTAATTCTTTCCTCTGTTTCTTCCATTCTGCTGTTTATTTCATCAAGCATGTTTTTCATTTCATTTATTGAGCCCTTTATCTCTGCCATGTTATTACTTATCTCTATATTAAGGGTCTCACTCATATCTTCCACTTTTTTCTCAAGTTCAGTCTGTATTCTTAGATCATTCTTATGCTTTAATGTCTCTGTCAGGCATATTACTTATATTTATTTTGCTTAGATCTCTGACTGTGACCTTATCCTGTTCTTTCACTAGGGACATATTTCTCTGTTTCCTCATTTTGTCTTCCTCTCTGTGTCTGTTTCTCTGTGTTAAAGAAGTCAGTTATGTCTTCTGCTTTTGAATGTAGTGACTTTTTAAAGAAGAGGTCTTGAAATGTCCTACAGTATAGTGTTCCCTGTTCACCAGAACCTGGCACTTCAGGAGAGTATCCTATGTGTGTTGCTTATGCCCTGCTATTGTGTCTGAGTCACTTTTCCTTTCAGTGTAGTCATCTGCAATGATTCTCTGCCTGTTAGGGGATATGTGTGGTCTCTGTGGTGTTAGTGGGATCCAGATAGGCCAGCTCTGAGGGTGTGTGCTCACTGGGGAACTTGGGAGTGGGGCAGATGTGTTAGCAAAATTTGTGCTGGACCACTAGTCCTATGCTAGATCCCCTGAAGTGCTGTAGTGCCCGGGACCTGTATGCCAGGGTGGCTGGGTATGTGAGGCTGGACATGGCATGGCCCAATATTTGATGGTGGCTGGGGGCATGTGGTTGGGCATGGCCTGTGGCAGTAGCTTTGTATCCTACATCCAGCTTTAACAAAATTTGCCCTGAGCCCAGGGCCAAGGCCAAGAGGCTTAGAATGGGCCAGTCCTTAGGAAAATTCATTGACGTGTACTGATAGCTGGTTAGATAGCAAGTTTCTGTGCAGCACCACCTCCTGCAGCTGTCTCTGTGTTTATGCTGGGGGACAGGGGAGGAAAATGATGCCTGCCACCTCCCTTATTTTCAGGGAAGTCCCCCAACACTCTCTGAAATCATTATGAACAGTTCTATCTCCCATTTGCCCCTAGTCTTGTATAAACTGTTGTTTTTATGTTGCCTATTTGCAGTCTGCTGTCTCTTTAAGGGCAGCAACCCAAATATCACTGACCTTCCTGGCTCACCCAGTGCTGAGTAAGCTGAATTTAATGGTCTATGCTCCAAGTCTCAGTGGTTTTACAAACTCATGGAATTCAGCCCTTCTGCTTTTTAACTCAAAACATCATGGGGATTAGTCTTCCCCATGTAAGCTTCCTGGTGTAAGGGCCCATGTCTCTGCATCCTCTGTGTACAGCTCCCTCTCTCTTGTAGGCAGCCTCCCTCTACCTTTCCATCCTTCCTAACCTTTCAGATGCAGCTTCTTTTCTTTATTTAGTTGTGGAGTAGTTTCTTCTTGTCTTTGGATTGCTTTCTGGTTTATTGACTTGGATGTGGATGATATCTGGTTGTAAATGTGGGACAGGGTGAGCTCAGGATCCTCCTACTCTGCCATGTTCCCAAGCTCTGATTCTTTACCATTTTAAAATTATTTTTTCACTAGTATTTAGTTGCATGGGTTCCTTGTATATTTTGGATATTAACCCCTTATCCAATACATTATTTGTAAATGTTTTCTCCTAATATCTACATATTTCATTTTGTTGATGGTTTTCTTTTCTGTGCAGAAGCTTTTTAATGTAATGTAGTCCCACTTGTTTTTGATTTTCTTGCCTTTACTTTTGGTGTCAAATCAAATAATTATTGCCAAGATCATTGGCAACAAGGTTTCCCCTTCTTTTCTTCTAAGAGTTTTGTGCTTTCAGGTCTTTAATCCATTTTGAGTTGATTTTTGTGTATGGTGTAAAATAATAGCCCAGTTTCATCCTTTCTATGTGGCTTCTGGTTTTCCCAGCACTATTTATTGACAAGACTATTTTTCCCCATTGTATATTTTAGGTTCCTTTTCCACAAATCAACTGAGTATATATGCATGGGTTTATTTCTGGGCTTTCTATACTGTTCCATTGCTCTATGTGTCTGTTTTTATGTTAATACGGTACTCTTTTGGAGGAGTCCAAGATGGCAGAGGAGTAGGAGACCTTAATTTTGTCTGGTCCCAGGAATTCAGCTAGATAGCTGTCAAACCATTCTGAACTGCGAACTCAACTGGAGATTAAAGAAAAGAATAACTGCAACTCTACAAATAGAAAAGCGACCACTTTCTGCAAGATAAAGTGTACAGAGAAGTGAATCCGAGTTGACATATGGGAAGATAGACCACGGTGGGGAGGCCTCCGTCAGCCAGCTACTGGCATGTGATAGAGCAGCAGAACACAAAATTGGAACTTTTAGAAGTCTGCTCTGCTGAGGGACATTGCTCAGGTGGATAAGCAAGGGTGAGGGAAGTGGAGAGTTGGGGGGTGGACATCCCTCGCTGACACAGTGTGGCCTCAGGATTCTTGGGGTCACAGGAGGACCTGGGGTGCCTCAGTGTGGCAAAGTGCCCAAGTATTGGAGCAGCGAAGCTGGCTGCAATGAGTCAGCCCAGGAGTGGGCTCTCAGCTCAGGGTTGCCATAAACTATGATCTGCAGCACAGTTGGCCCCTGTTCTTCAGGGGCCCAACAAATAGCAAAACCAGGGAGAACCCCCTTCCTGCCCTGGAAGGAGCTGCGTGGGAGTGCGCTGCAGGAGTCTGCTGGGTTTGGAGACTCCAAACGGGGTCATATGCCTGAGACAGAAATGCTCAGTCATAGGGCAGGTGAGTACAGAGTGCGGCTGGGGCCCAGGGAAACAGGAGTGATTGCCTTTCTCTGAGGGCTCACTGAAAAGTGGGGCCTGAGCTTTCTGCTTTGCAGCTGGAGATTGGAAGGTCACCATTTTCATTTTCATCTTCTAAACCTGCATGGAAAGCCTTCAGGGAACAAAAGCCACAGAGAGCAAACCAGAGCAGATTACTTAGCCTGGCCCCTGTCAAGGGCGGTGCAATTCCCCCTGGGGCAAAGACATTTGAGAATGAATGGAACAGGCCCCTCCCCCAGAAGATCAGCAAGAACATTCAGCAAGGATCAACTTTACCGATCAATGAGAACTGCAAAACTCCAGTGCTAGGGGAATATAGCATATAGAACTCATGGCATTTTCCCCCATGATTCTTTAGTCTTTCAACCTTAATTTTTTAAATTTTCTTTATTTTTTTTAAAGTTTATTTCTTTCCTTTTTCAACCAACTTCTTTTCAAAAATCTTTTTTAATTTTCATGTTTACAGTCACATTCTATCCCCTCATTGTATTTAATCTTATTTTAGTATATATATATGTGTGTGTGTGTATATATATATATATTTTTTTTCTTTCTTTGAAATTTTGGGATGCAGTTTCTTCTAACAGACCAAAATACACCCACAGTCTAGTGTATGCCTCTCTTCTATTCACCCACTTAATCATATTCTCTTTTTTGTTTCTTTGTTTTTTTTTGTTTTGTTAGACATTTTAAATTTTCATCTTTATGATTTCATTTTATCCTTTCAATGTATTTAATTTTATTTTTGTATGTATAAGTTTTTCTTCCTTTACAATTTTGAGATGTAGTTTCCTCTAACAAACTGACCAAAATACATGCAGGAGACACCTGTCTGTTTATATCCCTCCCTTCCTTGTTGTTGTTGTTGTTTTTATTTTTCTTTCTCTTTTGTTTTTTCTTGTCTTTGAATTTCCTTTTTTACAGTTACATTTTAGCCTTTCATTGTATTTAATTTTATTTTTGTACATATATAAGTTTTGCTTTCTTTACAATTTTGGGGTCTAGTTTTCTAAGAAACAGACCAAAATACACACAGAATCCAGTGTATTGCTCTATTCTGCTCACTGGTCTGATTATATTTTCTCTCTCTCTCTCTCTCTCTCTTTTTCCCCCCCCCCCCAGTTTCCAGTCTCTTCTGATTTGTTTAGTGTATATTTCTCTGGGATCATTATTGACATTTTAGTATTTTATTCTTTTGTTCATCTATTCTTCTCTGGACAAAATGACAAGACAGAAACACTCACCTCAAAAAAGAACAATAGGCAGTACTGACTGTCAAGGACCTAATCAATATGGACATTAGTAAGATGTCAGAACCAGAGTTCAGAATGACGATTATAAAGATACAAGTAGGGCTTGAAAAAAGCATAGAAGACACTAGAAAATCCCTTTGTGGAGAAATAAAGGAACTAAAATCTAACCAAGTCGAAATAAAAAAGGCTATTAATGAGATGCAGTAAAAAATGGAGGGTCTAACTGCTAGCATAAATGAGGGAGAAGAAAGAATTAGTGATATAGGGGCACCTAGGTGGCTCAGTTGTTAAGCGTCTGCCTTCGGCTCAGGTCATGATCCCAGGGTCCTGGGATCGAGCCCTGCATCGGGCTTCCTGCTCGGTGGGAGGCCTGCTTCTCCCTCTCCCACTCCCCACTGCTTGTGTTCCCTCTCTCACTGTGTCTCTCTGTGTCAAATAAATAAATAAAATCTAAAAAAAAAAAAGAATTAGTGATATAGAAGACCAAATGATGGAGAATAAAGAAGCTGAGAAAAAGAGAGATAAACAACTACTGGATCACAAGGGAAGAATTCCAGAGATGAGTGATACCATAAAGTGAAACAATATTAGAATATTTGGGATTGCAGAAGAAGAAAAAAGAGTGGGCATAAGGTATATTGGAGCAAATTATAGTGGAGAACGTACCTAATCTAGGGAAGGAAACAGGCATCAAAATCCAGGAGGCACAGAGAAGCCCCTCAAAATCAATAAAGATAGGTCAATACTTTGACATGTAGTAGTGAAGCTTGCAAATTTCAGAGACAAAGAGAAAATCCTGAAAGCTGTTTGGGACAAGAGGTTTGTAACCTACAAGTGTAGAAACATTAGATTGGCAGCAGACCTATCCAGAGAGACCTGGCAGGCCAGAAATGGCTGGCGTGATATAGTCAGGGTACTAAATGAGAAGAACATGCAGTCAAGAATACTTTATCCAGCTAGGGTGTCATTCAAAATAGAAGGAATGACAAGAACCTTCTAAGACAAACAGAAACTAAAAGAATTTGCAAACACCAAATCAGCCCTACAAGAAATATTGAAAGGGGTCCTCTAAGCAAAGAGAGAGACCAAAAGTAACATAGACCAGAAAGGAACAGAGACAATATACAGTAATAGTCACCTTACAGGAAATACAATGGCACTGAATTCATAACTATTTTAACCCTGAATATAAATGGGCTAAATGTCTAAATCAAAAGACACAGGGTATCAGATTGGATAAAAAAACAAGACCATCAATATGCTGTCTGTAAGAGACTCATTTTAGACCCAAAGACACCTCCAGTTTTAAAGTGTGGGGATGGGAAACAATTTATCATGCTAATGGACTTCAAAAGAAAGCTGGGTTGACAATCCTTATATCAAACAAATTACATTTTAAACACACGATTATAATAAGAGTTGAGGAAGCACACTATACCATAATTAAAGGGTCTATCCAACAAGAAGATCTAAGAATTCTAAATATTTATGGCCTAACATGGGAGCAGACAATATATAAGCCAACTAATAGCAGAACCAAAGAAACACATCAATAATAATACAGTAATAGTGGGGGACTTTAACATCCCCCTCACAGCAATGGACAGATCATCTAAGCAGAAGATCAACAAGAAAACAAAGGCTTTGAATCACACACTGGACCAAATGAACTCACAGTTATAATCAGAACATTACATCCTAAAAAAAAAAGAGAATACATATTCTTCTCGAGTACATATGGAACATTCTCCAGAATAGATAATATTCTAGATTACAAATCAGGTCTAAACTGATACCAAAAGATCGGATCATTCCCTGTATATTTTCAGATCACAGTGCTTTGAAACTAGAACTCAGTCACAAGAGGAAAGTTGGAAAGAACTCAAATACATGGAGGCTAAATAGCATCCTACAAAAGAATGAATGAGTCAACCAGGAAATTAAAGAAGAATTAAAAAGTTCATGGAAACAAATGAAAATGAAAACACTACTGTTCAAAATCTTTGGCATGCAGCAAAGGTGGTCCTAAGAGGGAAGTATATAGCACTACAAGCCTTTCTCAAGAAACAAGAAAGGGCTCAAATATACAACCTAACCCTAAACCTAAAAGAGCTTGAGAAATAACAGCAAATAAAGCCTAGATACAACAGGAAAGAGAAATAAAGATTAGAGCAGAAACCAATGAAATAGAACCCAAAAGAACAGTAGAATAGATCAATGAAACTAGGAGCTTGTTCTTTGAAAGCATTAATAAGGTTGATAAACCCCTGGCCAGACTTATCAAAAATAAAGAAAAAGGACCCAAATCAATAAAATCATGAATGGAAGAGGAGAGATCCCAACCAACATCGAAGAAATACAAACAATTATAAGAACATATGATTATGACCAACTATATGCTGATAAATTAGACAATCTGAAAGAAATGAAGAGATGTACAAACTACCAAAACTGAACCAGGAAGAAATAGAAAACCTGAACAGACCCATCACCAGTAGGGAAATTGAAGCAGTAATAAAAAATCTCCCAAGGAACAAGAGCCCAGGGCCACATGTCTTCCCAGGGGAATTCTACCCAACATTTAAAGAAGAATTAATACCTATTCTTCTGAAGCTGTTCCAAAAATTAGAAATGGAAGGAAAACTTCCAAACTCTTTTTATGAGACCAATATTGCCTTGATCCCCAAACCAGAAAAAGACCCCATCAAAGAGGAGAATTACAGACCAATATCCCCGATGAACATGGATGTCAAAATCCTCACCAAAACACTAGCCAATAGGATCCAACAGTACATTAAAAGGATTATTCACCACAACCAAGTGGTATTTATTCCTGGTCTGCAAGGGTGGTTCAACATCCTCAAATCAATCAATATGATATGCTACATTAATATTAGAAAGGACAAGAAGCATATGATCCTCTCAATATATGCAGAAAAAGCATTTAACAAAGTACAGCATCCTTTTTTGATTAAAACTCAGCACATTGTAGGATAGAAGGAACATACCTCAAAATCATAGAAGCCATCTATGAAAAACCCACAGTGAATATCATTTTCAATGGAGAAAAACTGAGAGCTTTTCCCCTATGGTCAGGAACATGACAGGGATATCCACACTCACCACTGTTGTTCAACACAGTACTAGAAGTCCTAGACTCAGCAATCAGACAACAAAAAGAAAAAAAGGCATATGAATAGGCAAAGAAGAAGTAAAAAACTCACTCTTCACAGATGACATGATAATCTATGTGGAAAATGGAAAAGACTGCATCCCAAAATTGCTAGAGCTCATACAGGAATTTAGCAACGTAGCAGGACATAAAATGAATTCACGAAAGTCTGTTGAATTTTTATACACTAACAATGAGACAGAAGGAAGAGAAATTAAGGAATCAATCCCATTTACAATGCAGCACAAATCATAACATACCTAGGAATAAACCTAAGCGAAGAGGTAAAGGAGCTATACTCTGAAACTTATAGAACACTTATGAAAGAAATCAAGGAAGACAAGAAATGGATAAACATTCCATGCTCATGGATTGGAAGAACAAATATTGTCAAACTGTGTAAGCTACCCAGAGCAATCTACACATTCAATGCAATCCCTATCAAAATACCATCACCATTTTTCACGGACTGTAACACATAATCCTAAAATTTGTATGGAACCAGAAGAGACCCTGAATAGCTAAAGGAATGTTGAAAAAGAAAAGCAAAGCTGGTGGCATCATAGTTCTGGACTTCAAGCTCTATTACAAAGCTGTAACCATTAAGACAGAATGATACCGGCACTAAAACAGACACATAGATCAATGAAACAGAGTAGAAATCCCAGAAATGGACCCTCCACCCTGTGGTCAATAAATCTTCAACAAAGCAGCAAATAATATCCAACAGAAAAAAGACAATCTCTTCAACAAATGGTGTCATGTAAATTGGACAGCCACATGCAGAAGAATGAAACTGGACCATTTGAAATGGTCCTACACCATATGAAACTACACCATACACAAAGATAAGCTCAAAATGGATGAAAGACCTAAATGTGAGTCAGGAATCCATCAAAATCCTTGAGGAGAACACAGGCAGCAACCTGTGTTCTGACCTTGGCTGAATCTGACCTTGTTCCAATCTGACCTTGGCCACAGCAACTTCTTGCTAGACATGTGTCCAAATGCAAGGGAAACAAAAGCAAAAATGAACTATTAGGACTTCATCAAGATAAAAAGCTTTTGCATAGCAAAATGAACAGTCGACAAAGCCAAAAGACAACCTACAGAATGGGAGAAGGTATTTGCAAATGTCTTATCAGATAAAGGGCTAGCATCCAAAATCTATAAAGATCTTATCAAACTCAACACCCAAAAAACAAAAAATCTAGTCACGAAATGGGCAGAAGACATGAACAGATATTTATCCAAAGAAGACATACAAATGGCTAACAGAGACAAGAAAAAATCCTCCACATCACTTGGCATCAGGGAAATAGAAATAAAAATCACAATGATACCACCTCACACCAGTCAGAATGGCTAAAATTAACAAGAAAATGAACAATAAATATTGGTGAGGATGCAGAGAAAAGGGAACACTCTTACACTGGTGATGGGAATGCAAGGTGGTACAGCCACTCTGGAAAACAGTATGGAGTTTCCTCAAAAAGTTAAAAATAGAGCTACCCTACAACCGAACAATTTCACTACTAGGTATTTACCCAAAATATACAAACGTAGTGACCTGAAGGGGCACCCGCACTCCAATGTTTAGAGCAGCAATATATAATAGCCAAACTATGGAAAGAGCCCAGATGTCCAATGACAGATGAATGGATAAAGAAGGTGTGGTATGTATATATATGCATACAATGGAATATTACTCAGACATCAAAAAAAAATGAGATCTTACTATTTGCAATGACATGAAACTAGATAAGTCAGTCAGAGAAAGAAAATTATCATATGATTTCACTCATATGAGGAATTTAAGAATCAAAACAGGATCATAGGGGAAGGGAGGGAAAAATAAAATAAGACAAAATCAGAGAGGGAAACAAACCGTAAGAGACTCTTAACTATAGGATACAAATTGAGGGTTACTGGAGGGGAGGCAGGTAGGGGGATGGGGTAACTGGGTGATGGGCATTAAGGGGAGCTTGTGATGTAATGAGTATTAGGTGTTTACAATACACCTGATGTATCAGGTGTTTACAATACACCTGATGTATCAGATACAACTGATGTATCACTGAACTCTGCCTCTGAAACTAATAATACACTACATGTTAATTAATTGAATTTAAATAACACTAAATTAAATTAGAGGTAGTTCATGGAAATGTGTCGGATGTAATGTACATTAATTACATGCATGAAATAAATTTCAGCAAGACTTTCACAAATGTTTTATGAAAACTTTATGAACAAGAAATATATATCTATGTTAATGGGTTAGATAATTAATACAATTCTATATTACTTAATTAAATTATAAAGAACTGATTAACAGACCATAGGCAAAGGAAGAGTTTTTGTTGGCCTTCTGCAAAGCCTACCTTTGGCTTGACTGCAATTTTTTTTATTATGTTCAGTTAATGAACATAGTTTATTTTTTAACATAATGTATTATTTGTTTCAGGGGTACAGTCTGTGATTCATCAGTCTTACACAATTCACAGAGCTTACCATAGCACATACCCTCCCCAATGTCCATTACCCAGCCACCGCATCCCTCCCACCCCCTTTACTCCAGCAATGCTTATTCTGTTTCCTGAGATTAAAAGTCTCTTATGGTTTGTCTCCCCCTCTGGTTTTGCCTTGTTTCATTTTTCCCTCCCTTCCCCTATGATCCTGTCTTGTTTCTCAAATTCCTTGTATCAGTGAGATGATATGATGTCTTTCTCTGATTGACTTATTTTGCCTAGCATAATACCCTCTAGTTCCATTCACGTCATTGCAAATGGCAAGATTTCATTTTTTGGATGGCTACATAATATTCCATTGTATATATATACCACATCTTCTTTATCCATTCATCTGTTGATGGACATCTAGGCTCTTTCCACAGTTTGGCTATTGTGGACATTGCTACTATAAACATTGGGGTGCATGTGCCCCTTTGGATCACTACATTTGTATCTTTGTTGTAAATACCCAGTAGTGCAATTGCTGGGTCATAGGGTGGCTCTATTTTCAACTTTTGGAGGAACCTCCATACTGTTTTCCAGAGTGGCTGCACCAGTTTTCATTCCCACCAACAGTGCAAGAGGGTTCCTTTTTCTCCAAATCCTTGCCAACATCTGTAGCTTCCTGACTTGTTAATTTTAGCCATTCTGACTGGTGTGAGGTGGTATCTCATTGAGGTTTTGATTTGGATTTCCCTGATGTGGAGCAATGTTGAGCACTTTTTCATGTTTCTGTTGACCATTTGTATGTCTTCTTTGCAGAAATGTCTGTTCTTGTCTTCTGCCCATTTCTTGATTGGATTATTTGTTCTTTGGGTGTTGAGTTTGATAAGTTCTTTATAGATTTTGGATACTAGCCCTTTATCTGATATGTCATTTGTAAATATCTTCTCCCATTCTGTCAGTTGTCTTTTAGTTTTGTTGACTGTTTACTTTGCTCTGTAAAAGCTTTTTATCTTGATGAATTGCCAATAGTTCATTTTGGCCCTTGCTTCCCTTGCCTTTGGCGATGTGTCTAGGAAGAAGTTGCAGTGGTTGAGGTCAAAGAGGTTGCAGCCTGTGTTCTTCTCAAGGATTTTGATAGATTCCCGTCTCACACTTAGGTCTTTCATCCATTTTGAGTCTATCTTTGTGTATGGCATAAGGAAATGGTCCAGTTTCATTCTTCTGCATGTGGCCATCCAATTTTCCCAACACCATTTGTTGTAGAGACTCTTATTTCCAATGGACAGTCTTTCTGCTTTGTCAAAGATTAGTTGACCATAGAGTTGAGGGTCCATTTCTGGGCTCTCTATTCTGTTCCATTCAACTATGTGTCTGTTTTTGTGCCAGTACCATACTTTCTTGATGATTACAGCTTTGTAATAGAACTTGAAGTTCAGAACTGTGATGCCAACAGCTTTGCTTTTCTTTTTCAACATTCGTTTAGCTATTCAGGGTCTTTTCTGGTTCCATACAAATTTTAGGATTATGTGTTCCATTTCCTTGGAAAAAAGTTGATGGTATTTTGATAGTGAATGCATTAAATGTGTAGATTGCTCTAGATAGCATACACATTTTCACAATATTTGTTCTTCTAATCTATGAGCAGGGAACCTTTTTCTATTGCTCTTTTTATTTAAGATTTTATTTATTTATTTGACAGAGAAAGAAAGCAGAAGCAGGGGGAGCAGCGGAGGAAGAGTGAGAAGCAGGGTCTATGTTGAGCAGAGAGCTTGATGTGGGACTCGATCCCAGGACTCTGGGATCATGATCTGAGCCGAAGGCAGAGGCTTAACTGACTGAACCACCCAGGTGCCCATTTTTCCATTTCTTTGTGTCTTCCTCAATTTCTTTCATGAGTATTCTATAGTTTTCTAAGTACAGATTCTTTGCCTCTTTGGTTAGATTTATTCCTAGGTATCTTATGGTTTTGGGTGCAATTGTAATTGGGATTGACTCCTTAATTTCTCTTTCTTCTGTCTTGTTGTTGGTGTATAGAAATACAACTGATCTCTGTGCATTGATTTTATATCCTGCCACTTTACTGAATTCCTCTATGAATTCTAGCTGTTTTGGGGTGGAGTCTTTTGGGTTTTCCACATAAAGTATGATATCATCTGCAAAGAGTGAGTGTTTGACTTCTTCTTTGCCAACTCGGATGCCTTTTATTTCTTTTTGTTGTCTGATTGCTGAGGCTAGGACTTCTAGTACTATGTTGAATACCAGTGGTGACAGTGGACATCCCTGCTGTGTTCCTGACCTTAGGGGGAAAGCTCTCAGTGTTTCCCCATTGAATATATTTGCTGCGGGTTTTTCATAGATGGCTTTTATGATATTGAGGTATGTTCCCTCTATCCTCACACTGTGAAGAGTTTTAATCAAGAAAGGATGCTGTACTTTTTCAAATGCTTTTTTTGTGTGTGCATCTACTGAGGGTATCATATGGTTCTTGTTCTTTCTTTTATTAATGTATTGTATCACATTGATTGATTTGCAGATGTTGAACCAACCTTGCAGCCCAGGAATAAATCCCACTTGGTTGTGGTGAATAATCTTTTTAATGTACTTTTGGATCCTATTGGGTAGTGTTTTGGTGAGAATTTTTGCATCCATGTTCATCAGGGATATTGGTCTGTAATTCTCCTTTTTTAATGGGGTTTTTGACTGGTTTTGGGATCATGGTAATGCTGGCCTCATAAAATGAATTTGGAAATTTTCTTTCCATTTCTATTTTTTGGAACAGTTTCAGAAGTATAGGTATTAATTTTTCTTTAAATGTTTGGTAGAATTCCCCTGGGAAGCCATCTGGCCCTGGGCTCTTGTTTGTTGGGAGATGTTTGATGACTGCTTCAATTTCCTTAGTGGTTATGGGTCTGTTCAGGTTTTCTATTTCTTCCTGGTTCAGTTTTGGTAGTTTATACGTCTCTAGGAATGCATCCATTTCTTCCAGATTATCTAATTTGCTGGCATATAGTTGCTCATAATATGTTCTTATAACTGTTTGTATTTCTTTGATGTTAGTTGTGATCTCTCCTCTTTCATTCATGATTTTATTTATTTGGGTCGTTTCTCTTCTCTTTTTGGTAAGTCTGGCCAGGGGTTTATCAATCTTATTAATTCATTCAGAGAACCAGCTCCTAGTTTCATTGATCTGTTCTACTGTTCTTTTGGTTTCTATTTCACTGATTTCTGCTCTGATCTTTATTTTTTGTCTTCTCCTGCTGGGTTTAGGCTTTATTTGCTGTTCTTTCTCCAGCTTCTTTAGGTGTAGGGTTAGGTTGTGTATTTGAGACCTCTCTTGTTTCTTGAGAAAGGCTTGTATTGCTAAATATTTTCTTCTTAGGACTGCCTTTGCTGCATCCCAAAGAGTTTGAACAGCTGTGTTTTCATTTCATTTGTTTCCATGAATTTTTTAAAATTCTTCTTTAATTTCCTGGTTGACCCATTTATTCTGTAGTAGGATGCTTTTAGCCTCCATGTATTTGAGTTCTTTCCAACAATCCTCTTGTGATTGAGTTCTAGTTTCAAAGCATTGTGGTCTGAAAATATGCAGGGAATGAACCCAACCTTTTGGTACTGGTTGAGACCTGATTTGTGACCTAGGATGTGATCTATTCTGGTGAATGTTCCATGGGCACTAGAGAAGAATGTGTATTCTGTTGCTTTGGGAGGGAATGCTCTGAGTATATCTGTGAAGTCCATTTGATCCAGTGTGTCATTTAAAGCCTTTATTTCCTTCTTGATCTTTTCCTTAGATGATCTGTCCATTTCAGTGAGGGGGGTGTTAAAGTCCCCCACTATTATTGTATTATTGTGGATGTGTTTTTTGATTTTGTCATTAATTGGCTTATATAATTGGCTGCTCCCATGTTAGGGGCATAGATTTTTACAATTGTTAGATCTTCTCGTTGGATAGACCCTTTAAGGGAGAATATCGTGTCCTTCCTCATCTCTTATCACAGTCTTTGGTTTAACATCTAATTTGTCTGATATAGGGATTGCCACCCCAGCTTTCTTTTGATGTCCATTAGCATGGTAAATGGTTTTCCACCCCCTCACTTTCAATCTGGAGGGGGCTTTGGGTCGAAAATGAGTCTCTTGCAGGCAGAATATTGATGGGTCTTGTTTTTTTATCCAATCTGATCCCCTGTGTCTTTTGATTGGGGCATTTAGCCCATTTACATTCAGGGTAACTATTGAAAGATATTAATTGAGTGCCACTGTATTGCCTGTAAGATGACTATTACTGTATATTGTCTCTGTTTCTTTCTGGTCTATGTTATTTTGGGGCTCCCTGTTTGCTTAGAGGACCCCTTTCAATATTTCTTGTAAGGCTGGTTTGGTGTTCATAAATTGTTTTAGTTTTTGTTTGTCCTGGAAACTTTTTATCTTTCTTTCTATTTTCTATGACAGCCTAGCTGGATATAGCATT
Source organism: Zalophus californianus (assembly GCF_009762305.2). Classification (NCBI taxonomy): domain Eukaryota; kingdom Metazoa; phylum Chordata; class Mammalia; order Carnivora; family Otariidae; genus Zalophus; species Zalophus californianus. Next base: position 67,076,105 of record NC_045612.1, read on the forward strand.
CTTGGCTTTTCTCTTTGTCTCTGAGACTTGTAGTTTTACTATTAGATGTCAGGGTGTTGACATATTTTTATTGATTTTGAGGTGGGTTTTCTCTGCTTCCTGGATTTTGATGCCTGTTTCCTTCCCCAAATTAGGGAAGTTCTCTGTTATAATTTGCTCCAATATACCTTCTGCCCCTCTCCCTCTTTCTTCTTCTTCTGGGATCCTAATTATTCTAATATTGTTTCATCTTATTGTATCACTTATCTCTTGAATTCTTCCCTCGTGGTCCAGTAGTTTTTTATGTCCCTTTTTCTCAGCTTCTTTATTTTCCATCATTTGATCTTCTATATCACTAATTCTCTCTTCTGCCTCATTTATCCTAGCAGTTTGAGCCTCCATTTTTTATTGCACCCTATTAATAGCCTTTTTTATTTTGACTTGTTTAGATTTTATTTCTTTTATACCTCCAGAAAGGAATTCTCTAGTATCTTCTATGCTTTTTTCAGGCTCAGCTAGTATTTTTATAATTGTCATTCTGAATTCTAGTTCTGACATCTTACTAATGTCTGTATTGATTAAGTTCCTGGCAGTCGGTACTGCCTCTTGCTCTTTTTCTGAGGTGAGTTTTTCTGTTTTATCATTTTGTCCAGAGAAGAATAGATGAATGAGAGACAAAAATGCTGAAAGAGTAACAATGCCCCAAAAAGATATACACTAAACAAATCAGAAGAGACCCGAAAACTGGGGGGGTGGGTGGGTGGGAAGAAAGGGGATAAAAAAGAATATGATCAAGCTGGTGAATAAAAGAGAGCCACACTCTAGAATTTTCTGTTAGAAGAAACTGCCTCCCAAGATTTTAAAGAAAGAAAAACTTACATATACACAAAAGAAGGGTAAATACAATGAAGGGATGGAATATGACTGTAAAGATGAAAATTAAAAACGATTTTAAAAAAGGAATTGATAAGAACTTGGTTGAAAAAAGAAAGAAAAAAATGAAAAAAAGAAAAGAGAAAGTGATCAGGCAGGAGACTAGAACAAAGCCATACACTAGGTTTAGGTTATATTTTGGTATGTTAGAAGAAACTGTATCCCAAAATTTTAAAGAAAGAAAAACTTATATGTATACAAAAAATAAGGTTAAATACAATGAAGGAATAGAATATGAATGTGAAAATGAAAATTAAAATAGATTTTATTTATTTATTTATTTATTTTAAAGATTTATTTATTTATTTGAGAGAGCGAGAATGAGAGAGAGTACATGAGCGGGGGGAGGGTCAGAGGGAGAAGCAGGCTCCTTGCTGAGCAGGGAGCCTGATGTGGGACTCGATCCCAGAACTCCAGGATCATGACCTGAGCCGAAGGCAGTTGCTTAACCAACTGAGCCACCCAGGCGCCCTAAAATAGATTTTAAAAAAGCAATTGGTACAATAAGATGTTGGTTGAAAAAGAAAGAAGAAAAATTCAAAAAATATAGAAAAAGAGAAAAATAAAGAAAATAAAAAAATTAACTTTGAAAGACTAAAGTATCATGGGGACAAAGCCATGAATTCTATGTGCTGTATTTCCCTTGCGCTGAAGATTTGCAGTTCTCATTGTTCGGTAAGCTTGGTCTTGGCTGGATGTTCTTGATGATCTTCTTGGGGAGGGGCCTGTTGCAGTGATTCTCAATTGTCTTTGCCTGAGGCGGAATTGCACTGCCCTTGCCAGGGGCCAAGCTAAGTAATCTGCTCAGGTTTGCTCTTGGTAACTTTTGTTTCCTGAACACTTTCTGTACAGCTTTTGAGGACGAAAATGAAAATGGTGGCCTCCCAATCTCTGGCCCCAGAGGAGCAGAGAATTTGGGGCTCCACTCCTCAGTGACCCCTCGGAGATAAGCAGTCAATCACTCCTGTCTCCCTGGTCTCTGGCCACAACTCTGAGTTCACCCGGCCTGTGGCCAAGTGTTTCTATCTCTGGCACACGATCCTGTTTGGTCTCCAAACCCAGCAGATTCCTGCAGCGCACTCACTGTGCTGCTCCTCCCTGGGGAGGAAGGGGAATCTCCCTGGGTCTGTCACTTGTTGGGTCCCTGTTCAAAGAGTAGTGGCCCGACTGTGCCTCAGATTACCGATTACGGCAACCCCAAGCAGAGAGCCCAGTCCTTAGCTCTGTCTTTGCAGCCAGCTTCCCTGCTCCAATACTTTGGAGCTCTGCCACACTCTAGGCACCCCTCCTGGTCTTCCTGTGAACCCAAGTGACCTGAGACCACACTGTCCCAGCGAGGATTCCACCCCCCACTTAGCCTCTGGAGCGACGTCCCTCAGTAGAGCAGACAGCTAAAAGTTCTGATTTTGTGCTCTGCTGCTCTATCACTTGCTGACAGAGGCTGACAGAGGCTCCCTCCTCCCCTCCCCTCCACCCCTGTGGTCTATTTTCCCAAATATCGCCCTGGGTTCACTTCTCCACACATCCTACCTTCCAGAAGTTGGTCGCTTTTCTGTTCATATAATTGCTGCTATTCTTTTCTTTGATCTTCTGTTGAGTTTGTAGGTGTTCAGAATGGTTTGATAACTATCTAGCTGAATTCCTGGGACCAGAGGAAATTTAGGTCTCCTATTCCTCCACCATCTTGTGCCTCCCCGCCATCATTAGTCTTTGATGTAGTGTTCAACGATTTATTAGTTGCCTGTAACACCCAGTGCTCTTCACCACATGTGCCCTCTTTAATACCCATCAACCAGTTACCCCATCCCCCCACCCTCCTCCCTTCTGTAACCCTCAGTTTCTTTCCTGGGGTCCAGAGTCTCTCATGGTTTGTCCTCATCTCTGATTTCTTCCCATTCAGTTTTCCCTCCATTCCCTTGTGGTCCTCCATGCTATTATGTTGCACATATGAGTGAAACCATATGATAATTGTCCTTCTCTGCTTGACTTATTTCACTTAGCACGATCCCCTCCAGTTCCATCCATGTCCATGTGAATGGTGGGTATTCATCCTTTCTGATGGCTAAGTCATATTCCATTGTATATAAAAACCACATCTTCTTTATCCATTCATCCATTGAAGGGCATCTTGACTCTTTCCACAGTTTGGCTATTGTGGACATTGCTGCTATGAACATTGGGGTGCATGTGCCTGCTCTTTCATTACATCTATATCTTTGGGGTAAATACCTAGTAGTGCAATTCCTGGGTCCTAGGGTAGCTGTATTTTTAATGTCTTGAGGAACCTCCATACTGTTTTCCAGAGTGGCTATACCATCTCACATTCCCAACACTAGTGTTAGAGGCTTCCCCTTTCTCCACATCCTCGCCAACATTTGTTGTTTCCTGTCTTGTTAATTTTTGCCATTCTAACTGGTATAAGGTGGTATCTCATTTTGATTTTAATTTGTATTTCTTTGATGGCTAGTGATGTTGAACATTTTTTCATGTGTCTGTTAGCCATTTGTATGTCTTCTTTGGAGAATTGTCTGTTCATGTCTTCTGCCCATTTCTTGATTGGATTTTTTGCCTTTTGGGTGTTGAGTTTGAGAAATTCTTTATAGATCTTGGATACCAGCCGTTTATCTGTAATGTCATTTGCAAATATCTTCTCCCATTCCATGGGTTGCCTCTTAGTTTTGTTGACTGTTTGCTGTGCAGAAGATTTTTATTTTGGTAAAGTCCCAATAATTCATTTTTGTTTTTGTTTCCTTGCCTTTAGAGATGTGTCTTGAAAGAAGTTGCTGTGGCCCATGTCAGAGTTTACTACCTATGTTCTCCTCTAGGATTTTGATGGATTCCTGTCTCATATTGAGGTCTTTCATCCATTTTGAGTTTATCTTTGTGTATGGTGTAAGAGAATGTTGCAGTTCCATTCTTATGCATGTGGTTGTCCAATTTTCCCAGCACCATTTATTGAAGTGTCTGTCTTTTTTCCATTGCATACTCTTTCCTGATATGTCAAAGATTAGTTGACCAGAGTTAGGGTCCATTTCTGGGGTTCCTATTCTGTTCCATTGATCTATGTGTCTGTTGTTGTGCCAATACCATGCTGTCTTGATGATCATAGCTTTGTCATATAGCTTGAAGCCAGGGATTGTGATGCCCCCAGCTTTCGTTTTCTTTTTCAACATTCCTTTAGCTATTCGGGGTCTTTTCTGATTCCGTACAAATTTTGAGAGTGTTTGTTTCAGCTCTGTGAAAAATGTCAATGGTATTTTGATAGGGAGTGCATTGAAAGTGTAGATTGCTCTGGACAGCATAGACATTTTCATATTGTTTATTCTTCCAATCCATGAACATGGAATGTTTTTTCATCTCTATGTGCCTTCCTCAATTTCTTTCCTAAGTGTTCTGTTGTTTCTATATTATAGATCCTTTACCTCTTTGGTTAGGTTTATTTCTAGGTATCTTATGGTTTTGAGTGATATTGTAAATAGAATCAATTCCTTAATTTCTCTTTCCTCAGTCACATTGTGTATAGAAATGTAACTGATTTCTGTGCATTGATTTTGTATCCTATGATGTTGTTGAATTACTGTATGAGATCTCGTAATTTGGGGGTGTAATCTTTTGACTTTTCCACATAGAGTATCATGTCATCTGTGAAGACTGAGAGTCTGACTTCTTTGTTGCCAATTTGAATGCCTTTTATTTCTTTTTGTTGTCTGATTGCTAAGGCTAGGACTTCTAGTACTATGTTGAAGAGTAGTGGTGACAGTGGGCATCCCTGTCGTGTTTCAGACCTTGAGGGAAGAAGCTCTCAGTTTTTCCTCATTGAGAATGATATTTGTTGTGGGCTTTTCAATAATCACTTTCATGATATTGAGGTATGTTCCCTCTATCCCTATATTTTAAAAAGTTTTAATCAGGAAAGTATGCTGTATTTTTTTAATAAAAATTTTATTTATTTATTGACAGAGAGAAATACAGCAAGAGAGGGAACACAATCAGAGGGAGTGGGAGAGGGAGAAGCAGTCCTCCCTCTGAGTAGGGAGCCTGATGCAGGGCTTGATCCCAGGACCCTGGGATCATGACCTGAGCTGAAGGCAGACATTAAACGACTGAGCCACTCAGGCTCCCCAGTATGCTGGATTTTGTCAAATGCTTTTTCTGCATCTATTGAGAGGATCATATGTTTCTTATCTCTTCTTTTGTTAATGTGATGTATCACATTGATTGATTTATGAATGTTGAACCACCCTTGCATTCCAGGAATAAATACCACCTGGTCATGGTGAATAATCATTTTAATGTACTGTTGGATCCTATTGGCTAGGATCTTGTTAAGTATTTTGGCATCCATGTTCATCAGGGATATTGGTCTGTAATTCTTTTATGATGGGTTCTTTGGTTTTGGGATCAGGGTAATGCTGGCCTCATAGAACAAGTTTGGAAGTGTGGAAGTGTTCCTTCCATTTCTATTTTTGGGAAATAGCTTCAGTAGAGTAGGTATTAATTCTTTAAATGTTTGGTAAACTTTCCCTGTGAAGCCATGTGGCCCTGGAGTCTTATTTTTTGGGAGGTTTTTGATTACTGTTTCAATTTTCTTGCTGGTTATTGGTCTATTCATTTTGTCTATTTCTTCCTGTTTCAGCCTTAGTAGTTTATATGTATCCATTAATGCATCCATTTCTTCCAGGTTGCCTAGGTTGTCAGCATATAGCTGCTGGTAATAAGTTCTAATAATTGTTTCGCTGTTCTTGGTATTGGTCGTGATTTCTCCCCTTTCATTCATGATTTTATTAATTTGGGTTCTTTCTCTTTTCTTTTGGATAAGTCTAGCCAGAGGTTTATCAATCCTATTAGTTCTTTCAGAGAACCAGTTCCTAGTTTCGTTGATTTGTCCTACTGTTTTTCTGGTTTCTATTTCATTGATTTCTTCTCTAATCTTTATTATTTTTCTTCTCCTGCTTGGTTTAAGCTTTATTTGCTGCTCTTTCTCTAGGTCCTTTAGGTGTAAGGTTAGCTTGTGCACTTGGGATTTTTCTAATTTTTGAGAGGCTTGGATAGCTATGTACTTCCCTCTAAGGACCGGCCTTGCAGTATCCCATAGGTTTAGAACTGATGTGTTTTCATTTTCATTGGTTTGCTTGAATTGTTTTAGTTCCTCTTTAACTTCCTGCTTGATCCATTCATTCTTTAGCAGGATGCTTTTTAACCTCCAAGTGTTTGCTTTCCTTCCAAGTTTTTCCTTGTGGTTGAGTTCCAGTTTCAAAGCACTGTGGTCTGAAAATATGCAGGGAATAATTTCAATCTTTTGGTAGCAGTTAAGTCCTGATTTGTGACCCAGTATGTGATCTATTCTGGAGAAAGTTCCATGTGCACTCAAGAAGAATGAGTATTAGTCTTTTTAGGAAGGCATGTTCTGTATATATATCTAAAATGTCCATCTGGTCCATTGTATCCTTCAAAGATCTTGTTTCTTTGTTGATCTTCAGCTTAGATGATCTGTCCATTGCTGTAAGCATTGTTGAAGTCTCCTACTATTGATGTATTATTATCCATATGTTTCTTTATTTTGGTTATTCGTTCATTTATGTATTTGGCCGCTCCCATGTTGGGGGCATAAATATTTACAATAGTTAGAGTTTCTTGTTGGATAGATCTTTTAAGTATGATATAGTGTCCCTCTACATCTCTTACTACAGTCTTTGGTTTAAAAACTAATTTTCAACTTTTGAGGAACCTCCATAATATTTTCCAGAGTGACTGCACCAGCTTGCATTCCCACCAACAGTGTAGGAGAGTTCCTCTTTCTCCGCATCCTCGCCAACATCTGTCATTTCCTGACTTGTTAATTTTAGCCATTCTGACTGGTGTGAGGTGGTATCTCATTGAGGTTTTGATTTGGATTTCCCTGATGCCAAGCGATGTTGAGCACTTTTGGAAAGAGCCAAGATGTCCATCAACAGATGAATGGATAAAGAAGAGGTGGTATATATATACAATGTAATATTATGCAGCCATCAAAAAACCCCTGAAATCTTGCCATTTGCAATGATGTGGATGGAACTAGAGGGTATTATGCTGAGTGAAATAAGTCAATCAGAGAAAGACATGTATCATATGATCTCACTGATATGAGGAATTCTTAATCTCAGGAAACAAACTGAAGTTTACTGGAGTGGTGGGTGGTGGCAGGGATGGGGTGGCTGGGTGATAGACATTGGGGCGGGTATGGGCTATGGTGAATGCTGTGAATTGTGTAAGACTATTGAATCACAGACCTGTACCTCTGAAGCAAATAATACATTATATGTTAAAAGGAAAAAAAGAAGGTAGTAGGAAGGGAAAAATGAAGGGTGGGGGAATCAGAGGCGGATACAAACCATGAGAAACTATGGACTCTGAGAAACAAACTGAAGGTTCTAGAGGGGAGGGTGGTGGGGGATGGGTTAGCCTGGTGATGGGTATTAAAGAGCACTGGGTGTTATACGCAAACAATGAATCATTGAACACTACATCAAAAACTAATGATGTAATGTATGGTGATTAACATAACATAATAAAACAAAATAAAAAAAAAACCAACACAAAAAAACAAAAAAAGAAATTAAAAACTAATTTGTCTGATATGACAATTGCTACCCCAGCTTTCTTTTGAGGTCCAATGGCATGGAAAACAGTTCTTCATTCCCTCACTTTCAACCTGGAGATGTCTTTAGGTTCAAAATCAGTCTCTGGTAGACAGCATATGGATGGGTCCTTCTTCTTTATCTAATCTGAAACCCTGTGTCTTTTGATGGGAGCATTCAGCCAGTTCACATTGAGAGTAACTATTGACAGATAGGAATTTAGTGGCATCATATTGCCTGTAATGTCCTTGTTTCTATAGATTGTGTCTGTTAATTTCTGGTCTATATTACTCTGGGGGTCTTTATTCTTTTATAGAATCTCCCTCAAAATTTCTTGCAGAGCTGGCTTGGTCGTCACATACTGTTTCACTTTCTGTCTGTCCTGGAAGCTCTTTATTTCTCCATCCATTCTGATTGATAGTCTTGCTGGATAAAGTATTCTTGGCTGCATGTTCTTCTCATTTAGTGCTTTGAATATGTCTTGCCAGCCCTTTCTGGCTTGCCAGGTCTCTGTGGATAGGTTTGATATTCTGATATAAGAAATCTTTTCCTCCTAGCAGCTCTCAGAATAGCTTCCTTGGCTCCATGATTTGCAAGCTTCACTATTATATGTCAGGGTGTTCATCTATTTTTATTGATTTTGGGAGTTGAGTTCTCTGCCTTTTGGACACGAATTCTTGTTTCCTTCCCCAGGTTTTCAAGTTCTCAGCTATGATTTGTTCAAATATACCTTCTCATCATCTCTGTCTCTCTCCGCCCCCTCATAGTTCCCAAGATTTCTGACACTGGAATGTTTCATGGCATCATTGATCTCTCTCAATCTGTTTTCATGGGCTACTAGCTGCTTATCCCTATCTTCCTCAGCTTTCTTCCTTTCTATCAGTTTGTTTTGTAGATCACTGATTCTTTCTTCTGCCTCATTTACCCTGGCCATTAGAGTATCCAGTTTAGACTGCATGTCATTCATAGCATTTTTAAGTTCAGACCGATTAGATCTCATTTCTGCCCTTAACAATTCTATATTGTCACTGATGCTTTTTTCAAACCTAGCTATTGACTTAATGATTACTATCTGAATTCTATCTCTGACATCTTGCTTATATCCATATCCATTAGATCTGTGGCAGAGGACATTGTCTCTGGTTCTTTTCTTTGTTAGGAGTTCCTCCTCCTAATCATTCTGTCTAGGGATGTTTGAGTATATGAACAGAGTCCAAAATATCAACCATGACCCAAACAAAATGCACCTTAGAAAAAATCAGAAGTGGTTGAAAGTTACCACAGATACACAACCGAAGCCAAGATCATCCAAAACAATAAAAAAGAAAAAAGAAGGGAGGGTGGGGAAGGAGTATAATCTCTCAGGGTGTACAAAGCAGGGTGATTTGCCTGTTCCTGCTTGATTTTTGGTCTGTGTGTTAGAAGACACTATATCCCAAAATTGCAAAGAAATCAGAACTTATGTATATATATCAAGATAAAATTGAATAGAATGAAAACTGGCTAGTATGGGGAATCAATCTATAAAACATAGTTGTGAAAAAAATAAGAGTTAAGAAATGACCTAAAAATGAAGGTGGTGAATTAGGAATTTATTTGAAAATGGGAACAGGGTAAAAAAAAAAAAAGGAAAGGAAAGAATAAGAAAAGAAACTAAAAAGAAATGTAAAATTTTTGCCTGAAGTATAAAGAACTCATGAGGGAATACCTGGAGCTCCCTATATTATTTTCCCCTGGTGCTGGAGTTTTACAGTGCTGTGGGAAATAAGCTTATCTTTCACCTGTTCTTCCAGTTTGTCTTCTAGGACAGGGGCCTGCTGCTTGGCTTCTCAGGTGTCTTTGTGTGGCGGAGTTGCTCCACCACTTGTCAGGGGCATGGGCTTAATGTGAGCTGGTCATCTGCATGGCTTTCGTTCCCTGGAATCTTTTGGCTTCTCTTTAGAGGGTCAGAGCAAATATGGTCATGTGGGAATCTCCAGCCCAGAGCCACAGTGTCATGGTCTCCCCCCTCAACAAATCCTCCAGATCAAAACGTCTCCACCTCTGTGTGTACCAGACTCCACAGACTCATGCAATTCCTGCTCACCACACCTCTCCTGGGGGAGTCACGGGGACCCTCGCATTATCTTTGCACTTTGTGACTTTGCAATTACTAGTGGCCGTGGGCTCATGCGTGCACCCTCTTCCACAGCTCCCAGGTCACACTGGGTGCTCCCCCCTTGTCCTTTTGTGGGCCATATCCTGAGAGCTGTTGCCCTGTCATGGGTGCAAGCCATTTTTTATCATCCCTAGGATTTTTTAAAAATTTTATTTTATTATGTTATGTTAGTCAACATACGATACATCATTAGTTTTTGATGTGGTGATCTACGACTTCATTGTTTTCATATAACACCCAGTGCTCCATACAGTACGTGCCCTCCTTAAAATACATATCCAGGCTAACCCATCCCCCCAACCCTCTCCCCTCTAAAACCCTCAGTTTGTTTCTCAGAGTCCGTAGTTTCTCATGGTTCATCTGTCATTCTGATTCACCCCCCTTCATTTTTCCCTTCCTTCTCCTAATGTCCTCCATGCTATTCCTTATGTTCCACAAATAAGTGAAACCATATGATAATTGACTTTCTCTGCTTGACTTATTTCACTTAGCAAAATTAATCAGCTCCAGTCCCATCCACGTTGATGTAAATGTTGGTTATTCATCCTTTCTGATGGCTGACTAATATTCCATTGTATATATGGACCACATCTTCTTTATCCATTCATCTGTTGAAAGGCATCTCAGCTCTTTCCACAGTTTGGCTATTGCGGACATTACTGTTATGAACATTGGGGTGCATATGGCCCTTCTTTTCACTGTATCTGCGTCTTTGGGGTAAATACCGAGGAGTGCAATTGCTGGGTCATAGGGTAGCTCTATTTTTAATTTTTTGAGGAACCTCCACACTGTTTTCCAAAGTGGCTGTACCAACTTGCATTCCCACCAACAGTGTAAGAGGGTTCCCCTTTCTCCACCACTTCTCTAACATTTGTTGTTTCTTGCCCTGTCCATTTTTGCCATTCTAACTCGTGAAAGGTGGTATCTCAATGTGGTTTTGATTTGAATTTCCCTGATGGCTAATGATGATGAACACTTTTGCATGTGTCTCTTAGCTATTTGTATGTCTTCTTCAGAGAAGTGTCTGTTCATGTCTTCTGCCCATTTTTTGACTTGATTATTTGTTTTTTGGGTGTTAAGTTTGAGAAGATCTTTATAGATCTTGGATACCAGCCCTTTATCTGTAGTGTCCTTTGCAAATGTCTTCTCCGATTCTGTGGGTTGCCTCCTTGTTTGGTTGACTGTTTCCTTTGCTGTGCAGAAGCTTTTTATCTTGATGAAGTCCCAAAAGTTCATTTTTGCTTTTGTTTCACTAGCTTTTGGAGATGTATCTTGAAAGAAGTTGTTGTGGCTGATGCCAGAGAGGTTATTGCCTATGTTCTCCTCTAGGATTTTGATGGATTCCTGTCTCACATTGAGCTCTTTGATCCATTTTGAGTTTATCTTGGTGTATGGTGTAAGAGAATTGTCGAGTTTCATTCTTCTGCATGTGGCTGTCCAATCTTCCCAGCACCATTTATTGAAGAGACTGTCTTTTTTCCATTGAATATATTTTCTTACTTTGTCGAAGATTATTTGCCCATAGAGTTGAGGGTCCATATCTGGGTTCTCTATTCTGTTCCATTGGTCTATATGTCTGTTTTTGTGCCAGTACCATGCTGTCTTGGTGATCACTGCTTTTTTATTCCAAGGTATCTTATGGTTTTTGGTGCTATTGTAAATGGAATCATTTCTCTAATTTCTCTTTCTACAGTTGTGTTGTTAGTGTATAAGAAAGCAACTGATTTCTGTGTATTGATTTTGTATCCTGCCATATTACTGAATTACTGTATGAGTTCTAGTAATTTGGGAGTGGAGTCTTTTGGGTTTTCCACATAAAGTATCATGTCGTCTGCGAAAAGAGACAGTTTGACTTCTTCTTTGCCAATTTGAATACCTTTTATTTCTTTTTGTTGTCTGGTTGCTGTTGCTAGGACTTCTAGTACTATGTTGAACAATAGTGGCGAGAGTGGGCATCCTTGACATGTTCCTGATCTTAAGGGAAAGACTCCCAGCTTTTCCCCATTGAGGATGATATTCGCTGTGGGTTTTTCATAGATGGATTTTATGAACTTGAGGAATGTTCCCTCTATCCCTGTACTCTGAAGAGTTTTAATCAGAAAAGGATGTTGTATTTTGTCAAATGCTTTTTCTGCATCAATTGAGAGGACCATATGGTTCTTCTCCCTCCTCTTATTAATATGTTCTATGACCGTGATTGATTTGCGAATGTTGAACCACCCTTGCATCCCGGGGATAAATCCCACTTGGTCGTGGTGGATGATCCTTTTACTGTATTGTTAGATCCTGTTAGGATTTTGTTGAGGATTTTGGAATCCATAGTCATCAGTCAATATCGGTCTGAAATTCTCCTTTTTGATGGGGTCTTTGCCTGGTTTGGGGATCAAGATAATACTGTCCTCATAGAATGAGTCCAGCTTTCCTTCTGTTTCTATTTTATGAAACAGCTCTAGGAGAATAGGTATTATTTCTTCTATGAATGTTTGGTAGAATTCCCAAGGGAATCCATCAGGCTCTGGACTCTTGTTTTTTGGGAGGTCTTTGATCACTGTTTCAATCTCGTTACTGGTTATTGGCCTATTCAGGCTGTCAATTTCTTCCTGTTTCAGTCTTGGCAGTGTACAGGTTTCCATCCATCCATTTCATCCAGATTGTTCAGTTTATTGGCATATAGTTGTTGATAATAATTTCAAATAATTGTTTCTATTTCTTTGGTGTTAGTCATGATCTTTCCCCTTTCATTCATGATTTTATTAATTTGGGTCCTTTCTCTTTTCTTTTGAATAAATCTGGCCAGTGGTTTATCGATCTTATTAATTTTTTCAAAGAACCAGCTTCTTGTTTGGTTGATCTGATCTACTGTGTTTCTGGTTTGTAATTCATTGATCTCTGCTCTAATCTTAATTATTTCTCTTCTAATGCATGGCTTAGGCATCATTTGTTGCTTTTCCTCTAGTTCTTTAAGGTATAGAGTTAGTGGGTGAATTCAGGATTTTTCTATTTTTTTTTGAGTGGGGCTTGAATGGCTATGTATTTCCCCCTTAGGACCGCCTTTGCAGTATCCCATAGGTTTTGGACTGATGTGTTTTCGTTCTCATTGGTTTTCATGAATTGTTTAAGTTCTTCTTTGGTTTCCTGGTTGACCCAAACATTCTTGAGCAGAGTGGTCTCTACTTCCAAGTGTTTGAACTTCTTCCAAATTTTTTCTTGTGATTGAGTTCCAGTTTTAAAGCATATGGTTTGAGAATATGCAGGGAATAATCTCATTTTTCTGGTATCAGTTGAGACCTGATTTGTGACTCAGTATTTGGTCTATTTTGGAGAAATTTCCATGTGCGCTTGAGAAGAATGAGTATTCTGTTGTTTTAGGGTGGAATGTTCTGTATATATCTATGAGGACCATCTGGTCCAGTGTGTCCTTCAAAGCTCTTGTTCCTTTGTTGATTTTGTGCTTAGATGATCTGTCCATAGCTCAGAATGGAGTGTTGAGGTCTCCTAAAATTAACGTATTGTTATCAATATGACTCTTTATTTTGGTTAACAGTTGGCTTATGTAGATGGCTGTTCCCATGTTGGGAGCATAGATATTTACAACTGTTAGATCTTCTTGTTGGCTAGACCCTTTAAGAATGATATAGTGTCCTTCTGTGTCTCTAACTACAGTCTTTAGTTTAAAATCTAATTTGTCTGATATAAGAATTGCTACCCCATCTTTCTTTTGAGGTCCGCTGGCATGGAAGATGGATCTCCATCCCTTCGCTTTCAGTCTGGATGTATCTGTAGGTTCCAAATGAGTCTCTTGTAGACAGCATATGGATGGGTCCTGTCTTTGTATCCAATCTGCAACCCTGTGCCATCTTATGGGAACTTTTAGGCCCTTCACGTTGAAAGTGGTTATTGAAAGATATGAATTAATTGTCATAATGTTGTCTGTGAAGACCTTGTTTTTATAGATTTATAAATTTCTGCTGTATATCACTCTTGGGGTCTTTCTCCTTTTATAGAACCTCCCTTAATATTTCTTGCAGGGCCGGCTTGATGGTCACATATTCTTTCAGTTTCTGCAGGTCTTGGAAGCTCTGCATCTCTCCATCCATTCTAATTGATAGCCTTGGAGGATAAAGTATTCTTGGCTGCATGTTCTTCTCGTTTAGTACCCTGAAAATGTCTTGCCAGCCGTTTCTGGCTTGCCAGGTCTCTGTGGATAGGTTTGACGTTATTCTGATGTTCCTCCCTCTGTATGTAAGGAATCTCTTCCCCCTAACTGCCGTTAAGATGGTTTCCTTGCTTCTAAGATTTGCGAGTTTTACTATTACATGCCAGGGTGTTGGCCTATTTTCCTTGATCTTGGAATGGGTCCTCTCTGCCTCTAGGTCATGAATGTTTGTTTCATTCCCCAGATTAGGAAAGTTCTCAGCTACGATTTGCTCAAATACATCTTCTATTCCTCTCTCTCTCTCTACCCCTTCAGTGATTACAATAATTCTGACATTTGAACGTGTCATGGTGTCACTTGTTTCTCTGATTCTATTTTCATGGATTTTGAGTTGTTTTTCCCTGGCTTCCTCTTTTCCCTTTTTATTTATTAATTGGTTTTGTAGGTCACTAATTCATTCTTCTGCCTCGCTTACTCTAGCTGTTAGGTTATCTAGATTAGATTGGATCTCACTGATAGCATTTTTAAGTTCTGCCAATTCAGCTTTCATTTCTGCCCTTAGAGACTCTATGTTGCCTTTAATTGATTTCTCCATTCTAGCTATTGTCTTCACAATTGCTAGCCTGAATTCCATCTCTGACATCTTGGTTATATGTGAATCCATTTGTAAATCTGTGGCATAAATCATAGTGTCTGAGTCGTTCCTATTTTGGGGGTCCCTCCTCCTAGTTATTCTGTTGATGGGTGGTTGAGGGAATGTATAGAGTCCAAATTATTGACCAGAACCCAAGCAAGATGCACCTGTTTTCTAGGGACCTTAGGATTGCTGGCCTCTTGTTTTCCCAGCCTGTCTTCTGGGGGAGTGGCCTGCTGTTTGGACAGAGTTGCCCTGCCCCCTGTGGCAGGGATGGGCTCAGTGAAAACTGTGTTTTGGGGACTTTTGTTCTCTGGCAGCTTTCCCTGGTTGCTTTCTACCTCTCTTCCGAAACTCAGAGCAGAAGAGACCATTTCCAACCCTCTGCCTCAGAGCAGGGAGATTGCAGTCTATTCTTCAGTGAGCTCTCCAGGCCACACTATCTCTGTTTCCGTCTTTGCTGCTATAAACTGCAGCATCCTGGGTTGTTCACCCCTCATCAGTGCTCCCAGTCCTTGCTTCCATGTTGGGACACATCTCTGCCCTTTGGGCTTCTAAAACCACCAACTATCCCCAGTTCGCATGCACAGCCCCGCTGCTCCAGGTTTCAGTCCTGGGGGCTGCCCTAAAGTCCTTTCCCTATCCTTACTGGTCTGTGAGTCTGTGCCCTGTCCCCAGTCTGGGAGGCTATCCCTCACAGATGGTGTAGGATCGAGAGGGCTGGCTCCCTCTCCCTTCCGTTTATCTTCTGATATCTGCCTGCAGAATCATGGCTCCCTGCTTCATACCTCAAAACCAACTGCCTGCGATATTCTGTTTGTAGAGATCCAGATCTATCTTCTTACATCTCAGGCTGATTTCATGGGTCAGAGTGGTCTGGTAGATATCCAGCTCAATTCCATGGATTGGTTGGAATAGGGTCCCCCTACTCCTCCGCCATCTTTTCCTCCCTCCTAACCATTCTTTTAGAGAAGGTGTGCTACTGTCAAATTCTTCTATTTGTTCATCTGAGAATGCTTCCATTTCCACTTCATTCATTAAGGATATTTTCAGTAGATATAGAATTCAACCCTCCTGAGACTGGGCTATAAATTCCCATAGCATCCTTCTTCTTTCAAAACACTGATTACACGAGGCACCTGGGTGGCTCAGTTGGTTGAGCGACTGCTTTCTGCTCAGGTCATGATCCTGGAGTCCTGGGATCGGATCCCACATCGGGCTCCCTGCTCGGCAGGGAGTCTGCTTCTCCCTCTGACCCTCTCCCCTCTCATGTGCTTTCTATCTCTCATTCTCTCTCAAATAAATAAATAAAATCTTTAGAAAAAAACACTGATTACACTCTCAGTCACTTGATTCATGCCTATTTTTACCATAAGACCAGCAATTCTCAGCTTAAGCTGAACATTAAAAATTTTAATGCCACACTCTATCTTAGAGAAATTAAATCATAATCTCTGGGCTGGGGGACCAAGACATCAGTATTTAAAAAAGAAATTCTCTAGGTAATTCCATTGTGAAGCCAAGATTGAGAACCAGTGCCCAAGCCAGACTGTCTTAGTGTCTTGTTTGTAGTTTGTTCTAAGTCATCTTTTGGTTGAAATTAATTGAATTAATTGTAACTGACATTATAATGAACATTTATAACTCCACATTTCTTTAATAATATTCCAACTTATTGAAGAGATATTTGATTTAGCATTCCAATTCTCTAAAACCTGTTGAGACTTACTGCATACTAAGTGTTGGGCATATTAAATTTAATAAGATACAATCCTTAAAGTTGAATATCCCATAGTCTAATGGGAGAGACAGGGAGACAAAATATAGGTAGCTAGTGGAAGCCATAAAATTTTATATAAGGTACACAGAGATGGTAGAAATGAACTTTGTCTTGGAGATGAGGCAGAAAAGATGTGAGTACATGTTCATAGATCATCTTTTCAAAAATTTTATTTTACTAAAAAACACTATATTGAGGTATGATTGGCATATATTAATATATACGACTTGGTGAGTTTAGAGATAAATATAGGTTTGTGAAACCATCACTACAATCTAAGCCATATTACTTACAGAGATTGTCTTCTGCCTTTTTTATTTATTATTATTTTTGTAAGACTTAACATAAGATCTACCCTATTAGCAAATTTTCGAGTATAGAATATAGAATTGTTAACTATAGACATTAAGCTATATAATGGACCACTAAGACTTATTCATCTTGCATAATTGAAGGTTCATACTCTTTGACTAATACCTTCCCATTTTCCACTTCCTTCAGTCCCTGGCAACCACCATTATGCTTTCTGCTTCTATGAGTTTGCCTATTTTGGATTCCTCACATAAGAGCTGTCATAGAGTGTTTGTCCTTCTGTGTCTGACTTATTTCATTTAGTATAATGTCCTCCAGGTTCATCCATGTTACAAATGGCAGATTTTCTTCTTTGTTAAGGCTGAATAATATTTCACTGTATGTATATTTTCTTTATCCATTTGTCCATTGATGGACACTTAGGTTGCTTCCTTGTTTTGGTTATTGTGACTAATGCTGCAATAAACATGGGAGTGAAGATATCTTTTCAAGATACTATTCCAACTCCTTTGGATATCTACTCAGATGTAGGGTTGCTGGGTCATATGGTAGTTCTATTTTAAATTTTTGAGGTACCTTCATACTGTTCACATAGTGATGCACCACTTTACATTCCCACCAAGCATGTACAAGGGTTCTTGTAGGATATCTTTAGTGAAGATTCAGAGAGGCTCAAATGATGAAATGATTGGTTCCAGATTGATTCTTTCTTCTTCTTCTTTTTTTTTTTTTGGTGTCTATGTGTGTGCTAAAACCCATGATTGGATTTTTTCTTAAGTAGGAAAGACTTGAGATTGATAACCCTCAAGGATGAAAATGCTACAGTCCTGTATGACAGACCTGGTGCTTAAAAACTGTTGGGATTTCCTAGGTGCTTTTGTATCTGTTGCACTCCTTACAAAAAGCCCACGATGTCATTGGCATGGGGATTATTATACTTATGTGACAGAGGAAGAAACTAAGGCTCAGAGAGGGTAAGTGATTTTCTTCTCAAGGTTGCATAGCCAGTTCATAGGAATGTGGAGATTTGAACCTAGATCTCCTGACTGCCAGTCCAATGCTATTTTCGAAGGGGCCATCAATAGATTCATCTCATATCATGGCTCAGGGTCACAGTCATGGAGAAAGTTGGAGGGCAGTTGTGGGCCAGCTTACCAAGGGCCTAACATTCAACACAGAGGAGTTTGGACTTTTCTTGGCAGGTAGTGGGAAGCCATAGGAAGATTTTGAAAACTGGGAGTGACTACGCCTGTTGACTGGTCTTCCTTGTCACTTCAGTACTCACTGTTTGGCACTTAAAACCAAGCTGACAAGTTAGTTTTACACCCCTATCAACAAGTAAGAATGTAGTAGTTTGTGGTAAAACTGTTTATGTACTTTCTTTTAACAGTTTTTCTCTCAGTGCTTTCTGCTTTATTTAAGGACATTCCAGTCATTTCCATCTGTCCTCTATTAGTAGCCAACCTTAAGGAGCCCTTGTCTGTCCTTCCACCCACAATCCCATCTTGCCTTAATGAGAAACCTGGTTTCTTTAATTCTGAAATCAGACCTAGCCAGAAAAGTAGACACAATCACTTTGGACATGGAACACTGAAATGGTGATTAATCTTCTTCCTGAACATTCTTGTCAAATGCTTACTTCACCTCACACTTTCTTCATTTCTCAAAAAACATCTGGCATGCACCTTTTTTCCCTCCTCCTTTCTACATGTTGCCTAATCCTCTCCCCCCTTGTCTTCTATTTTTGCTACTTGGTAAAGAAAATGCTAAAAGTAAAATGAGGGTGTCAATGAGCCAGAAACCTGATGTTGCCACCCTAGATCCCCACTACAGCTTTGTGGAGGGTAGGTTAGAGATCATCCCCATTTTACTAAAAGAGGAATAAATGTTTCAAAATCTACCTAGAAATTAATGGGAGAAAATAATATGGGGCAAAGATCCAGGGCTTTTAATGCCCTTGACAGTGCCCTGCACTGTATGCCATGCTTATTAAAGATCTAGACACTGAGGCTCAGAAAGCTTAGGTAAATTGATGAAGGTTGCAGAGCCAGAAGCTGTGAAGCCAAGATCTAACCTGTCTTGTTTCCCTTGTGGTATGGAAAAAGTCAAGACAAGAACTGCTGTACACTACAGGACTTCATAGAATACTGCTTTTTTGTGTTGTTTTAAACTTTTTATTTTGAAATAATTTTAGACTCATAAAATATTGCAAATATAGTATAGAAAATTCTTGTGTATTCTTCATGCAGCTTCCCTCAATAATGTCATCTTACATCACCATGGTACATTTCCAAACCAAAATAGATATTGGTACAATTCTATGAAGTAAATTATAAACCTTTGTTATGGACTGAATTATGTTCCCTCACCCCAATTCGTATGTTGAAGCCTTAACCCCCAATGTGGTTATATTTGGAGATAGGGCTTTTAGGGAGGTAATGAAGGTTAAATGAGGTTATATGGGTGGGGGCCTAATCTGATAGAACTGGTGTCCTTATAAGAAGAGGAAGAGACATCAGAGATCTTTCTTCATTTGTATGCAGAGGAAAGGCCACATGAGGAAACAGAAGGTAGCCATCTACAAGCCAGGAAGAATTCTCAGAAGAAACCAACCCTGACACTTTGATCTTGGACTTTCAGCCTCCAGAACTGTGAGAAGATAAATTTCTATTGTTTAATCCACCCATGCTGTGGTATTTTGTTATGGCAGACCAAACAGGCTAATATAACCTTATTCTGTTTCACCAGTTTTTATAAGCATTAATTTGATTTTTGGTATATGGTGCTGTGTTAGTTTGCTAGGGTGGCCATAATGAAAATACCATAGACTAGGTGGCTTGAACAACAATTTATTTCTCACAGTTCTGGAGGCTATCCATATAAAATCAAGGTGTTTGTAAGATTGATATAAATATGAGGTCTCTTTCATTGGCTTGCAGATAGCTACCCTCTTGCTGACTGTTCACATGGTCATCCGTCTGTGCACATGTGAGCCTAGTATTATTCAGTGTGTCTCAATCTCATCTTCTTATAAAAACACCAGTCAGATTGGATTGGGGTATACCTTAAATGTCTCATTTAACTTAATCACCTCTTTAAAGGCCCTATTTACATATATAGTCACATTCTGTGGTACTGAGGGTTAGGACTTCAATATGAGATTTGAGGGGGCATAATTCAGTCCACAACAAGTGTATGACATTTTGTCATATTGTAAATTTGTTAAGAAATACCACAATTAAGGTAAAAAACTATTCTACGAGCACAAAGACATTTTTCAGTGCTACCACTTTATGGTTACACCCTCCCTTATCCCTAATACTTAATACCACCAATATCTTCATCATCACTGTAATTTTGTCATTTTAAGAATGTTATGCAGGTGCCTGGGTGGCTCAGTCAGTTAAGCATCTGTACTTCGGCTCAGGTCATGATCCCAGGGTCCTGGGATCGAGTCCCACATCGAGGATCTCTGCTCAGTGGGAAGCCTGCTTCTCCTTCTCCCTCTGCCTGCTACTCTACCTACTTGTGATCTCTCTCTCTGTCAAATAAATAAATAAAATCTTTAAAAAAATAATGTTATGCAAATACAATCATACAGTATGTGACCCCTTGAGTTTTTTTCCACTCAGCATAGTGCCCTTGAGATCCATGCAAGTTATTGCATATGGTAATAGTTCAATAATTTTTACTGATAAATAATATTCCATGGTATTGGGTATACCATGGTTTGTTTATCTATTCACACATTTAAGAATACTTGAGTTGTTTCCAGTTTTTGGCTATTACAAATAAAGCTGCTATGAACATTCATGTACATATTTTTGTGTAAATACAGGTTTACTTATCTCCAGAATGAATACCCAGATGTGTGATTGCTGTATGGTAGTTGCATTTTTAGTTTTTTAAGAAGGTGCCAAAATATTTTCCAGGGTGGCTACACCATTTTACATGCTTAAAATGATGTGTGAGAGATCCAGTTTCTCCACATCTTTGCCAAGATTTGGTGTTGTCACTGTTTTTGATTTTATCCACTCTGACAGGTGTGAAGTGATATCTCACTGTGGTTTTAACTTGCATTTCCTTTGTGGCTAGTGATATTGACCAAGTATCTCTTCATGTTTTCTACCCATTTTTCTAATTGAAATTTTTGGTGTATATTTTACTGTTGAGTCTGAGACTTCTTTATTTATTCTAGATACAAGTACTTTCTCAGATATGTGGCTTACAAATATTGTCTCCAGTATGTGGCTTGTCTTTATTTTCTTAAGTGGTGAAGAATTTTTGTTTTGTTGAGGTAGTTTATCAAAGTTTTTACGGCTCATGCTTTGGGTGTCATATCTACAAGACCAGTGCTCTAACCCCTGAGCTACGGAGCCTGGGTGTCATATCTAAAAACCCTTCACAAAGTCCTAGGTCCTGAATATTTTCTCTTATATTATCTCCTAAAAGTTTTATAGTTTCATGTTTTATATTTAAGTTTGTGATCCATTTTGAGTTGATTTTCATATAAGATATGAAGTTTAAGTTGAGGTTCATCCTATATTCAAAAACCTCTGAATGTTTCAACTTCTGGGGAATATGGCAGAGTAGGTGGACCCTAGGCTCATTTCAGCCCATGGATACAACTAGATAACACTTTTATAAGAGTAAACAATCTAGAAAATGACCCCCAAACTGGCAGAATAAACTCTGTAATTAAATGTACAGAAGAAGCCACATTGAAGAGGGTAGGAAGGGTGAAGACATAGCTGGGAACTCAACAGACTTGCAGGACTGTCTGCAGGAGGGAGGGATGCCTTGGGCATGGAGAGGGGAGAGAAACAGACACTACACCAGGGAGCCCAAACGGGGAAGGCTAATCCCCATAATGTTTGGCTTTGAAAACCAGAGGGGCCAAATTTCATTATTCTAACAACCAGTGGGAATTAAAATCTGGAATTAAAAAAAATCAGCAGGCTTGGCTCTGGTAGAGCTGGTGGGTGAGAGGAAACTGAGTCTCTGCCCTTAAAGAGACAGCACAACAAACAGCCTTGGGAGATACCGCATAGAAGCAGCAGTTTGAAAGCTACTTGGGGCTTATAGGAGGGAGAATCATTTACTTATCTCAAAGCACATCAAGGGAGGATAGAAATTTCTAGGGAACTCCTCCAGGAACAAAGGAACTGACAGGTAAAATTTCCCTCTCCTAGGCCCCAGTGTAAACACATGACCACCTGTGAGTCTTGCTATCTAAATTGCTAGCATTCCCACCCTGCCCCTCCAGGCTGTGCTTCCACCAACTGACCCCTCCCGACAGCCTGGCTCAGTCCAGGTGCTGCAGGACACCTCCCACAGAGGAACTGCTGTATGGAAATTTTTCTAGCATTGCCTTCTGGCAACTGCAGGTGCAGAGCCTGGCCTGAAGAAGACCATGGGGGCACAAACCTTGCTAGCACCACTGCCCTGATGCCCTGCTCCCCACTGGAATGTGCTTCAACAGATCTGCTCTCTCCAATATGCTCTTGGTCAGATCCCATACAGGGAAGTGACACAGGTCTGGCAGTTCGCATGCAGTCCTTACAATTGCCAGGACCACTCCAAAGTGACTCCTGCCCAGAGAGAGTGAAACATAACCACACACAAGAGTCAGATGGAGGCACCAGCAGTGGTTTGGAGGAAAACAACTGGTCTGACTGCAGGCACTGCCCTAGAACAAAGGATATTCAAGGGACATACAGGGAAGGTACCCTGCAGTTTGGTGCTACCGCATCTATGGTAAACACCTGGTCTGATTCAACTCAAGCCCAAGGTAACCCCAGACTGGCCCACTAAAACTATAGGAACCAAACACTCCCTACAAGAAGCAAAGAAAGCCATTGCAGATGACTGGACTGAAGGAAAAATGAGCTCAGCCACAATAGCAGGATGGATGCATCACACATAGGAGACACTCATGAAGTGCCAGGTTCTGGTGAACTGGGAGCACTGCATGGCAGGGCGCTATAGGATCTCTTCTTCATAAGGCCATTACTTTCAAAGGCAGGATATGTAGCTGCCTTTCTAACACACAGAAACAGACACAGATCATTAGACAAAATGAGGAGAAAGAGGAATATGTTCCAAATGAAAGAACAAGATAAAATCACAGCAAGAGACTAAAGCAAAACAGAAACAAGTAATATGCCTGATAGACAATTAAAGTAGTGATCATAAAGATACTCACTGGACTTGAGAAGAGAGTGGAGGACATCAGCAAGACCCTTAACAATGAGATTAAAAAAACCAGCCAACCAGAGGTGAAGAACACAATAAATTTAATTAAAAATGCACTAGATGGAATAGATAGACTAGATGAAGCAGAAGAACAAACCAGTGACCTTGAAGGACAGAGTAATGGAAAGTAACCAAGTGGAGTAGGTGAGAAAAAAAATTATGGAAAATGAGAATAGACTTAGGGAAATCAGGAACACCATCAAGTGTAATAACATTCATATTATAGGGATACCAGAAGAAAAAGAGAAAGAAAAGGGAGCAGAAAATTTATTTGAAGAAATAATAGCTGAAACCTTCCTGAACCTGGGAAAGGAAACAGAAATCCTGATCCAGGAAGCACAGAGATCCCCCAACAAAATTAACCCAAGGAAGTCCACACTAAGAGACACAGTAATTAAGATGACAAAAAGTAGTGATAAAGGAGAATTTTAAAAGCAGCAAGAGAAAAGAAAGCAGATATTATACACATCAAACCCCATTAGGCTATGAGCTGATTTTTCAGCAAAGATTTTGCAGGCCAGAATGGAATGGCATGATATATTCAAAGTGATGAAAAGGAAAAATCTGTAGCCTAGAATACTTTATCCAGCAAGGTTATCACTCAGAATAGAAGGAGAGATAAAGAGTTTCCCAGAAAAAACAAAAATTAAAAGAATTCATGACCACTAAAGAATCACTACAAAGTATGTTAAAGGGAACACTTTGAGTGGGAAAGAAAGACTAATCAAAGCACAAAAACAGTAAAAATAGGTATATCAGAAAAATCAGTCAAGGGACTCCCAAAATTAAAGAATGTAAGTATGACATCATATACCTGGAATGTGGGGAGAAGAAGAGTAAGGAATGGGCTAAAATTTAAGCGACCATTAACTTAATATAAACTACTATATAGAGAAGATGTCCCATACAAACTGAATGGTAACCAAGAGGTATGCAAAAAATAAATTGAAAAGAATCCGAGTATATCACTAACGAAAGCCAGCTAATTGTAAAAGAAGAGAACAAGAGAGGAAAAAAACTACAAAAGCAATCATAAAACAACTACCAAAATGGCAATAAATACATACCTATCAATAATTACTTTGAATGTAAATAGATTAATCATGCCGATCAAAAGATATAGGGTGACATAATGGATAAAAAAAAAACAAGAACCATCTGTATGCTGGCTACAAGAGACTCAATTCAGACCTAAAGTCACATGCAGATTGAAAATGGAGATGGAGGAGCATTTATCATGCAAATAGATATGAAAAGAAAGCCAGAATAGCAACATTTATATCAGACAAAATAGTCTTTATTTTTTTCTGTTTTACTTTTTATTTTTTAAAGTTTTTATTCAAATTCCAGTTAATTAACATACAGCATCATCATTGTTTTCAGGTGTACAATATAGTAATTCAACACTTCCATACCACACCCAGTGCTAATCATGACAAGTGCACGCCTTAATCCCCATCACCTCTATCCCTCCACCCATTTCCCTTCTGGTAAACTCCAGTTTGTCCTCTATAGTTGAGTCTGTTTCTTGTTTTGCCTCCCTCTCTCTCTATTTTCTTCCATTGGCTTCTTTGTTTTGTTTCTTAAATTCCACATATGAGTGATAGCATATAGAATTTGTCTTTCTCTGATTGAATAATCTTTATTTTTTATTTTTTACTTGTTTTGATTTTGAACAAAATAGACTTTAAAAAAAGACTGTAACAAGAGACAAAGAACACTATATAATCCTTAAGGGGACAATCCAACAAGAAGACATAACAATTGTAAATATTTATGTACCTAACATGGGAGAATCCAAATATATCAAGCAGTTAGTAACAAACAAAAGGAAGTAATTGATTGTAATACAATAATAGTAGGGGGCTATAACACTCTTCTTTAATCAACGGAAAGATCATCAAAACAGAAAATAAACAAGGAAAGAGTGGCTTTGAATGACACACCGGATCAGATGGGTTTAACAGATATAGTAAGACCATTACATCCCGAAACAACAGAATTCACATTATTTTCAAGTGCAAATGGAATGCTCCCCAGAATAGATCACATATTACACCACAAAACAAGTCACAGCAAATTCAAAAAGATTGAAGTCATTCCATGCATCTTTTCTGGCCACAATACTAGGAAACTAGAAATCAACCACAAGAAAAAATACAGAAAGAAAGCCAATATGAGGAAGTTAAATAATATGCTATTGAACAATGAAGGTGTCAAACAAGAAATCAAAGAAGAAATAAAAAAATACATGGAGACAAATGAGAATAAAAACATAACAGTCCAAAGTCTTTGGGATGCAGCAACCAATTCCAATCCCACAAAGGGTGAAATTGTGCTGAGGGAGGGTCACGGTGGGGCTGTGCTGCACGGAGGAGTTGGGTGAGTGAGTTCCGTGGCACATTCAGATGGATCTCAGTGACAGGTGAACGTGGAATTTCACGTGGACATCCTGGCTTTAGCATTGTGTGTAATGACCAACACATCTTCTACAATGGCTGCATGGAGGAGTGTCATCCTTTGGCATCAGGAACCTCTTTGGTGAGAAATTCCTCACACAAGTGCACAGCATCTTCTTTTTGGAAGGCCCTCCCCTGGGTTTGCCACAGACCTGGGTTTCTCCAAGCAGGCCAAGCCAGGTTGAGTTCAATCATGCACACAAACATCAGGGTTTGCCCATTTAATCAATGTTATTGTGTAGCACAGCCCAGATTTTTACATAAGAACTAGGCCTCCCTTTACATGGCTGCTTTTTTTATTTTTATTTTTTGATGTTGAGGGGGTTCTAAGAGGGAAGTTTCTAGCCATGTTGGCCTACCTCAGAAAACAAGAAAAATCTCAAACAACCTAAACTTACATATAGAGGAACTAGAAAAATAAGAACAAACAAAATCCAAAACCAGGAAAAGGAAGAAAAATAATAAAGATTAGGGCAGAAATAATGAAATTGAAACAACAAAAAATAATAGAACTGATCAATGAAACCAGGAGCTGATTCTTTGAAAAGATGAACAAAAGTGAGAGGGAGGAGCAAGATAACAGAGGAGTAGGAGACTTAAATTTCATCTGGTCCCAGGAATTCAGCTAGATAGGGATCAAACCATTCTGAACACCTATGAACTCAAAAGGAGATTGAAGAAAAGAATAGCAGCAACTCTCTGAACAGAAAAGCGACCACTTTTTGGAAGGTAGGACGTACAGAGAAGTGAATCCGAGGTGATATTTGGGAAGATAGATGGCGGGGGAGGGGGCCTCCGTCAGCCACTACTGGCAAGTGATAGAGTAACAGAGCACAAAATCAGAAATTTTAGAAGTCGGCTCTGCTGAGGGACATCGCTCCAGTGGCTAAGCGGGGGCGGGGGGGGGTGGAACCCTCACTGGGACAGTGTGGTCTCAGGACCCTTGGGATCACAGAAAGACCAGGGGTGCCTGAGTACAGCAGAGCTCCCAGGTATCAGAGCAGGGATGCCGGCTGCAGAGATGGAGCCAAGGAGTGGGCTCTCAGCTCAGGGTTGCCATAAACCATGATCCATGGCACAGTCGGGCCACTGCTCTTCCATCAGGGACCCAACAAGTGGCAGATCCAGGAAGACTCCCCTTCCTCCCCCGGGAGGAGTGGTGTAGGAATGCACTGCAGGAATCTGCTGGGTTTGGAGACTCCACATGGGGTCGTGTGCCAGAGAGAGAAATGCTCGGTCACATGTTGGGTGTGCACAGAGTGCAGCTGGAGACTGGGGAGACGGGAGTGATTGATTGCTTTTCTCTGGGGGCTCACTGAGGAGTGGAGCCCCAAGTTCTCGGCTCCTCCCGGGTGGAGATTGGGAGGCCCCCATTTTCACTCTCATCCTCCCAAGCTGTGCAGAAAGCTTGCAGGGGACAAAAGCTCCCAAAAGCAAACCCGAGCAGATTAATTAGGCCGGCCCCGGCAAGGGCGGGGCAAATCCACCTCCAGCAAAGACATTTGAGAACCACGGAAACAGGCCCCACCCCCAGAAGATCAGCAAAAACAGCCAGCCAAGACCAAGTTTACCAATCAATGAGAATGGCAGAACTGCAGCACTATAGGAGAATACAGCACATACAATTAATGGCTTTTTTCCCCATGATTCTTTAGTCTTTCAAAGTTATTTTTTAAAATTTTTCTTTACTTTTTTCCTTTTCTATTTTTTAAAATTTTTCTTTTTCCCTTTTTCAACCAAAATCTTGTCAATCCCTTTTTAAAAAATCTTTTTTATTTTTCATTTTTAGAGTCATATTCTATCCTTTCAAAGTGTTTAACCTTATTTTTGGTATATATATATATATATATATATATATATATATATATATATATATATATATGTTGTTCTCTCTTTAAAATTTTGGGATACAGTCTCTTTAACAGACCAAAATACACCCTAAATCTCTAGTGTATGGCTTTCTTCTAGTCTCCTTCTTGATCACATTCTCTCCCCCCCTTTTTATATCCTCTTCTTTCTTTTCCAACAAACTTCTTATAATCAATTCTTTTTATAAAATCTTTTATAATTTTCATCTTTAGAGTCATATTCTATCTTTTCATCGTATTTACCCTTACTTTTGTACATATATAAGTTTTTCATTCTTTAAAATTTTGGGAGGCACTTTCTTCTAACAGACCAAAATACGTTCAAAATCTAGTGTGTGGCACTGATCTATGCATCAGCCTGATCATATTTGATCATGTTCTGTTTTTTCTTTTGTTTGCTTGTTTGTTTTTATCTTTATCTTTATCTTTTTTTTTCCCTTTCTTTTCTCCCGGTTTCAGGTCTCTTTGGATTTGTTTAGTATATATTTTTCTGGGGTCGTTGTTAACCTGTTAGCATTTTGTTCCCTCATTCATCTAGTCTCCTCTGGACAAAATGATAAGATGGAAAAAATCACCTCAGAAAAAAGAACAAGAGACAGTACCAACTGCCAGGGACCAAATCAATACAGACATTAGTATGATGTCGGAACTAGAGTTCAGAATGATGATTATAAAGATACTAGCTGGGCTTGAAAGAAACATGGAAGATACTAGAGAAACCTTTTCTGGAGAAATAAAAGAACTAAAATCTAACCAATTCAAAATCAAAAAGGCTATTAATGAGGTGAAATAAAAAGTGGAGGCCCTAACTCTAGGATAAATGAGGCAGAAGAGAGAATTAGTGATCTAGAAGACCAAATGATGGAAAGTAAAGAAGCTGAGAAAAAGAGAGATAAACAACTACTGGATCACGAGGGCAGAATTCGAGAGATAAGTGATACCATAAGATGAAACAATATTAGAGTAATTGGGATCCCGAAGAAGAAGAAAGAGAGAGGGAGGCAGAAGGAATATTGAAGAAAATTATAGCAGAGAACTTCCCTAATTTGGGGAACGAAACAGGGATAAAAATCCAGGAGGCACAGAGAACCCCCCAAAATCAATAAAAAGAGGTCAACACCCCGACATCTAATAGTAAAGCTTACGAATCTCAGAGACAAAAAGAAAATCTTGAAAGCAGCTCGGGAGAAGAGATATGTAACCTACAATGGTAAAATATTAGATTGGCAACAGACCTATCCACAGAGACCTGGCAGGCCAGAAAGGACTGGCATGATATCTTCAGAACACTAAACGAGGAAAATATGCAGCCAAGAATACTATATCCAGCTAGGCTGTCATTGAATATTGAAGGAGAGATAAAAAGCTTCCAGGACAAACAAAAACTAAAGGAATTTGCAAACACGAAACGGGCCCTACAAGAAATATTGAAAGGGGTCCTCTAAGCAAAGAGAGAGCCTAAAAGTAACATAGACCAGAAAGGAACAGAGACAATATACAGTAACAGTCACCTTACAGGCAATACAATGGCACTAAATTCATACCTTTCAATAGTTACCCTGAATGTAAATGGGCTAAATGCCCCAATCAAAAGACACAGAGGATCAGATTGGATAAAAAAACAAGACCCATTGATATGCTGTCGGCAAGAGACTCATTTCTGACCCAAAGACACCTCCAGATTGAAAGTGAGGGGGTGGAAAACCATTTACCATGCTAATGGACATCAAAAGAAAGCTGGGGTGGCAATCCTTATATCAGACAAATTAGATGTTAAACCAAAGACTGTAATAAGAGATGAGGAAGGACACTATATCCTACTTAAAGGGTCTATCCAACAAGAAGATGTAACAATTGTAAATATCCATGCCCCTAACATGGGAGCAGCCAATAATATAAGCCAATTAATAACAAAAACAAAGAAACACATCGACAACAATACAATAATAGTAGGGGACTTTAACACCCCTCACAGAAATGGACAGATCCTCTAAGCAAAAAATCAACAAGGAAATAAAGACTTTAAATGACACACTAGACCAAATGGACTTCACAGCTATATTCAGAACATTCCATCCCAAAGCAATAGAATACACATTCTTCTCTAGTGCCCATGGAACATTCTCCATAATAGATCACATCCTAGGTCATATATCAGGTCTCAACAGGTACCAAAAGATTGGGATCATTCCCTCCATATTTTCAGACCACAATGCTTTGAAACTAGAACTCAATCAGAAGAGGAAAGTCAGAAAGAACTCAAATACATGGAGGCTAAAGAGCATCCTACTAATGAACGAATGGGTTAACCAAGAAATTAAAGAAGAATTAAAAAAATTCATGGAAACCAATGAAAATGAAAACACAACTGTTCTAAATCTTTGGGATGCAGCAAAGTCGGTCGTAAGAGGAAAGTATATAGCAATACAAGCCTTTCTCAAGAAACAAAAAAGGTCTCAAATACACAACCTAACCCTACACCTAAAGGAGCTGGAGAAAGAACAGCAAATAAAGCCTAAATCCAGCAGGAGAAGAGAATTAATAAAGATCAGAACAGAAATCAATGAAATAGAAACCAAAAGAAAGTAGAACAGATCAACGAAACTAGGAGATGGTTCTCTGAAAGAATTAATAAGATTGATAAACCCCTGGCCAGGCTTATCAAAAAGAAAAGAGAAATCACCCAAATAAATAAAATCATGAATGAAAGAGGAGGGATCACAACCAACACCAAAGAAATACAAATAATTATAAGAACATATTATGAACAACCCTATGACAGCAATTTAGATAATCTTGAAGAAGTGGATGCATTCCTAGAGACATATAAACTACCAAAACTGAACCAGGAAGGAAAAGAAAACCTGAGCAGACATATAACCACTATGGAAATTGAGCAGTCATCAAAAATATCCCAACAAACAAAAGCCCAGGGCTAGATGTCTTCCCAGGGAAATTCTACCAAACATTTAAAGAAGAATTAATACCTATTCTTCTGAAACTGTTCCAAAAAAATAAAAATGGAAAGAAAACTTCTAAACTCTTTTTATGAGGTCACCATTACCTTGATCCCCAAACCAGACAAAGACCTCATCAAAAAGGAGAATTACAAACCAATATCCCTGATGAACATGGATGCAAAAATTCTCACCCAAATACTAGCCAATAGGCTCCAACAGTACATTAAAGGATTATTCAACACGACCAAGTGGGATTTATCCCTGGGCTGCAAGGTTGGTTCAACATCTGCAAATCAATCAATGTGATACAATACATTAATAAAAGAAAGAACAAGAACCATATGATCCTCTCAAGAGATGCAGGAAAAGCATTTGACAAAGTACAGCATCCTTTCTTGATCAAAACTCTTCAGAGTATAGGGATAGAGGACACATACTTCCATACCATAAAAACCATCTATGAAAAACCCACAGCGAATATCGTTCTCAATGGGGAAAACCTTAGAGCTTTCCCCCTGAGGTCAGGAACACGACAGCATTGTCCATTATTACCACTACCATTCAACATAGCATTAGAAGTCCTAGCCACAGCAATCAGACAACAAAAAGAAATAAAGGCATCCGAATTGTCAAAGAACAAGTCAAACTCTCACTCTTTGCAGGTGACATGATACTTTATGTGGAAAACCCAAAAAACTCCACCTCAAAACTGCTAGAACTCACACAGGAATTCAGTAAAGTGGCAGGATATAAAATCAATGCACAGAAATCAGTGGCATTCCTATACACCACCAACAAGACAGAAGAAAGAGATATTAAGGAGTCGATCCCATTTACAACTGCACCCAAAACCATAAGATACTTAGGAATAAATCTAACCAAAGAGGCAAAGAATCAGTACTCAGAAAACTATAAAATACTCATGAAAGAAATTGAGGAAGACACAAAGAAATGGAGAAACGTTCCATGCTCATGGATTGGAAGAACAAATATTGTGAAAATGTCAATGCTACCTAGAGCAATTTATACATTCAAAGCAATCCTTATCAAAATACCATCAACTTTTTTCAAAGAAATGTAACAAATAATCTTAAAATTTGTATGGAACCAGAAAAGACCCCGAATAGCTAAAGGAATGTTGAAAAAGAAAATAAAGCTGGTGGCATCACATTTCTGGACATCAAGCTCTATTACAAAGCTGACATCATCAAGAAAGTATGATATTGGCACAAAAACAGACACATAGATCAATGGAACAAAATAGAGAGCTCAGAAATAGACCCTCAACTCTATGGTCAACTAATCTTCGACAAAGCAGGAAAGAATGTCCAGTGGAATAAAGACAGTCTCTTCAACAAATAGCATTGGAAAAATTGGACAGCCACATGCAGAAGAATGAAACTGGACCTTTTCCTTATACCACACACGAAAATAGACTCCCAATGGTTGAAAGACCTAAATGTGAGACAGGAGTCTGTCAAAATCCTAAAGAAGAACACAGGCAGCAACTTCTTCGACCTCAGCCGCAGCAACGTCTTCCTAGAAACAACGCCAAGGGCAGGGGAAGCAAGGGCAAAAATGAACTATTGGCACTTCATCATGATAAAAACTTTTACACAGCAAAAGGAACAGTCAACAAAACCAAAAGACAACTGACAGAATGGGAGAAGATATTTGCAAATGATATATCAGATAAAGGCCTAGTAACCAAAATCTATAAAGAACTTATCAAACTCAATACCCAAGGAACAAATGACCCTATCAAGAAATGTGTAGAAGACATGAACAGACATTTTTCCAAAGAAGACATCCAAATGACCAACAGACACATGAAATAGTGCTCAATGTCGCTCAGCATCAGGGAAATCCAAATCAAAACCTCAATGAGATACCACCTCACACCAGTCAGAATGGCTAAAATTAACAAGTTAGGAAACGACAGATGTTGGCGGGGATGCAGAGAAAGTGGAACCCTCCTACACTGTTGGTCGGAATTCAAGCTGGTGCAGCCACTCTGGAAAATAGTATGGAGGTTCCTCAAAAAGTTGCAAATAGAGCTACCATATGACCCAGTAATTGCACTACTGGGTATTTACCCCAAAGATACAAAAGTAGGTATCCGAACGGGTACATGCACCCCAATGTTTATAGCAGTAATGTCCACAACAGCCAAACTATGGAAAGAGCCAAGATGTCCATCAACAGATGAATGGATAAAGAAGAGGTGGTATATATCTACAATGGAATATTATGCAGCTATCAAAAGGAATGAAATCTTGCCATTTACAACGACGTGGATGGAACTGGAGGGTATTATGCTGAGCGAAATAAATCAATCAGAGAAAGACATGTATCATATGATCTCACTGATAAGAGGAATTCTTAATCTCAGGAAACAAACTGAAGGTTGCTGGAGTGGTGGGGGGTGGCAGGGATGGGGTGGCTGGGTGATAGACATTGGAGAGGGTATGTGCTATGGTGAGTGCGGTGAATTGTGTGAGACTGTTGAATTGCAGACCTTTACCTTTGAAACAAATAATAAATTATACGTTAAAAAAATGAAGAAGATAGAAGGAAGGAAAAATGAAGGGGGGGAATCAGAGGGGGAGATGAACCATGAGAGACTATGGACTCAGAGAAACAAACTGAGGGTTCTAGAGGGGAGGGTGGTGGGGGGATGGGTTAGCCTGGTGATGTGTATTAAAGAGGGCACATACTGAATGGAGCACTGGGTGTTATACACAAACAATGAATCATGGAACACTACATCAAAATCTAATGTTGTAATGTATGGTGATTAACATAACACAATAAAATAAAAAAAAGATGAACAAAAGTGATAAAACTTTAGTAGACTCATCAAACAGAGCAGTCTCAAATAAACAAAATCAGAAATGAAAGGGGAGAAATAGTAACCAACACCACAGAAATAAAAACAATTGTTAGTGAATGTTAAGAAAATTATTAACCAACAAATTGGACAACCTAGAAGAAATGGATAAATTCCTAGAAACATATAAATTTCCAAAACTGAAACAGGAAGAAATAGAAAATTTGAAGGCTGATTACCAGCAATGAAATTGAATCAGAATCAAAAAATTCACAACAAACAAAAGTCTAGGACCAGGTGTCTTCATTGTTGAATTCTATGAAACATTTATTTATTTTTATTTTTTATTTTTGAAATATTTAAAGAGTTAATACCTATTCTCAAACTATTCCGAAAAGATAGAAGAGGAGGGAAATTTCGAAATTCATTCTCTGAGGTCAGGATTACTTTGATACCCAAACCCGATAAAAGCACCACAAAAAAGAGATCTCCAGGCCAATATCTCTGATAAACATACACGCAAAAATCCTCAACAAAATATTAGCAAACTGAATCCAACAGATACATTAAAAGAATCATTCACTACAATCCAGGTGGGATTTATTCCTGGGATGAAAGGTTGGTGAACCAATGTATCAACATGATACATCACATCAATGACAGAAAGGATAAAAACTATATGATCATTTCAATAGATGTAGAAAAAGAATTTGACAAAGTACAACATCGATTCATGGTAAAAACCCTCGACAAAGTAAGTTCAGGAAGATATTTCAACATACTAAAGGCCGTACATGGGAAACATCATATTCAGTGGTGAAAAAGAGCTTCTCCCTAAAATCAGGAATAAGACAAGTATGTCCCCTCTCACCACATTTATTCACATAGTACAGAAAGTCCTAGTCACAGCATTTATGCAAGGAAAAGGAATAAAATGAATCCAACTTGGTAAGAAAGAAGTAAAACTTTCATTATTTGCAGATGACATGATACTCTATATAGAAAACCCTGAAGACTCCAAAAGAACTACTAGAATTGATAAATGAACTAAATAAAATTGCAAGATAAAAACCAGTATACACAAATCAATTGCATTTCTATACAGTAATAATGAAGTAGCAGAAAGAGAAATTAAGAAAACAATCCCATTTACAATTGTACAAAAATAATAAAATACCTAGGAATAAACTTACCCAAGAAGGTAAATGACCTGTATTCTGAAAACTATAAAACATTGATGAAAGAAATTTAGGATGACACACAGAAATAGAAAGACATTCCATGCTCATGGATTGGATGGAAAATTTGTTAAAATGTGCATACTACCCAAAGCAATCTACAGATTTAATGCAATCCCTATAAAAATACCAACAGTATTTTTCACAGAGCTAAAACACACAATCCTAACATGCGTACGAAACCACGAAAGACCCTAAATAACCAAAAAATCTTGAAGAAGAAAAAGAAAGCTGGAGATATCACAATTCTAGATTTCAAGTTATATTACAAACCTGTAATAAGCAAAACAGTATGGTACTGGCACAAAAGTAGACCCATGAATCAGTGCAACAGGATAGAAATCCCAGAAACAAACCCATAATTATATGGTCAATTAATCTTTGTCAAAAGAGGTAAAAATATGCAATGGGGAAAAAGTCTCTTCAACAGTGTTGGGAAAACTGAATAGCTACCTGCAAAAGAATGAAACTGGATCACTTTTTTATACCATACACAAAATGAACTCAAAATGGATGAACGACCTAAATGTGTGACCTGAAATCATAAAAATCCTAAAAGGGAGAACAGGCAGTAATTTCTCTGATTATCAGTCATAACATTTTTCTAGATGTATCTCCTGAGGCAAGGAAATAAAAGCAAAAATAAACTATTGGGATTATATCAAAATAAAAGCCTTTTTCCACAGTGAAGGAACAATAAAAAAAAAAAAACTAAAAGACAATCTACTGAATGGGAGGTGATACTTTCAAATTTCATATCCAATAAAGGATTAGTATCCAAAATAGATCAAGAAGTGATACAACTCAACACCCAAAACCAAATAATCCAACAAAAAGTGGGCAGAATACATGAACAGACATTTCTGCCAAAAAGATATAAAAACAGCCAACAGACATATGAAAAGATGTGAACATCAATCAGAATTAGGGAAATGCCAATAAAAACTACAATGAGATATTACCTTATGCCTGTCAGAATGGCTGAAATTAAAAATACAAGAATCAACAAGTATTTGCAAGGATGTGGAGAAAAAAGGAACCCTCCTGCAATGTGGGTGGGAATGCAAACTGGGGCAGTCACTGTGGAAGGCAGTATGGAGGTTCCACAGAAAATTAAAAAAAAAATAGAATGAACCTATGATTCAGCGATTGTACTACTGGATATTTAACCCCCAAATTATAAAACAAACAAACAAATGAACAAACAAAGGAATACATGCACCACTGTGTTTATAACAACATTACTTACAAAAGCCAAATTATGGAAGCAGCCCAAGGGTCCACCAATAGATGAATGGATAAAGAAGAGGTGACACATATATATGTATACATACATATGCGTGTGTGTGCATGTGCACACAATGGCATAAAAAAGAATGAAATCTTGCCATTTGCAACAACATGGATGGAGATAGAGTATAATGCCACGTGAAATAAGCCAGTCAGAGAAAGACAAATAGCATTTGATTTCACTCATATGTGGAATTAAAGAAACAAACAAACAAAAATGAACAAAGGAAAAAAAAAAGAGATACAAACCAAGAAACAGACTCTTAACTATAGAGAACAAACTGATGATTACCAGAGGGACGGTGGGTGGGGGAATGGATGAAATAGGTGATGGGAATTAAAGAGTACACTTATCATGATGAGCACTGAGTAATGTATAGAATTGTTGAATCACTATATTGCAAACCTGAAACTAATATAACACTGTGTTAAGTAAGCTGGAATTAAAATAAATACTTAATAAAAATGAAAAAAAACCCCACATTTCCAATGTAATACAAAAAACAAAAAAGCAAAAAAAAACTCTGAATGTTTCCCTTGACCTTGAGGAGAGTTTATGTTCTTTACTCTGGCATTCCAGGTCCTCTACGATCAGGGCCCAGCTCACCATTTCTTCTCTTTTCCTTTGTTTTCCTACCTTAGGCACTATGGCATGTTCTCTATGGCTCAGTTTTCTCATTTGTAAAATGGGGATACTAAGAGTACTTATTTTTGTTGTTGTTCTGAAGATAAAAATTGAGTTAATTGATTTAAGTAGCACAGTGCCTTGAAAATAGTGCTCAGCAAATGCTAGTTCTTAACAATTATTACACAAAAAATTTATTTCACACGAGTTTTCCAACTCTCAGCTCATTACCTCATTTTCTCCTTTTTAGAAATTATTATAGTATTCATCTTGCAAATTCCTACCTGTATTTGTGGTTGCCTTTGGATAGTATGGCAGCAAAGATTGACTGGAAAGGGGATAAAACACCTAAAAACTAGTTAGGCTAAAATGAAAAATGCAATAAACAAGATTTGAAACCAACTGGATGTGATGACCAGAAGGATGGAAGGATCAAAGGAATGGTTAAGTGATATACAAGATAAAATTATGGAAAGTAACAAAGCTGAAAAGAAGAGGGAAAGAAAAATATTAGATCACGAATGTAGACTTAGGGAACTCAGCGACTCCATAAAGCATAATAGTATTTGTTTCATAGGAATCACAGAAGAAGAGAGGGAAAGGGGCAGAAGGTTTATTTGAGGAAATTATAGCTGAAAACTAATTGGGAAAGGAAACAGACATCCAAATCCAGGAGGCACAGAGAACTGCCATCAAAATCAACAAAAGCAGACCAACAACAAGACATATCATAGTTAAATTTGCAAAATATAGAGATAAAGAAAAACTCCCAAAAGCAGCAAGACAAAAAAAGTCCCTAACTTATAAGGGAAGACAAACAAGGGTAGCAGCAGATCTCCACAGAAACTTGGGAGGGAAGAAAACAGTGGCATGACATATTCAATGTGCTGAATGGGAAAAATATGCAGCCAAGAATACTCTATCCAGCAGGGCTGTCATTAAGAATAAAAGGAGAGATAGTTTCCCAAACAAAAACTAAAGGTGTTTGGGACCAATAAACCAGCACTGCAAGAAATACTAAAAGAGACTCCTTGAGTGGGATAGAAAGACCAAAAGCAACAAAGACTAGAAAGGAACAGAGAAAATCTCAGGAAACAATGACAAAACAAGTAATAAAATGGCACTAAATTAATATCTATCAATAATTACCCTGAATGTAAATTGATTAAATGCTCCAATCAAAAGACATAGGGTGTCAGGATGGATTAAAAACAAAACTTGTCTATATGCTGCCTACATGAGGCTCATTTTAGACTTATAGACACCTGCAGATTGAAAGCAAGGGGCTGGAGAACCATCTCTCATGCTAATGGATGTCAAAAGAAAGCCAGAATAACCATACTTATATTGGACAAATGAGATTTCAAACCAAAGACTGCAACAAGAGATGAAGAAGGGTACCATATCATAACAAAGGGGTCTATCCCCCAAGAAGATCTAACAATTATAAATATTTATGCCCCCAACTTGGGAGCACCCAAATATATGAAACAACTAATAACAAACATAAAAGAACTCACTGATAATAATACAATAACAGTAGGGGACTTTAACACCATACTTACAGCAATGGACTGATCATCTAAGCAGAAGATCAACAAGGAAACAATGGCTTTGAATGACACACTGGACTAGATAGACTTAACAGATATATTCAGAACATTTCATCCGAAAGCAGAATACACATTCTTTTCAAGTCCACATGGGAGATTCTCCAGAATGGATCACATACTAGGTCACAAAGCAAGCTTCAACGAGTACAAGACTGAGGTCATACCATGCATCTATTCTGACCACAATGCTATGAAACTTGAAGTCAAGCACAAAAAAAAAATTTGGAAGACCACAAATACTTGGAGGGTAATGAATATTTACTAAGGAGTGAATGGGTTAACTGGGAAATTAAAGAAGCAATAAAGAAATACATACAAGCAAATGATAATGAAAACACCATGGTCCAAAATCTTTGGGATGCAGCAAAATTGGTAGTAAGAAAGAAGTATTTAGCAATACAGGCCTACCTCAAGAAGCAAGAAAAATCTCAATTATGCAACCTAAACTTACACCTAAAGGAACTAGAAAAAGAACAATAAATGAAGTGTAAGCCAGCAGAAGGGAAATAATAAACATTAGAGTAGAAATAAATGATATAGGAACAAACGAACAAACAAATACTCAGTAGAAAAAAAATCAATGAATCCAGGAGCTGGTTTTTAAAAGAATGAATAAAATTGATAACCCCCCTAGACAAACTTATCAAAAAGAAAAGAGAAAGGTTACAAATAAATAAAATCACAAATGGGAGAGGAGAGATCACAACCAACACCACAGAAATACAAACAATTATAAAAGAACATTATGAAAAATTATATGCCAACAAATTAGGCAATCTGGAAGAAATAGATAAATTCCTAGAAACATACAAACTACCAAAGCTGAAACAGGAAGAAATAGAAAATTTGAATAGGCCCATAATCAGCAAAGAAATTGAATATGTAATAAAAAAAATCTCCCAACAAACAAAAGTCCAGGGCCAGATGGTTTCCCAGGGGAATTCTACCAGACATTTAAAGAAGAGTTAATAATTATTCTTCCTAAACTGTTCCAAAAAATAGAAATGGAAGTAAAACTTCCAAACTCCTATAAAAGCAGCACTACCTTGATTCCAAAACCAAAGACCCCACTAAAAAAGAGAACCACAGGCTAGTATCCCTGATGAACATGGATGCAAAAATTCTCAACAAGATACTAGCAAATTGAATCCAACGGTACATTAAAATTATTCCAATGACCCCACAATCGAGTGGGATTTATTCTTGGGCTGCAGGGGTGGTTCCATATTGGCAAATCAACCAACGTGATACACTGCATTAATAAAAGAAATGATAAGAGCCATATGATCCTTTCAGTAGATGCAGAAATAGCATTTGACAAATTACAGCATATATTCATAATAAAACCCTCCACAAGGTGCAGAGTTAAGATGGCAGAATAGTGGGGGGACCCTGAACTTGCCATGTTCCTTAAACACAGCTAGATCATCATCCGACTGTTTTGAACAACTAGGAGTATGATCTGAGGATTAAGAAAATAATCTGCACAGTTGGAGGGAGAGAACACGGCAGATGTGAGGTTCAGAGCCATGATTTGGGGGAGAGTTCAGCCACACAGCAATGAAGGGGAGGGAGCCCTTTTTTGGGGAGCAAAGTCAGGGAGAGGGAGAGAGTGGGAGAGAACACAGAGGGTAGGGATTGCCCAATAAGCTGTGGTGAGGAGATTCCCTGGGTCATACTGGAAAAATCGTTCCCCTTCCTGGAGTATAGTTGGAAGAGTGTATTTTGCCTCTCCAAGGACAAAAGGTCAGCTAGGAGCCATTGAGTGGTACTCAAGAGTAGGGTCAGAGGTGTGCATAGAAGGCAGAAAACCTCTTAACAGCTTTTCACTGAAAGCCACAATAGACTTAAACATCTGTGTTCATGCCAAGCAGCTGCTTTTCTGGGACAGAACTGACCAGACAGCAGAGACACAGGCAAACTGCAGGTAACCTGGCCACTGATTTTCTCTGTCTGCCACAATTCAAGCATCTGTGTGACTACTTTTCTGGGACAGAACAGAGTAGGGGACTGAGTCGTGAGCAGACGGCCGATAACCTGGTTTAACCGAGTGTTATAATAAACGCTAGTTTCCATGCACAAGCTGTGCAACTGGTTTTCTGGGACAGGACAGTGCGGGGTGCGACTCGGGGCTCTCCCCTGGGGGAGGGAAGTATGTTCACACCTTGCCAGGCCTTTTAAAACTTGAAGTTTTAAGGAGCGCCTGGGTGGCTCAGTTGGTTAAGCATCTGCCTTCAGCTCAGGTCTTGATCTCAGGGTCTTGGGATGGAGCCCCATGTCTGTCTCCTTGCTCAGTAGGGAGTCTACTTCTCGCTCTTGATCTGCCACTCCCTGCTGCTTGTGTTCTCACTCTCTTGGGCTCTCTCAAATGAATAAATAAGATCTTAAAAAAAACAAACCTTGGAGTTTTGAATCCCAGCCACTGGTCAGAGTTAAAATATAGGAAATCTGTGGCACGGGGTGTGCCAAGGGCCTGGGAATAGACAGGTGAGGGGCAGGGAACTGAAAAACGCCCAGGACATAGGAGATTTTTCACTTTTTGTGAGGACCTCCTGAACAGAGCAGGCCAACAGGTGCCCCCCGCCAGGGAAAAGAGGGAGGGTGATGCCATATTCTTCCTCCTCCACCACCCCTCCTTTCCCCAACCCACCAGCACAATAGGACTTCAGAGAGAAACACAGTGCCTCCAGTGCAGGATGGTGTCCCCTACACTAACCCCCAACTCCCTGGACCTGGCAAGAGCATCTATAAAAAGGCAAGTCAGCTTGTGAGCCTGCCCAGCAGGTCTCACCCTCAGAAAATCAACAAAGATTCCCCCCCCCATGTACCAAGTCTACTGATTAAAGAATGTTCTAAAATATCAGCTTCTGGTGCAAATAAGACACAGCTTGCTTCTTTTTTCTCCTTTTAGTAATTTAAAAAATTTTTCATTTTTAAATTTTTTATTTCTTAGCTTTTACTTTTTATATTTTGTTATATATATAAACATATACATTCTTTTCCCTTTATTTTTTAGGTATTAGGCTTATAATTTTTTATTTGTTGGCTTATTTGTTTGTGTCCTATTATTTTTCTGATCAGGCTTCTTATTTTTTTTTCTCTTTTCTCCTTTCCTTACTCTGTTTTCCTTCTTTCTTGTTTTTTGGAATCAGGCTTATAGTTTTTGTTTGTTTGTTTGCATTTTTGTTACTTTTTCTCTTGTTTTGGATCAGTTTTTTTCCTTTTTTTTTTCTTTTCCAGGCTTATCTTAACAAAAAAATCAAAGCACACCTAGTTAAATACCTCGCTACAAGCAAGGAGGAACTCTGTAGAGGACAGACCAGTGAGAAAGAGCAGCCAAAATTCAACAGCAGAGTGTACACAAGATACACCAGAAACACTTCCTGAATTTGTTGTTGTTATTGCTGTTTTTTTCCTTTTTCTATCTTCCTTTCTTTTTAGGAAAAATGACAGGAAGGAGAAATTCACCCCCAAAGAAGAACAGGAAGTAGTATTATCAGGGATTTAATCAATACGGATATAAGTAAGATGTCTGAACTAGAACTTAAAACAATTATAAACTTACTGGCTGGGCTTGAAAAAAGCATAGAAGACACTAGAGAATCCCTTAATGTAGAGATAAAAGAACTAAAAGTAAAAATGCTATTATAGAGATGCAGTCACCAGTGGAGACCATAGAAATGAGATGTATGAAACAGAAGAGAGAATCAGTGATATAGAAGATAAAATGATGGAATAAAGGAAGATGAAAAGAAGAGGGAAAGAAAACCAATAGATCATGAAGGTAGACTGAGGGAACTCAGCAATTCCATAGATCACTGGACTCCAAATTATAGGAGCCCCAGAAGATGAGGAGTGGAAAAAAGGGGCAGGAGGCTTATTTGAACAAATTATAGCTGAGAACTTCCCTAATTTGGGAAGGAAACAGACATTCAAGTCCAAGGGTCACAGAGTACCCCCCTCAAAATCAATGAAAATAGATCAACTCCTTGACAAATTATAGTGAAGACTGCAAATTACAAAGATAAAGAGAAAATCATGAAAGCAGCTTGGGACAGAGGCCTTTAACCCACAAGGGTAAACGGTAGACACATAAGTTTAGCAGCAGACCAGTTCACAGAGAC
Organism: Zalophus californianus; assembly: GCF_009762305.2. NCBI lineage: Eukaryota > Metazoa > Chordata > Mammalia > Carnivora > Otariidae > Zalophus > Zalophus californianus. The sequence continues at coordinate 67,117,936 of NC_045612.1, forward strand.
CTGGCAGGCAAGAAGGACTGGCATGATATATTCAGCATGCTAAATGGGAAAAATTATGCAGCCCAGAATACTTCGCCCAGCAAGGCTGTCATTCAGAATAGAATAAAAGTAAAAGAGTTCCTAGGACAAAAACAAAACAAAACAAAAACAAAACTAAGGGAATTTGTGAACAATAAACCAGCCCTGCAAGAAATATTAAAGGGAGTCCTTTGAGTGGAGAGAGGGCCCAAATGTAACAAATACCAGAAAGGAACAGAGACAATCTAAAGGAACGGTAACTACATACAATGGCACTATATTCATATCTTTCAATAATTACTCTGAGTGTAAATGGACTAAACGCTCCAATCAAAAGACATAGGGTTTCAGAATGACAAAAAAAAGACCCATTGATATACTGCTTACAAGAGACTCACTTTAGACCCAAGACACCTCCAGATTGAAAGTGAAGGGGTGGAGAACCATTTACTATAATGCATATCAAAAGAAAGCTGGAGAAGCCATCCTTATAACAACCAACCTAGATTTTGAGCCAAAGACTGTGTAAGAGATGAAGAAGGACATTGTATCAAAATAAAGGGGTCTATCAAACAAGAGTATCTAATGATTATAAACATTTATGTCCCTAACTTGGAAGTACCCAAATACATAAACCAATTAATAACAAATGTAAAGAAACTCATTGATAATAGACAATAATAGTAGGGGAAATTAACACCACACTCACAGCAATGGACAGATCATCTAAGCAGAAGATCAATAAGAACACAAGGGCTTTGAATGATAAACTGGACAACATGGACATCACAGATATATTCAGAGCATTTTATCCTAAAGAAGCAGAAAACACATTCTTTTCAACTGCACAGGGAACATACTCCAGAAAAGATCACATACTGGATCAGGAATCAGGACTCAAAAGTATAAAAAGATTGAGATCATACAATGCATATTTTCAGACCACAAAACTATGAAATTTGAAGTCAACCACAAGAAGAAATTTGGAAGGACCGAAAATACATGGAGGCTAAAGAATATCTCACTAAAGAATGAATGGGTCAACCAGGAAATTAAAGAATTAAAAAACATGTGGAAGCAAATGAAAATGAAAAGACAACAGTTCAAAACCTTTGGATGTAGCAAAGGAAGTCCTAAGAGGGAAGTATATAGCAATATAGGCCTTCGTCAAGAAACAAGAAACGTCTCAAATATACAACCTAACCTTACACCTAAAGGAGTTGGAAAAAGAAGAGCAAATAAAGCCTAAATGTAGCAAAAGAAGAGAAATAATGAAGATTAGAGCAATAATCAATGATATAGAAATCAAGAAAACAGTAGAACAGATCAACGAAACTAGGAATTGGTTCTTTGAAAGAATTAATAAGAATGATAAACCCCTAGCCAGACTTCTCAAAAGGAAAAGAGAAAGGACCCAAATAATTAAAATCATCAACGAAAGAGGAGAGATCACAACCAACGCTGAAGAAATACAAACAATTATAAGAGAATATTTTGAGCAATTATATGCCAAGAAATTAGGCAATCTGGAAGAAATGGATGCATTCTTAAAAACATATAAGCTCCCAAAACTGAAACAGGAAGAAATAGAAAACTTGAGCAGACCAATAACCAGCAAAGAAATTGAATCAGTAATCAAATATCTCCCCCAAAACAAGAGTCTAGTACCAGAAGGCTTCCCAGGGGAATTCTACCAAACATTTAAAGAGGAATTAATACCTATTCTTCTGAGTCTGTTCCAAAAAGTAGAAATTGAAGGAAAACTTCCAAACTCATTCTATGGGGCCAGCATTACCTCAGTCCCAAAATGGGAAAAAGACCCTACTAAAAGGAATTACAGACCAATAGCCCTGATGAACATGGATGCAAGAATTCTCACCAAAATATTAGCTAATAGGATCCAACAGTACATTAAAAGGATTATTCACTGCGACCCAGTGGGTTTTATTCCTGGGCTACAGAGGTGGTTCAAGGTCCATAAATATAACAACGTGATAAACCACATTAATAAAAGAAAGGACAAGAAACATAAGATCCTATCAATAAATGCAGAAAAAGCATTTGACAAAATACAGCATCCTTTCTTGGTAAAAGCCCTCAGCCATGTAGGGATAGAAGGAACATAACTAAACATCATAAAGGCTACAATCAAAAGACGTACAGCGAGTATCATTCTCAATGGGGAAAAACTGAGAGCTTTTCCTCTAAAATCAGGAACTCGACAGGGATGTCCACTCTCACCACTGTTGTTCAACATATTACTGGAAGTCCTAGCCTCAGCATCCAGACAACAAAAAGAAAGAAAAGGCATCCAAATTGGTGAAGAAGTCAAACTTTCACTTTCACAGATGACATGATACTCTATGTAGAAAACCCAAAAGACTACAAAAAAATCCCTACAACTGATACAGGAATTCAGCAAAGTCACAGGATGTAAAATCGAAGCACAGAAGTCTTGCATTTCTATACACTAACAATGAAGCAGCAGAAAGAGAAATCAAGGAATTGTTCCCATTTAAAATTGCACCACAAATCGTAAGATATCTAGGAATAAACCTAAGCAAAGGAGTAAAGGAGCTGAAGGACTGAAAGCTATAAAACACTTATGAAAGAAACTGAGGAAGACACCAAGAGATGGAAAAACATTCCATGCTCATGGATAGGAGGAACAAATATTGTTAAAATGTCTATGCTACCCAAAGCAATCTACACATTCAAAGCAATCCCTATCAAAATACTACCAGCATTTTTCACAGAGGTGGAACAAATAATCCTAAAATTTGTACAGAAGCAGAAAAGACCCCAAATAGCCAAAGGAATGTTGAAAAAGAAATTCAAAGCCGGAGGCATCACAATTCTGGACTTCAAGCTATATTACAAAGCTGTAATCATCGAGACAGTATGGTACTGGCACTAAAGCAGACACATAGATTGACGGACCTCAGCTCTATGGTCAATGAATCTTCAACAAAGCAGGAACGAATATCCAATGGAAAAAAGACAGTCTCTTCCACAAATAGTGCTGGGAAAATTGAACAGCCACATGCAGAAGAATGAAACTGGACCACTTTTTTACACCATACAGAAACAAAAGCAAAAATTAACTATTGGGTCTTCATCAAGATAAAAAGCTTTTGCACAGCAAAGGATATAGTCAACAAAACTAAAAGGCAACCTATGGAATGAGAGAAGATATTTGCAAATGTCTTAACAGATAAAGGGTTAATATCCAAAATCTATAAAGAACTTATCAAACTCAACACCCCAAAAACAAAAAATCCAGTCAAGAAATGGGCAGAAGACATGAACTTCTGCAAGTGGCTAACAGACACATGAAAAAAATTCTCAACATAACTTGGCATCTGGGAAATACAAATCAAAACTACAATGAGATACCACTTCACACTAGTCAGAATGACTAAAATTAACAACTCAGGAAATGACAGATGTTGGCAAGGATGCAGAGGGAGGAGAATGCTCTTATATAGTTGGTGGAATGCAAACTGGTGCAGCCACTCTGGAAAAGAGTATGGAGTTTCCTCAAAAAGTTAAAAGTAGAACTACCCTATGACCCAGCAATTGCACTACTAGGTATTTATCCAAAGGATACAAACAGTGATTCGAAGGGGCACATGCACCCCAACGTTTATAGCAGCAATGTCCACAATAGCCAGAATATGGAAAGAGCCCAGTGTCCACTGACAGATGAATGGATAGTCAATTATCATATGGTTTCATTTATTTGTGGAACATAAGGAATAGCATGGAGGACATTAGGAGAAGGAAAGGAAAAATGAAGGGGGGAATCGGAGGGGGAGATGAACCATGAGAGACTATGGACTCCGAGAAACAAACTGAGGGTTTTAGAATGGAGGGGGGTGGTGGGATGGGTTAACCCGGTGATGGGTATTAAGGAGGGCATGTACTGCATGGAGCACTGGATGTTATATGAAAACAATGAATTGTGGATCACTACATCAAAAAGTAATGAGGTATTGTGTGGTAACTAACATAACATAATAAAATTAAATTAAATTAAAAAAATACAATCTAGTCTGATATAAGGATGGCTACTCCAGGTTTGTTCTGATGTCCATTAGCATGATAATAGTTTCCACCCCCCTCCCTTTCAATCTGGCAGTGTCTTTGGGTCCAAAATGGGTCTCTTGTAAGCAACATATTGATGGGTCTTATTTTTTTAAATCCATTCTGATGCTCTGTGTCTTTTGATTGGAGCATTTAGTCTTTTTATATTTAGAGTAATTATTGAAGGATATGTACTTAATGCCATTGTATTATCTATAAATTCACTGTTCCTTTAGATAGTCTCTGTTCCTTTCTGGTGTTTGTTACTTTTGGGCTCTTTCCACTTAAAGGATTCCCTTTAATATTTCTTACAGGGCTGGTTTAGTGTTCACCAATTCCCTTTGTTTTTCTTTGTCTTGGAATCTGTTTATCTCTCTTTCTATTCTGAATGACAGCCTTACTGGATAAAGTGTTCTTGGCTGCATATTTTTCCCATTTGGCATATTGAATATATCGTCTCAGTCCATCCTGGCCTGCCAGGTCTCTGTGGATAGGTCTGTTGCCAACCTTGTTTCTACCCTTGTGGATTAAGGACCTCTTGTCCCAAGCTGCTTTCAGGGTTTTCTTTTTATCTTTGTAATTTGCAAGCTTCACTATAATATGTCGACATGTTGACCTGTTTTTGTTGTTTTTTTTAGGGAGGTCTCTGTGACTCTTGTACTTGAATGCCTGTTTCCTTCCTCAGATTAGGGAAGTTCACATCTATAATTTGTTCAAATAAGCTTTCTGCCCCTTTCTCCTGCTCTTCATCTTCTTGGACTCCTATAATACAGATATTGTTTTGCTTTATGGAATCACTGAGTTCCTCAAGTCTACCTTTGTGATCTAATAGTTTCCTTTCCCTCTTCTTTCCATCTTCATTACTTTCCATCATTTTATCTTCCATGTCACTGATTCTCTCTTCTACTTCATTCATGGTCATTTTTATGGCCTCCACTTGGTACTGCATCTCAGTATTAACATTTTTAATTTCAGCCTGACTAGATTTTAGTTCTTTTATCTCTACAGTAAGGGATTCTCTTGTGTCTTCTGTGCTTTTTTCAATCCCAATTAGTATGCTTATAATTGTTGTTGTAAATTCTAGTTCAGACATCTTACTTATACCCATGTTGATTAAATCCCTGGCTGTGAGTACTACCTCTTGTTCTTTATTTTTGGGTGAATTTCTCCTTTTTGTCATTTTTGTCCTGGATGAAATGAAGAACAAAAAAGAAGAAAACAACAAAAACAATAATAACAACAACAAAAAACCTCTTGGAAAAAACTAGATCCTGTGTTTGTTTTGGTCTACTTGTTAAAAGAAAGTAGATCCCAAAATAGAAAGAAAGAAAAAAATATGTATAAAAAATAAAATAAAAGGAAAGGAAAGAAAAAGTAAAAAATATAATATATAAAAATGAAAAAAATTGAAAAAATTGAAAAAATAAGAAAACAACTAAAAAATAATAAAAGACTAAAGAATAAAAATAGAAAGAGTGCTATATACTGTTTTCCCCTAGAGCTGAAGCTGTGAAAGCCCTCTATGATCAGTAAAGTTGGTGCAAGCAAGTTGTTTGTGCTGGTCTTCTGGGGGAATCGGCCTGCTGCGCTGATTCTCATGTGAACTTGCTCTATTGGAAATGTACCTCCTGTGTGCAGGGAGGCAGGGTTTGGTGTAAGGGGCTCTGGACTCCACTAGGTGGCGCTCCTTTGCCCCCTGAAGGCTTTCAGCATTGATGGACAGGATGAATATGTCAGTGATCTGCTCTCTAGCCCCAGAGCTGAAAATTCTCACCCCCTACTCTTCAGTGAGCTCTCACAGAAGAGTAATCAATCACTCTTGTCTCCCTGGTTTCCATCAGAAATCTATGTTCACCCTGCCTGTGTCTGAGCATTTTTATCTCAGGCCCATAACTGAATTTCAAAACTCCAAATTTTAGGGGCTCCCATGGCACAGACCGATGCTGTTCCCCCTAGGGAGGGTGTCACCATGCTTCTGCCTTTTGCTGGACCTGTTCTAGGAAAGGTTCAGTGGTTCACAGCATATAACAATACAGAGCAGGAAGGTGGCACCAAGACTCGCTGTTCTCAGCCGGCTTCCTCACTCCTATGCCTGGGAACCATGTCAAACTTAGTCACCACCTGTTCTTCTTGTGACCCAGGGGATCCTCAGATTACAATGTCATACCTGGAATCCTGCCCTGCTTCGCCACCTGAACACCTGAGTCAGGGCACTTCCCTGACTATAGCAGACTTCTAAAAGTTCCAATTTTGCACTCCGCTGCTTATAATACTATGCAGTAGCCTCTTTAAGCACCCTATCCTCAGCTATATCATACCTGATTTAAGTCTCTGCACCTCCTACCTTTCAAATGGTGGTAGCTTTTCTACTTGTAGACTTGCCGCATTTGTTTTCTCAGACCTCCAATTGTTCAGAATGATTTGATAACTATCTAGTTGTACTTGAAGGATGAGACAAACTTATGGTCCCCCATTCCTTTGTCATCTTAACTTCCAGAAGCCATCTTTCAACTCAGTACCATACTGTTTTGATTACTATAGCTTTTTAATATGATCTGAAGTCTGCAATTGTGATCCAGTTTTGTTTCTCTTTTTCATGATTGCTTTGGCTATTCACGCTCTTTTATGTTTCCATACAAATTTTAGGATTGTTTGTTCCAGTTCTGTGTAAAATGTTACTGGTATTTTGATAAGGATTGCATTAAATGTGTAGATTGCTTTGGGCAGTATAGACATTTTAACAATATTTTTCAAATCCATGAGCATGGACTGTCTTTCCATTTCTGTGTATCGTCTTGAATTTCTTTCATCAATGTTTTATAGTTTTCAGAGTAAAATTCTTTCACCTTCTTGGGCGCCTGGGTGGCTCAGATGTTTAAGTGTCTGCCTTCAACTCAGGTCATGATCCCGGGGTCCTGGGATCGAGTCCCGCATCAGGCTCCCTGCTCCTTGGGAGCCTGCTTCTCCCTCTGCCCCTCTCTCTCTCTCTCTGTCTCTCATGAATAAATAAATAAAATCTTTAAAAAAAATTCTTTCACCTTCTTGGTTAAGTTTATTGGTAGGTATTTATTTTAATATTATTCATCTAGTTATAAATGGGATTGTTTTTTACATTTCTCTTTCTGCTGCTTCATTATTACTATATAGAAATGCAATGGGTTTTGCACACTGATATTTGTATCCTGGAATTTTATTGAATTCATTTATTAGTTCTAGTAGTTTTTTTTCTTTTTTGGTGGAGTTTTTTGGTTTTCTATATAAGGTTTCATGTCATCTGCAAATAGTGAAAGTTTTGTTTCTTCCTAACAGTTTGGATGCCTTTTATTTCTTTGTGTTGTCAAATTGCTGTGTCTAGGACTTCCAGTATTAAGTTGAATACAATTGGTGAGAGTAGACTTCCTTGTGTTGTTCCTGATCTTAGGGGGAAACCTTTCAGTTTTTCACCATTGAGCATGAAGTTGTGTGTTTTTCATATAAAGCCTTTACTACATTGAGGTATCTACCTTCTGATCCTATGTTGTTAAGGGTTTTTATCATGGATGGATGCTTTACTTTGTGAAATGCTTTTTCTTCATCTATTGAACTGACTATATGTTTTCCATCTTTTCTCTTTTTGATGTGACATACTACGTCGATTGTTTTGCAAATATCAAACCACTCTTGCATCCCAGGAATAAATCCCACTTGATCATGGTGTATAATTTTTTAAAATATATTGTTGAAATCAGTTTGGTAGTATCTTGTGAGGATTTTTGCATGTATGTTCATCAGAGAGATTGGCTTGCTCTCCTGCCTTGTGCTCTCTTTCTCTGAAATAAAATATTTGATAAATAAATAAATAAATAAATAGATAGATATTTGGAAGAATTCACCTGTGAAGCAAATCTGGCCCTAGACTTTTGTTTGCTGGGAGATATTTTTTTTTTAAGATTTTATTTATTTGCCAAAGAGAGAGACAGAGAGAGCACACAAGCAGGGGAAGCAGCAGTCAGAGGGAGAAGCAGGCTCCCCACTGGGCAAGGACCCCAACGTGGGACTCCATCCCAGGACCCTGGGATCACGACATGAGCCGAAGGCAGACGCTTAACTGACTGAGCCACCCAGGTGTCCCTGCTGGGAGATTTTTGATTAGTGATTCAATTTCATTGCTGGTAATTGGTCTGTTCAAATGTTCTATTTCTTTCTGATTCAATTAGGAGTCATTTTGTTTTTCTAGGAATTTATCCTTTTCTTCTAGGTTTTCCAATATTTGGCATATAATTTTTCCTAATTTTCTGTTATAATCCTTTGTATTTTTGTGGTGGTGGTCAATATTTCTCCTCTTTCATTTCTTATTTTATTTATTTGAGTCTTTTCACTCTTTTGTTTTTTTGGATGAGACTAGATAATGGTTTATTAATTTTGTTGATCTTTTCAAAGAACCAGCTCCTGGTTTCATTGAACTGTTCCTGTTTTTCTTTCTTTCTTTCTTTCTTTTTAGTTTCTATATCATTGATTTCTGCTCTAAACTTTATTATTTCCTTCTTTCTGTTTTCTGGTTTTGTTTACTTTTCTTTTTCTAGCTCCTTTAAGTGTAAGGTTAGGTTGTTTATTTGAGATTTTTCTTACTTGTATTGCTATATTGTATTGCTGTATTGCTATAAATTTCCCTCTGAGAACCGCTTTTCTTGGGGCGTCTGCCATCGGCTCAGGTCATGATCTCAGAGTTCTGGGATCAGCCCTGCATCAGGCTCCCTGCTCAGCGGGAAGGGTGCTTCTCCCTCTCTCACTCCCCCTGCTTGTGTTCCCTCTCTCACTGTCTCTCTGTGTCAAATAAATAAATAAAATCTTAAAAAAAAAAAAAAGAACCGCTTTTGGTACATCCTAAAGTCTTTGGACTGTTGTGTTTTCATCTTCATTTCTCTCCATGTATTTTCTTATTTCCTCTTTGATTTCCAGTTTGAACCATTTATTGCTTCGTAGCATGTTATTTAACCCCCATATATTTGTGTTCTCCATATTTTTTCTTGTGGTTGATTTCCAGTTTCATACCATTGTGGTCAGTATTACTTCAATTTTTTTTTGAATTTGTTGAGACTCGTTTTGTGGCCTAGTATGTGTTCTATTTTGGAGAATTTTCTATGTGCACTTGAAAAGAATGTGCATTCAGCTGTTTTAGGATGGAATGTTCTCAAATATATCTGTTAAATCCATCTGGTCCAATGTGTCATTCAATGCCACTGTTTCCTTGTTGATTTTCTGTTTGGATCATGTGTCTTTCCATGTAAGTGTGGTGTTAAATTTCTCTACTGTTAATCTATTACTATTGATTAGTTCTTTTATTTTGTTTTTAGTGGTTTTATGTATTTGGGTGTTTCCATGTTGGGTGCATAAATATTTACAATTGTTGTATCTTCTTGTTGGATTGTCCCCTTTAGTATAATATAGTGTTATTCTTTGTTTCTTGTTACAGCCTTTGTTTAAAAGGCTATTTTGTCTGATATAAGTACTGCTACCCCAGCTTCTTTTTTGACATCCACTTGCATGATAAATGTTTCTACATCCTCTCACTGTCAATCTGCAAGGGTGTTTAGTTCTGAAATGAGTCTCTTGCAGGCAGCATATAAATGGGACTTTTTAAAAATCCACTCAGTCACCCTTTGTTTTTTGATTGGGGCGTTTAGCCCATTTACATTTGAAGTAATTATTTATAAGTATGTATTTGTTGCCATTTTGGTACTTCTTTTGTGGTCGTTTTTGTAGTTTTTCTCTGATCCTTTCTTCTCATGGTTTGTTGGCTTTCTTTAGTGATATACTTGGATTCTTTTCTCATTATTTTTTGCATATGTATTACCCATTTTTGATTTGTGGTTACCATTAGGTTTGAATATAACATCTTCTTCATGTAGCAGTATATATTAAGTTAATTTTTGCTTAGGTTTGAACGCATTTTTTAGTTCCCCCTATATTTTAGGTAGATGGTATCACATTTTATATCCTTTTATTTTGTGAATTCCAGTTGTCTATTGTTTTACAGATATATTTATTTTTATTGCTTTTGTGTTTCATACTTTTCTTACTCTTACTTATAGTCTTTTCTTTACATTCAAAGAATCCCCTTTAACTTTTCTTGTAGGGCTTTTTTAATGGTCATGTATGTCTTTAGCTTGTACTTGTCTGAGAAACTCTTTGTCTCTCCTTCTGTTCTGAATGATAGCCTTGCTGGATAATGTATTTTTTGCTGCAGATTTTTTCTTTTCAGCACTTTCAATATATCATGCCCATCCCTTCTGGCTTGCATAATTTCTGCTGAATAATCCATTGATAGCCTTATGGGGTTTTCCTTGTATGTAACTGCTTTTTTTTCTTTTTCTACTTAAAAATTCTCTCTTTATCGCTTTTTGCATTTTAGTTATGTGTCTTTGTGTGGACCTCCTTAGGTTGATTTGTTGGGGGATGCCTGTGCCTTTTGGATGTGGATATCTGTTTCCTTCCCCAGATTAGGGAAGTTTTCAGCTATTATTTCTTTGAATAATTTTTCTGCCCCCTTTTCTCTCTCTTCTTCTTCTGGGATTCTTATAATGTGGATGGTTTTACCCTTAATGGAGTCGCTGATTTCCCTGTCTATTCTCCTTTTGCGTATTTTTTTCTCTCACCAACTCCAATTCACTAACTTGTTCTTCTGCTTCTTCTTGCTATTTATTCCATCTTGTGTATTTTAATTGCGTTTATTGTGTTCTTCTTCTCTGATCGGTTCTTTTTTAAAAATCTCTTTGTTAAGTGTCTCACTGATGTCTTCCACTCTTCTCTCAAGTCCAGTGAGTATCTTTATGATTATTACTTGAAATTCTCTATCAAGCATATTACTTATATCTGTTTCACCCAGGTCTGTTGCTGTGGTTTGATCCTGTTCTTTCATTTGGTACATATTCTTCTGTCTCCTCATTTTGTCTAACTCTCTGTGTCTGTTTCTGTGTTAGGAAAGTCAGCTATGTCTCCTGCTTAATGTAATGGCCTTATGAAGAAGTCCTATGGTGGCTTGCAGTCCATTGTCCCCTATTCACCAGAACCTGGTGCTTCAGGGAGTGTCTTTTCAGCACCCTGCTGTTGTGTCCTGGCCAATTTTATCTTCAGTCCAGTCATCTGCAGTGGCTTTCTTTTCCTGTTTTGGGTGGTGTTTGGTCCCTGGATGGGTTGGGGTGCATAGTTTTCACAAGGTGTGTGCTGGTCTGCTTGTGAAGTGAGACCTGCCACTAACACCAACCTTGGTTCAGCCTAGCCTGAGCAGATGTACAAAGTGCATAAAGTGGGTGGGTTGTGCAAAAAACACATGTGTCAAGAGTTGCAGTATTGGCAAAGTTTGCTCTGGTCTTCTTGGGGAGGAGACCCACAGTGCCAGGACTGAGGCAGGTCCAGCTGGAGGGGGCTAGTGTGGTGTACACAAGTAGGTAGTGATTATCAGCACTGTCTGTTTCTTGTAGGTGACCATGTTTTTGTGCTGGGGGTAGAGGAGGGAAATGGTGCCTGCCAGCTCCTCTGTTCCTGGAGAAGTCCTTCAGTGTTCCTTGCCACTCCAGGATACACTCCAAAATGAGTAAACTACTCTCCTTCCCATATGTCCCAGGCATTCTATGCTGGATCTCCAGGCTATTTTTTGTTCTGTCTCTTTAGGAGTGGGCACTCAGTTTCCTAATGCCTTCTGGGCTCTCCCAGAGCTAAATCCGCTAATTTTTAAAATTCCAGGTTGCAAGTACTGCTGGTTGTAAGAACTCATGAAATTTGGCTCCTCTCACTTTCAATGCCAAATGTTATGGGGATTCATCTTCCCCATGTGGGTCTCCCCTGTGATAGCCTGTTTCTCCCCCTTGTCCACACCCAAGACTCCCTCCCCTTGGGTACAGCCATGGTCTGTTTCATTCCCCATTGCATCTCTGCCCTTCTTACTGTCTTCGATGTGGTCCTTTCTCTGTCTTTAGTTGTGGAGTTTGTTCTGCCATTCTTCAGGTTGTTTTCTGGGTTATTTATGCTGATTGAGTATTATCTAGTTGTATCTGTGGGGCAAGGTGAGTTTAGGGTTCTCTTGCTCCACTATCTTCTTAGCCTCCTTATCTCATTTACACCACTTAAAATAATTTTCCATGTACAACACGGTGACGTTTGAAGATGTGTATAGGCCATGTAGTCTTGTGCATGTAAGCTTGTAAGCTTGAAAAAATGAGCCTCTGCTTTATATATTTCTATTCTACATGATAATTTACACATAGTAGGTAAATAATAGTGGTTGTCTGGATAAATGAACGAGTAATTGAGTGAGTGAATGAGATGAGCATTATTTGTATTTCACTTCACAGCTGCTTCAGAATCAACCATTTTTTCCACTTTTATTATAGGAAGGTTTCACATCAAGCTTATGCAATAAAAAATCTGAATGTGATAGAAGGTGGCACTAATACTGCTTTGGGACATCAACCAACCTCTTGGGAACACTGTCCTCTCCTTGCCTGTAAAAGGTTTCTCTCTGATTCTTCCAAAGCTCTTGGACCCCTATCTCACACTGTCAGGGAGAGGTTGGTCTGCCCTGCCTCACTAGACTCAGTGTTTTGTGCCCAGCCCAGAGGCCCATAAAACAATTGGGTAATGAACAGACTGCCTAATGTGGGTTGAAGGTTAAATTCACAAGAGGCCTTTAAAATTTCCAATCTATACTGGAGTCTTTTGTTTCCCACATCCATTGGAAGGTTGGAGTGGAGAGTTGGGTGGGGAAGATGGCTTTGTGAAATTCAACACTTGAGTCAGTGAGCCATGAACAATTCCATATCAACAGAAGAGTAGCCTGGGCCTTTGGAGATGCTGGGCTGTCCATCTCTTTGCCACTGGCCAGCTCACACTGTTGGCGTTACAAACAAGGCTAGCCTCACTCCCTCCAGAGCCCACTGCTCAACCTTATTTTCCACTTTCACAAGCCCTACTCATCACTTCTCAATGAATCAGGCAGAATTTTGCCAGCTGGGCTCAGTATTGGTTTCCACAAATGACCCTTAAAAAGTTCAGATTTGAATCCATAGATCTGTCTGAGCACAAGGCAGGCCTCATACATCATTGAACACTCATCTGCTTAGAAGATTGGGGCCTTGGCATGGTGGGGTGTTGATGTCTTTGTGGATGGAAAATATTAGTTTTGCATTCTATCAGTAATCCCTACAGAGGTGATATTAGAATTTAGGGATCTAATCATTTGGAGAATGCTTAATTGGAGCCAGATCTAGTTTCATTTATATTTTAGAAAGAAAAGATCATGACTGGTACTACAAAAATGGCTGCCCCTCCATTCTTGTCAGATAAAGTGTAGGAATGATCAAGTTGGTAATGTCAGCTGGGAGGCAGTTCAATTAAGAGACCTAACAAAGGATCAGAGAAATTTGGCAAGTTCCTTTTTCTCTCAGTCTCAGTTCCCTCATGTATAAAATAAAGGGATGGTATTTGATGGTCCCTAAGGATCTTTCCAGCTCTGATCTGTAACACTGGAAAAGATACTTACCTCTTATAATTGGGTTAAGAGCATAACATCTGGAGCCAGACTGCCTGGGTTTATCTCCAGGACCTAAACTTTCCTGGCTGTATAACCTTAAGGAAATTACTTAGCCTCTCTGTGCTTCAATGTCCTCATCTATAAAAATGAGAACAATAGTAGTACTTGCCTTTTAGGATTGTTTCAATTTATATTAAGCACCTAGACTGTTACCTGGCACATAGTAAATGCTTATAAATGTTAGCCACCATTATTATTATAGGATGCTTTCCCTGGGCTATCCAGGGCTATCTAGGGTAGACTATCTGGGATTTTAGGCTCTCACCTTTCCCTCCTCTCTAAAAAAAAGAGACTGGATAATGGCTGTTTTTCTAAACCTCTGAAAACACCCTCACTTCCCTTTGGGGAAGCCACCTTCTGCTTCTCCAATGTAGAGCATTCTGGGGTCACCATATCTGTGGCCCCAATCTGGACCTCTTTAGAAAACAGTTGATCTAGGATTTTGTCTTGCTTCCTCAACATGGATGATCATGTTCATCTTCCCAAGTAGGCCTCTCTACCTTCTACCTGGCTTTGACCTTCTCCCAGCTGAGATGCTCAGTGGTGGGGAGTAGAGAAAAGTGAGGTGGGAATGAGACAACCAGAGCAAAAAGGAAGATGAGACTTATTTATTCTCCAGTTGTCCTTTCAAGATTTGTTTCCATGAAGGGTATCTGTGTCTCTGGGACATCTATGTGACCTATCCATGTCCCTGGCTCTTTCTCCAGTGACATATATAGTCAGTTCAAACAAATGGATCAATGAGTACTTGCAAAATAAATGGTAGCCCCTTCAAGGTAATATTTGTGCTTGAACTTGGGTCAAAGTAATATAGAATGTTATGGTCAGAAGGAGCCCTAGAGATGATCTCATCTAATTCCTTAACTTTGAAGTATATTGAGGCCCAGAAAAGGGGAGATACTTGCTCAAGATAATATAGCAAAAATGGAGCTATAATCTGGGTAATGCAATACTTAGTTGTGGGCCCCTTTCCTATATTAATTTGGCTCTGGGGGCATTTTTGGAGGCATAGTTCCTTAACCAAAATGAGTGACTCTAAACATATTGGAGTATAGGTGGGTGAATGGAGGTATTTTGGGATAAGGAGTCCTTTTTGTTCCCCTGAAAATCACTTGTATGTAGTTTCTTTTTCTGCCTTCAAACAGAGCCAGCCTTGCTGATGTTCAAAGTAGTCCACATGAGCCAGTATTTTAGAGCTCCATGTCCCCAACTATACTGCCATTGCTGGGTAGGGCCAGGTGGATAGGTCTTACAGTTGGATTTCCTGTCTCCAGGGCCTGGGAGGAGCTTGTCACTCCAGAGTAGTACACAAGGCTCTTGGCATCTGCTTTGAGGTGCTTGGTCACATTATCCAAAGACAATGAAGATATATGAATAGAATTGGTGGAACAGTGAATCAGAGGTCACTGGTTTTCTCAGCAGCTAGTCCATGAGAGTGGCAGAGCAATGAGAACAAAGCAGAGTGTGAGCCCCTGGCCAACAAAATAACCTAATAAATAGAGGTTTGCACACCCCAGAGAACACAGTGGAGTTTCTGGCAGAATGGGGCAATAGTCATTTTGAACAAACAAGATCTTAATTTATATCCAAGCAGAGAAAAATTAAAAACCTACTTCATATTCTTTCTAGACTTTCAAAGTCAGCCAAGGGAATTTACTCCATGTGAAGGCAGGGCAGAGAAGCTTTGCATATGGCCTTCCAAATATAGTTCTTAGGCCACTTCACTGACAATCCCAGGCATGAACCCCAAGGTAGCAGCATCTGGTGCCAACTTGCCATGGCAGGCCAATGGTAGGAGCAGTATTGCCTAGATCAACATTAAGATCTAAATGGGCTCGGTTGGGGATTTGTATACCTGTGCCCATAGCTGACCAGCTTTACAGTCCAGCTTTACCAGAAGATCTTAAACCTACTTTTTTTTTTGCCTATATTTCCTTCCTATCTAGAACAATCTTCCATTTATGACTCATTAAGTTGTCATTTTCACTCCATTCAGTTCTTTCTTAAAACATCACTTCCACTTCTATAAGAGATTGCTTTCTTCCTTCCTTTCTTTCATTCTTTTTATTTTATTTTATTATGTTATGTTAGTCACCATACAATATATCATTAGTTTTTGATGTGGTGATCCACGATCCATTGTTTTTGTATAACACCCAATGGTCCATTCAGTATGTGCCCTCCTTAATACCCATCACTGGGCTAACAAACCCCCCTCCCCCCTCCCCTGATGTTGCTGATGCTCAAAGTAGTCCACGTGAGCCAGTATTTTAGAGCTCCATGTCCCCAACTATACTGCCATTGCTGGGTAGGGCCAGGTGGATAGGTCTTACAGTTGGATTTCCTGTCTCCAGGGCCTGGGAGGAGCTTCTCACTCCAGAGTAGTACACAAGGCTCAACAACAAACCCTGTTTGTTTCTCAGAGTCCATAGTCTCTCATGGTTCATCTCTTCCTCCAATTCCACCCCCCCTTTATTTTTCCCTTCCTTCTCCTAATGTCCTCCATGCTATTCCTTATGTTCCACAAATAAGTGAAACCATATGATAATTGACTTCTCTGCTTGACTTATTTCACTTAGCATAATCTCCTTCCTTCCCATCCACGTTGATGTAAAAGTTGGGTATTCATCCTTTCTGATGGCTGAGTCATATTCCATTGTATATATGGACCACATCTTTATCCATTCATCTGTTGAAGGGCATCTAGGCTTTTTCCACAGTTTGGCTATTGCGGACATTGTTGCTATGAACATTGGGGTGCATATGGCCCTTCTTTTCACTACATCTGTGTCTTTGGGATAAATACCCAGGAGTGCAATTGCTGGGTCATAGGGTAGCTCTATTTTTAAAATTTTTTAGGAACCTCCACACTGTTTTCCAAAGTGGCTGTATCAATTTGCATTCCCACCAACAGTGTAAGAGGGTTCCCTTTTCTCCATAACCTCTCCAACATTTGTTGTTTCTTGCCCTGTCCATTTTTGCCATTCTAACTGGTGTAAGGTGGTATCTCAATGTGGTATTGATTTGAATTTCCCTGATGGCTAATGATGATGAACATTTTTGCATGTGTCTGTTAGCCATTTGTATGTCTTCTTCAGAGAAGTGTCTTTTCATATCTTCTGCCCACTTTTTTATTTGATTATTTGTTTTTTGGGTGTTGAGTTTGAGAAGTTCTTTATAGATCTTGGATACCAGCCCTTTATCTGTAGTGTCATTTGCAAATATCTTCTCCCATTCTATGGGTTACGTCTTTGTTTTGTTGACTATTTCCTTTGCTGTACAGAAGTTTTCTATCTTGATGAAGTCCCAAAAGTTCATTTTTGCTTTTTTTCACTAGCTTTTGGAGATGTATCTTGAAAGAAGTTGCTGTGGCCGATGTCAAAGAGGTTACTGCCTATGTTCTCCTCTAGGATTTTGATGGATTCCTGTCTCCCATGGAGGTCTTTCATCCACTTTGAGTTTAACTTTGAGAATGGTGTTATAGGATGGTCGAGTTTCATTCTTCTGCATGTGGCTGTCCAATTTTCCCAGCACCATTTAATGAAGAGACTGTCTTTTTTCCATTGCAGGTTTTTTCCTGCTTTGTCAAAGATTATTTGACCATAGAGTTGAGGGTCCATATCTGGGTTCTCTATTGTGTTCCATGGTCTATATGTCTGTTTTTGTGCCAGTACCATGCTGTCTTGGTGATCACTGCTTTGTAATATAGCTTGAAATCGGGCAACATGATGTCCCCAGCTTTGTTTTTCTTTTTCAACATTTCCTTGGCAATTCGGGGTCTTTTCTGATTCCATACAAGTTTTAGGATTGTTTGTTCTAGCACTTTGAAAAATGTCATTGGAATTTTGATTGGGATGGCATTGAAGGTATAGATTGCTCTGGGTAGCATAGACATTTTAACAATGTTTATTCTTCTGATCCATGAGCCTGGAATATTTTTCCATCTTTTTGTGTCTTCTTCAGTTTCTTTCATGAGTGTTCTGTAGTTCCTAGAGTATAGATCCTTTACCTCTTTGGTTAGGTTTATTCCGAGGTATCTTTTGTGGTTTTTGGTGCTATTGTAAATGGAATCGTTTCTCTAATTTCCCTTTGTACAGTTGCGTTGTAAGTGTATAAGAAAGCAACTGATTTCTGTGCATCGATTTTGTATCCTGCCACATTTCTGAATTGCTCTATGAGTTCTAGTAATTTGGAGGTGGAATCTTTTGGGTTTTCCACATAAAGTATCATGTCGTCTGTGAAAAGAGAGAGTTTGACTTCTTCTTTGCCAATTTAAATACCTTTTATTTCTTTTTGTTGTCTGATTGCTGTTGCTAGGACTTCTAGTACTATGTTGAACAATAGTGGTGAGAGTGGGCATCCTTGACGTGTTCCTGATCTTAAGGGAAAGACTCTCAGCTTTTCCCCATTGAGGCTGATATTCGCTGTGGGTTTTTCATAGATGGATTTTATGAACTTGAGGAATGTTCCCTCTATCCCTATACTCTGAAGAGTTTTAATCGGGAAAGGATGTTGTATTTTGTCAAATGCTTTTTTTGCATCAATTGAGAGGACCATATGGTTCTTCTTCCTCCTCTTATTAATGTGTTCTATCACATTGGTTGATTTGCGAATGTTGAACCACGCTTGCATCCTGGGGATAAATCCACTTGGTTGTGGTGGATGATCCTTTTAATGTATTGTTGGATCCTATTAGCTAGGATTTTGTTGAGGATTTTGGAATCCATTTTCATCAGGGATATCGGTCTGAAATTCTCCTTTTTGATGGGGTCTTTGCCTGGTTTGGGGACTAAGGTAATGCTGGCCTCATAGAATGAGTTTGGAAGTTTTCCTTCTGTTTCTATTTTTTGAAACAGCTTCAGTAGATTAGGTATTATTTCTTCTTTCAATGTTTGGTAGAATTCCCCAGGGAATCCATCAGGCCCTGGACTCTTGTTTTTTGGGAGGTTTTTGATCACTGCTTCAATCTCGTTAGTGGTTATTGGCCTATTCAGGTTGTCAATTTCTTCCTGTTTCAGTCTTGGCAGCTTCTGGTTTCCAGGAAGGCCTCCATTTCATCCAGGTTGCTCAGTTTATTGGCATATAGTTGTTGATAATAATTTCTAATACTTGTTTCTATTTCCTTGGTGTTAGTCTTGATCTCTCCCCTTTCATTCATAATTTTATTAATTTGGGTCCTTTCTCTTTTCTTTTGGGTAAGTCTGGCCCGTGGTTTATTGATCTTATTAGTTCTTTCAAAGAACCAACTTCTAGTTTCATTGATCTGTTCTACTGTGTTTCTGGTTTCTAATTCATTGATCTCTGCTTTAATTTTAATTATTTTTCTTCTAATGCATGGCTTAGGCATTGTTTGTTGCTTTTTCTCTAGTTCTTCAAGGTGTAGAGTTAGTTGGTGAATTCTGGATTTTTCTAATTTTTAAGTGAGGCTTGGGTGGCTATGTATTTCCCCCTTAGGACTACCTTTCCAGTATCCCATAGGTTTTGGACCAAAGTGTTTTCGTTCTCATTGATTTCCATGAATTGTTTAAGTTCTTCTTTGATTTCCTGGTTGACCCAAAGATTCTTGAGCAGAGCGGTCTTTAGCTTCAAAGTGTTTGAATTTCTGCCAAATTTTTTTCTTGTGATTGAGTTCCAGTTTTAAAGCATTGTGGTCTGAGAATTTGCAGGGAATAATCTCAATCTTTTGGTATCAGTTGAGACCAGATTTGTGACCCAGTATGTGGTCTATTCTGGAGAAAGTTCCATGTGCGCTCAAGAGGAATGAGTATTCTGTTGTTTTAGGGTGGAATGTTCTGTAAATATCTCTGAGGTCCATCTGGTCCAGTGTATCATTCAAAGTTCTTGTTTCCTTGTTGATTTTCTGCTTACATGATCTTTCCATTGCTGAGAGTAGAGTATTGAGGTCTCCTACAATTAACGTATTGTTATCAATATGATTCTTTATTTTGGTGAACAGTTGGCTTATGTAAATGGCTGCTCCCATGGTGGGGGCATAGACATTTACAATTGTTAGATCTTCTCGTTGGATAGACCCTTTAAGAATGATATAGTGTCCTTCTGTGTCTCTAATTACAGACTTTAGTTTAAAATCTAATTTGTCTGATAGAAGAATTGCTACCCCAGCTTTCTTTTGAGGTCCGCTGGTGTAGAAGATGGATCTCCATCCCTTCACTTTCAGTCTGGATGTATCTTTACGTTCAAAATGAGTCTCTTGTAGTCCAGCATATGGATGGGTCCTGTCTTTGTATCCAGTATGCAACCCTGTACCATTTTATGGGAGCATTTAGGCCATTTATGTTGAGAGTGATTATTGAAAGATATGAATTAATTGTCATCATGTTGCCTGTGAAGATGTTGTTTTTATAGATTGTCCCTGTAAATTTCTGTTGTATATCACTCTTGGGGTCTTTCTCCTTTTACAGACCCCCCCCCCTTAATATTTCTTGCAGGGCTGGGCTTAGTGGTCACATATTCTTTCAGTTTCTGCCTGTCATGGAAACTCTGCATCTCTCCATCCATTCTAAATGACAGCCTTGCCGGATAAAGTATTCTTGGCTGCATGTTCTTCTCATTTAGTACCCTGAATATGTCTTGCCAGGCCTTTCTGGCTTGTCAGGTCTCTGTGGATAGGTCTGATGTTATTCTGAAGTTCCTCCCTCTGTACGTAAGGAGTCTCTTTCCCCTAACTGCCCTTAAGATAGTTTCCTTGGTTCTAAGATTTGGAAGTTTTACTATTAAATGCTGGGGTGTTGGCCTGTTTCCCTTCATCTTGGGAGGGGTCCTCTCTGTCCCTAGGATGTGAATGTTTGTTTCCTTCCCCAGATTAGGGAAGTTCTCAGGTACGATTTGCTCAAATACATCTTCTAGTCCTCTCTCTCTCTCCACTCCCTCCGGGATTCCAATTATTCTGACATTGGAATGCTTCATGGTGTCACATATTTCTCTGATTCTATTTTCATGGAATCCGAGTTGTTTTTCCCTGGCCTCCTTTTTTCCCTTTTTATCTATTATATTGTCTTCCAAGTCGCTTATTGGTTCTTCTGCCTCACTTACCCTGGCTGTTAGATTATCTAGATTGGATTGGATCTCTTTGATAGCATTTTTAAGTTCTGCCAATTCAGCTTTCATTTCTGCCCTTAGAGACTCTATGTTGCCATTAATTGATTTCTCCATTCTAGCCATTGTCTTCACAATTGCTAGCCTGAATTCCATCTCCGAAATCTTGGTTATATTTGCATCCATTTGTAAATCTGTAGCATAAGCCATAATCTCTGAGTCTTTTCTATTTTGGGGGTTCCTCCTCCTAGTCATTCTGTTGATGGGTGTTTGAGGGAATGTATAGAGTCCAAATTATTGACCAGAACCCCAGCAAGATGCACCTGTTTTCTAGGGACGTTAGGGTTGCTGGCCTCTTGTTTTCCCAGCCTATCTTCTGGGGGAGGGGCCTGCCATGCTGTTACTCAGGCAACCCTGTTGGGCGGAGTTGCCCTGCCCCCCTGCGGCAGGGGATGGGCTCAGCGGGAACCAGTTTTGGGGGCTATTGTTCTCTGGCAGCTTTCCCTGGTGGCTTTCTGCATCTCTTCCATGAGTCAGAGCAGAAGAGTTCGTTTCCAACCCTCTGCCTCAGAGTAGAGAGACCACAGTCTGTTCTTCAGTGAGCTCTCCAGGCCACACTGTCTCCGTTTCTGTCTGTGTTGCTATAAACTGCAGGGTCCTGGATTGTGCACCCCTCCACAGTGCCCCCAGTCCTGCCTCCAGGTTGGAGCACGTCTCTGCCCTTTGTGCTTCTAAAACCGCAGCTGCTCCCAGTTCATATGCGCGATCCCGCGCTCCAGGTTTCCGCCCCGGGGGCTGCCCTAAAGTCCTTTCCCCACCGCTACCAGTCTGCGAGTCTGTGCCCCATCCCCAGTGGGCGAGGCTGTCGCTCACCGGCGGTGTAGGATCCCCATGGACAGCCTCCCTCCCGCTGCCATTTATCCTCTGATATCTGCCCGCAGAATCAAGACTCCCCACTTCCTACCTCAAAACCAACCACCTGAGATATTCTGTTTGCAGAGATCCAGATCTTCTTACATTTCAGGCTGGTTTCGTGAGTGCTCAGAGTGGTCTGGTAGATATCCAGCTCAATTCCGGGGTCCGGTTGAAATAGGGTCCCCTACTCCTCTGCCATCTTTCCTCTCTTGCCTAGGAGATTTCTTTCAAAGTAAGGGCAAAAGAAGAGGAGTCATAAAGGATTCTTAATCTTGTATATGGGAGATTCTACAAAGAACATCTAGTATATCCTCCTGAGGCACCCACTCTTCAAGTTTCAACTACCTCTTATATTCTGTGCACTTCTGAATCTATATACCCATCTTCATCTCCAAGCTACAAATTTTAAGCTGTCACCTGGAGGTAAACCAGAGGCACCATAAATTTAACATGTCTGAGGTGGAATGGATCATATTATCCCTAAAACAAGATTGTACTCTTGAGATTTCAATTTCACTTGGTAGCACCATTATTTATCCATTAACTTGACCTAGAAACTACATAGTCATCCTTGAATCACCTCCTTCTCTTACCTGTGAGATCCAAGTCCATTGGCAAGTCCTACTGGTTTTTATGTTCTAATATTTGAAATTCATCCACTTCTTTCTATTTTTACTGCCTTGATTCAAACACTCATCACTCCATATCTGAACTACTGTGATAATCTCTTAACTAATGTTCCTGCTTCCAAACTGGCCCCCCACTTCATCCTCCACACTGCCAAAATAATCTTAAAATATAATCCTGATTATGGTATTCTGGGAATTTAAAACCCTTCAAAGGCTACCTATTGCCCTTAAGATAAAGTTAAACTTCTTTGAAGACCCACAAGGTCCTTCATGATGTTGGCCCTGCTTATTTCATAAGCCTTGTATTTTCTACTCCCTGTGTTATTCTTTATGCTCCAGTAACACTGAACTGCTTAAAGTCCCCTACAGACACTATTTTGTTTAAAGCATCTGTAACTCTATTTGTGTTGTCCCCATCTTCTTGGATCAGGTATTCCTTACTCATTATTTTGACTGGCTAACTATTTATTTATTTATTTAATTTAAGTATTCTCTACACCCAACGTGGGACTTGAACTCATGACCTGGAGATCAAGAGTCACTCACTCCTCTGACTGAGCCAGCCAGGCACCCCTTGACTGGCTAACTTTCTATTACTTCATATGAAAAGAGAAGTCTTTCCAGACTGAATGAGGTGGTACACTTGTGTGATCCCACAGCATCCCATCAGTTACTATATCATATTTCTTAGTCACACTCTAATGATCTGTTTATTTGTCTCCCCCACTAGACTAGTTGGATTTTGAGAAGATAGTGTCCTACTTATCTGTGCATCCTCAGTGTTTAACATACTGACATATAATAGTTGCTTAATAATTGCTTTCTAAATGAATGAAATTTGGTTATTTTTAATTCAGCTAGCCCTTTAACATCAAGTGCTTTCCCACTTGTTGACTCATTCTGTTTCACCCAACAAGTCCATAAGGTTGTGTGTGTATGTGTGTATGCATTTTTTATATAACTCTTTTTGTGGGTGACTCTTCTGAAATGTTTTTATAAAAGCAGCAAATTTGAGACTTCTCATTTTGAAAATACAAAAACTGATACTCAAAGATGCTATAAGACTTCCCTCAGCTCATGAAGCTAATTAGTAGTGGAGTCAGAACCCTGACTTCTAGACTCTCAATCCAGAAATCTTCCCCCACCCTTCTGCTGTTTCCAAATCATTCTCTTTCAACATTTGGATACATCATAGAGAGGTCTTTAGGATGACTGGGTTTCTCTTACACTTTGTTTTTCTGATGCTTTATTTTTCAAATGAAAGTGAAATTCATATAATATCAAGTTAACCATTTTAAAGTGGAAAATTCAGTAGCATTTAGTAAATTTGCAATGTTGTGCAAATATTGCTTCTATCTAGTTCCAAAATATTTCCATCACTCTACAAAGAAAATCCATGCCCATTATATAGTCACTTCTTATTCTCCCTTCCCCTCAGTTCCTGACAACAACTAATTTGCTTTGTGTCAAAGTACTACTTATCCCATATATTTAATATAAATAGAATCATACAATGTGTGACCTTCTTTATATGTCTTCTTTTATTTAGCATCATTTTTTAAATCAATTTTTAAAAAAATTCCAGAGTAGTTAACATACAGTGTTATATTAATTTCAGGTGTACAATATAGTGATTCAAAAATTCTATACATTACTCAGTGCTCATCATGATAAGTGTACTCTTTAATACCCATCACTTATTTCACCCATCTCCACACCCACCTACTCTCTAGTAACCATCAATTTGTTCTTCGTAGTTAAGAGTCTGTTCCTTGGTTTCTCTCTCTTTTTTCCTTTGCTCCTTTGTTTTGTTTCTTAAATTCCACATATGGGTGAAATTATGTGGTATTTGTCTTTGACTGCTGTATCTTAGCATTATGCTGTCCAGCTCCATCCATGTTGTTGCAAACGACTGGATTTCATTGTTTTTTTATTTTTATTTTTAATTTTTATTTTTTTATTATGTTCAGTTAACCAACATATAGTACATCATTAGTTTTTGATGTAGTGTTCAACGATTCATTAGTTGTGTATAACACTCAGTGCTCAACACAACACGTGCCCTCCTTTATATCCATCACCCTGTTACCCCATTCCCCCACCCACCTCCCTTCTGTAACCCTCAGTTTGTTTCCTGGAGTCCAGAGTCTCTCATGATTTGTCTCCTTCTCTGATTTCTTCCCATTCGGTTTTCCCTCCCTTCCCCTATGGTCCTTTGCACTATTCCTTATGTTCCATATATGAGTCAAACCATATGATAATTATCTTTCTCTGCTTGACTTATTTCACTTAGCGTAATCCCCTCCAGTTCCATCCATGTTGATGCAAATGGTGGGTATTCACCCTTTCTGATGTCTAAGTAATATTCCATTGTATATATGTACCACATCTTCTTTATCCATGCATCTGTTGAAGGGAATCTCTGTTCCTTCCAGTTTGGCTATTGTGGACATTGTGTCATTGTTTTTTTATGGGTAAATAATAACTATTGTAAATATATAGTAGATCTTCTCTATCCATTCATCTATTGATAAACACTTGGGCTGCTTTCATAATTTGACTATTGTAAATATGCTGCAATAAACATAAGGGTGCAGGTATCACTTCCAATTAGTGATTTCAATTAGTATTTTTAGGGTAAATACCCAAGGTGCAATTACTGGATCATAGTGTAGTTCTATTTTTAAGTTTTGAGGAACTTCCATACTGTTTTTCAGAGTGGCTGCAACGATTTGCATTCCAACCAACAGTGCACCAGAGTTCCTATTTCTCCACATCCTCTTCAACACTTGTTGCTTCTTGTGTTGTTGATTTTAGCCATTCTAACAGGTGTGAAGTGATATTTCATTGTAGTTTTGACTTGTATTCCCCTATGCTCAGTGATGTTGACCTTCTTTTCATGTGTCCCTTGGCCGTATTCTTTGGAAAAAATGCCTGTTCATGTCTTCTGCCCATTTTTATTTGGATTATTCATTTTCTGGGTATTGAGTTTTAAAAGTTCTTTATACATTTCGGATACTAACCATTTATTGGATATGTCATTTGCAAATATCTTCTCCCATTCTGTAGGTTGCTTTTCAGTTTTGTTGATTGTTTCCTTCACTGTGCAGAAGCTTTTTATTTTGATGCAGTTCCAATATTTTATTTGTGCCTTTGTTGCCCTTGCATCAGAAGACCTATCTACAATCAAAAGTCCAGGGCCAGATGGCTTCACAAGAGAACTCTACCAAACATTTAAAGAATAGTTAATACTTATTTTTCTCAAACTATGCCACAAAATAGAAAAGGAAGGAAAACTTCCAAATGCATTTTGTGAGGCCAGCATTACCCTGATGGCAAAACCAGATAAAGGCTTCATTAAAAGAGAGAACTACAGGCCAATATCACTTACGAACATGGATGCAAATATTCTCAACAAAATACAGGCAAACCAAATTCAATAATACATTAAAAAAAACCATTCACCATGATCAAGTGGGATTTATTCCTGGGTTACAAGTGTGGCTCAACATTGGCAAATCAATCAACATGATATACCACATTAACAAAAGTATGGTTAAGTGTTCTAGAGGTGCCTGAATGGTTCAGTCGGTTAAGTGCCTGACTCAGCAGCGAGTCTGTTTGAGATTCTCTCTCTCTCCTTCTGTACCAGCCCCACTCTCTCTCTTTCTAAAATAAATTAATAAAATATAAAAAAAACCCACAACCCTCCCAAACCATTGTAGGTTTAGAAAGAACATACCTCAACATCATAAAGGCCATGTATGGAAAACCCACAACTAATATCATCTTCAATGGGGAAAAACAGTTTTCCTCTAAGGTCAGGAATAAGACAAAGAAGTCCACTCTCACCACCTTTATTCAACATAGTACTGAGTGTCCTAGCCACAGCAATCATACAACATAAAGAAATAAAATGCATACAAATTAGGAAGGTAGTAGTAAAACTTTCACTATTTGCAGATGACAAGATACTATATATAGGAAACCCAAAAAAAGTCCACCAAAAAGCTGTTAGAATGGATAAATTCAGTAAAGTGGCAGGATACAAAATCAACATACAGAAATCTATACCTATAGTGAAGCAACAGAAAAAGAAATTAAGGAATTAATCTCATTTACAGTTGCATTGGAACAAATAACTGGGAATAAACCTAACCAAAGAGATGAAAGACCTATACTCTGGAAACTATAGAACACTGATGAAAGAAATTGAAGAAGACACAAGAAATGGAAAGAAATTCCATATTCATGGATTGGAAGAACAAATATTGTTAAAATGTCTATACTATCCAAAGCAATCTACACATTCAATGCAATCCTTATCAAAATACCAACAACATTTTTCACAGAACTAGAACAAAAAATCCTCATATTTGTATAGGAACACAAATGACCCTGAATAGCCATGACAACCTTCCTGATTCACTTTTGGAAGGTTATATAATTCTAGGAATTTATCCAGTTCTTCTAGGTTGTCTAATTTGTTGGCATATAATTTTTCATAATATTTTCTAACAATTGTTGTATTTCTGTGTTGTCACTTGTTATTTCTCCCCTTTCATTTCTGATTTTTTGAGTCCTCTCTCTCTCTTTTGATGAGTCTAGATAAAGGTTTATCAATTTTTTTGGTCTTCTGAAAGAACCAACTCCTGGTTTCATCAGTCTGTTTTCTTGTTTTATTTTTTTTAGTTTCTATTTAGTTTATTTGTGCCATAATCTTTTTAAAAAAGATTTTATTTATTTATTTGACAGAGAGAGAGAGATAGTGAGAGCAGGAACACAAGCAGGGGAGTGGGAGAGGGAGAAGAAGTCTTCCCGCCTAAGCAGGGAGCCCGATGTGGGGCTCGATCCCAGGACCCTGAGATCATGACCTGAGCCAAAGGCAGATGCTCAACCAACTAAGCCACCCAGGTGCCTCTGTGCCATAATCTTATTATTTCCTTCCTTCTCCGGTTTTTGGCATTTTGTTTGTTTTTCTAGGTCCTTTAGGTGTAAGGTTAGGTTGTTTATTTGGAATTTTTATTGATTCTTGAGTTAGGCCTGTATTGTTACAAACTTCCCTCTTAGAACTGGTTTTCCTATATCCTAAAGTTTTTGGACCATTGTGTTTTCATTTTCATCTGTCTCCATGTATTTTTTTTATTTTGTCTTTCATTTCCTGGTTGACCCATTCATTGCTAAGTAACATGTTATTTAACCTCCATGTATGTGTGTGCTCCAGTTTTTTTCTTTTGGTTGAATTCTAGTCATAGTATTGTGGTCAGAAACGATGCATGGTATGAATTTTTGAATTTGTTGAAATTTGTTTTGTGAGCTAATAGGTAATCTATTCTGGAAAATATTTCCTGTGCATTTGAAAAAATATGTATTCTGCTGTTTTAGGATGGAATGGTCTGAATTAATCTGTTGAATCCATCTTGTCCAATGTGTCATTCAAAGCCACTGTTTTGTTGTTGGTTTTCTGTTTGGATGATGTATCCAATGATGTAAGTGGGGTGTCAAAGTCCCTTACTATTATTGTATTACTATCAATAATTTCTTTTATGTTTGTTATTAACTGTTTTATGTATTTGAGTGCTCTCATGTTGCTTGCATTAATATTTACAATTGTTATATCTTTTTGTTGGATTGTCCCAGCAATGATTATGTAGTGTCATTCTTTGTCCCTTATTCAGCCTTCATTTAAAATTTTATTTTGTCAGGGTGCCTGGGTGGCTCAGTCATTAAGTGTCTGCCTTTGGCTCGGGTCATGATCCCAGAGTTCTGGGATTGAGCCCCACATCAGGCTCTCTGCTATGTTGGAAGCCTGCTTCTCCCTCTCCCACTCCCCCGGCTTGTGTTTCCTCTCTCACTGTGTCTCTGTCTGTCAAATAAATAAAATCTTAATTTTTTTATTTTGTCAAAATAAGCATTGCTGGATTGAAGTTAAGATGGCAGAGTAGTAGGGAGACCCTATGCTTGCCTTGTCCTTCAAATGCAGCTAGTTAAATATCAAATCATTCTGAGCACCCAGAAATCAATTTGAGGACTGAGAGAACAAACGGCACATGTAGAGAGAGGAAAACGGCCACATGATGGAAGATAGGAGCTGCAGAGATTTGATTTGGGGGAGAAAAGAATTGCAGGTGCTACAGAGGGGAGGGAGCCCTGATCATGGAGATAGGAGTGAGAGGGAAAGACAGAAAGAGTGAAACAGTGTGCAGGGGATTGCACACACACAAAAAAACTCTTCCTAAAACCATTGGCTGGGAAAAGGAGAGGGGCTGACTACCACAAGTCTTTATAAACAGCAGAGCTCAAAGTCTGAAGTTTTAGGTGTCCATGCTATTGCTGGGGCCATGCTAGACAGGCTTAGTGGTGCTCCTGTGGGGAAGAAAGGTGGAGGCCTGGGAGCAGACAGTATGGCCTGAGGATCCACTGGGTCACAAGGGGAAAAACAGTTCCTACTCTTGGAGTGCATTTGGGAGAGGCAGAATGGCTTCTGTGGGGACAAAAGTGTTGGTGGGTGTCAACATGCTGCCCTGTTCATTAGCATAGGAACAGAGACATCTGCTGAGGGCAGCAAACCTTGGCACTGTTTTTTTTTTTTAAGATTTTATTTATTTATTTGACACACACACACACACACAGAGCACACAAGCAGGGGGGAGGGGCAGAGGCAGAAACAGGCCCCCTGCTGAGCAGGGAGCCTGATGCGGGGCTCGATCCCAGGCAGCCACTTAACTGACTGAGCCACCCAGGTGCCCCTTGGTGCTGGCTTTTGTTGCACTTTTTCACAAACTCTGAACAACTGTGCAATTGTGCGACTGCTTTTCTGGGACTAACCAGCAGTAGCCACAGCATGGTGAGACCCTTCCCCAGAGGATCAGTGCAGGTCCACAATGTGCTGGGTTCCTAAAATTTGGGGTTTTGAAACCTGTTTGCACACCTGAAGTAAAACACAGAAGAACTGTACTGGCTGGCGGGCAGATAGCTCAGATACAGACAGGGTGAAGGTGGGGATCTGACAGAAGCTGGGGACACAAGAGGGGAGATTGTTCATTCTTCTGTGAGGGTTTCCTGAAGAGTGATGGGTGTGAACTCCCTGTACTGGGGACAAGAGAGCAAGGCAATGCCATTTTCCCCATGCCTATCAGCACTGACCTATTTCAGTGAGAAATACAGCACTCCCAGGGGAGCCTGGAGCTATTTATAATAAGCCCGCTCCCTTCCGCCCCTGTCAGGTGCCTCTTTACTAGGACAAGTTGTACCTGAGAACCAGTGCAGCAGGCCCCTCCACCAGAACACCTGCACACACCCCTCACACAACACCAGGTCTACTGACCAGAGTGCTGCAAAGCTTCAGCTATAGGGACAATAGGATCTAGTTTTTTTTTTAACAAGTAGACCAAAACACATCTAGTTAAAACTTGCCACACAGTGGACAAGGTCCAAACACTCCCCACTGCAGGCAAGGAGAAACTCTGCAAAGGACTGAACTGAGGAAAAGAGCAGCCAAAACACAACGAAGTACACATTCTGAAACACTTCCTGAAGCACCAGACCAAGACACTATTGGACCTCTTAATACAGCCATTACTTTTAGGAGCAGGTGTATGACAAGGTTTCCTCACACACACACACACACACACACACACAAACAGTGACCTAGACAAAATGACAAGATGGAAGAATTCACCCCAAGAGAGAGAACAGGAAGAAGTCATGGTCAGGGATTTACTCAAAACAGATATAAGTAAGATACCTGAACCAGAATATAAAACACAGTCATAAGGATACTGACTGGACTTGAGAAAACCATAAAAGACACTAGAGAACCCCTTACTGCAGACATAAAAGAACTAAAAATTGACAAGGCAGGAGACCCTGGGGGACAAAGCCAGATAAGCATTAGCCTTCTGGTCAGGTCATGATCCCAGGGTCGTGGGCCCAAGTCCCACACTGATCTTCCTGATCAACAGGAAGTCTGCTTCTCCCTCTCCCTCTGGCCCTCTCCCTGCTTGTGCTCCCTCTCTCAAATAAATAAATAAATAAATAAATAAATAAATAAATAATAAAT
Organism: Zalophus californianus; assembly: GCF_009762305.2. NCBI lineage: Eukaryota > Metazoa > Chordata > Mammalia > Carnivora > Otariidae > Zalophus > Zalophus californianus. Next base: position 67,148,270 of record NC_045612.1, read on the forward strand.
AAAATCTTTAAAAAGGTGACAGGCCAAAATAAAAAATACTATAACTGAGAGGCAAAACCAATGCATGTAATAACAATGAGGATGGATGAATCAGAGGAATGAATTGGTGATATAGAAGATAAAATTAGGGAAAAAATTAAGCTGGAAAGAAAAGTATTAGATCATGAATGTAGACTTAGGGAAGTCAGTGACACCTAGAAGCAGAATAACATTCATATCATAGGAGTCCCAGAAAAAGAAGAGAGGGAAGAAGGGGCAGGTTTACTTGAGCAAACTATAGCTCAAAAGTTCCCTAATCTGGGAGAATGAAACAGACATTGAAATACAAGAAGCACAGAGAATTCCCAACAAATTCAACAAAAGTTGTTCCACACCAAGACATATTGTGGTCAATTTCACAAAATGAAGAGACAAGGAGGGAATCCTGAAAGCAGCAAGGGGAAAATAGTCCTTAACCTATAAGGGAAGACAGATCAGGTTCATAGCACATCTGTCTACAGAAATTTGGTAGGCCATTAGCAAGTGGCAGGATATATTCAAAGTATTGAATGGGGAAAATATGCAGCCAAGAATATTTTATCCAGCAAGGCTGACATTCAGAATAAAAGGAGAGACAGAGTTTCCCAGACAAAGAAAAACTAAAGAAGTTCATGACCACTAAACCAGCCCTGCAGGAAATATTAAGGGGACTCTTTGAGTGGGAAAGAAAGGCCAAAAGCAACAAAGATTGTAGAGGAACAGAGAACATTACCAGAAACACCAACTTTACATGTAACACAGTGGCACTAAATTCATATCTATCAATAATCACTCCAAAAGTACATGGAATAAATGATCTGATCAAAAGCACTGGGTGTTATATTCAACTAATGAATCATTGAACATTATGTCAAAAATAAATGTACTGTACCTTGGGTAATTGAATTTAAATTAAAAAAAAGTAAAAAGGAAGGAAGGAAGGAAGGAAAGAAAGAAAGAAGAAAGAAAGAAAGAAAGAAAGAAAGAAAGAAAGAAAGAAAGAAAGAAAGAAAGAAAGAAAGAAAGAAAGAAAGAAAGAAAGAAAGAAAGAAAGAAAGAAAGAAAAGAAAAGAAAAGAAAAAGACATAGGGTATTAGAACAGATAAAAAACAAGACCCATCCATATGCTGCCTATGAGAGTAATTTTATACCTAAAGAAACCTGCAGATTGAAAATGAGAGGATAGGAAACAATCTATCATGCTAATGGATATCATAAGAAACCTGCAGTAGACATCCTTATGTCAGACAAACCAAATTTTAAACCAAAGAGTATAACAAGAGATGACGCAGGACACTACAAATTTTATGCCTTCAATGTGGGAGCACACAAATATATAAACCATTCAATAACAAACATTAAAAAACTCATTGATGACAATACAATACTGGTAGGTGACTTCAACACACCCCTTAGAGCAATGAACAGATCATTTAAGCAGATCAACAAGGAAAAAAGGGCTTTGAATGACACACTGGACCAGGTGGACTTTACAGATATATTCAGAGCATTTCATTCTCCAGCACCAGAGTACACATTCTTTTCAAGTGCAAATGGGTCATTCCCCAGAATAGATCAAATACTGGGTCACAAATCAACCCTCAACAAGTACAAAAAGATTGCTATCATACTGTATGTGTTTTCAAAACTCAATGCTATGAAACTTGAATTCAACCACAAGAAAAAATTTTGAAAGACCACAAATACATGAAGGCTAAACAATATGCTACTAAAAAAGGAATGGGTCAGCTAGAAAATCAAAGAAATTAAAAACTACATGGGAAAAATGAAAATGAAAACACAATGATCCAAAACTTTTGGGATGCAGCAAAGGTGGTCCTAAGAGGGAAGTATATTGCAAGAAAGACCGACCACAAGAAGCAAGAGGTCTCGAATACATAACCAAATCTTATAGCTAAACTAGCTAGAAATGAACACCAAATAAAGTTTAAAGCCAGCAATGGGTAATAATAAAGATTACAGCAGAAATAAACAATATAAAAACAAACAAACAAACAAAAACCCCAGTAGAAAGAATCGACAAAACTAAAAACTGGTTTTTGAAAAAATTAATAAAATTGATAAACCCCCAGCCAGCCTTATCAAAAAGGAAAGAGAACGGGCCCAAATAAATGAAATCATGAATGAAAGAGGAGAGATCACAACCAACACAGAAATAGAAAAATAAATGAGAATATTATGAAAAATCATATGCCAACAAACTGGGCGATCTGGAAGAAATGGATAAATACATACTAACATATAAACTACCAAAGCTCAAATATGAAGAAATAAAAATTTGAACAGACCCATAATCAGAAAAGAAATTGAATCTATAATCAAAAATCTCCCAACAAACAAGACTCCAGGACCAGATGGCTTCCCAGGGCAATTCTACCAGATATTGAAAGATTAATACCTATTCTTCTCAAACTGTTCCTAAAAACAAAAATGGAAGGAAAACTTCCACACTCACTCTATGAGGCCAGCATTACATTGACTCCAAAACCAGACAAATACCCCACTAAAAAGGAGAATTACAGACCAATATCCCTGATGAACATGGAGGCAAAAATTCTCAGAAAGATACTAGCAATTCGAATCTAACAGTACATTAAAAGAGTTCTTCACCATGATCAAGTGGGATTTATTCCTGGGTTGCCAGGATGGTTCAATATTTACAAATCAATCAACATTATACACCACTTAAAAAAAAGAAAAGATAAGAATCATGATCTTCTCATTAGATGCAGAAAAAAAGCAGTTGAGAAAATACAGCATCCATTCTTTTTTAAAAAGATTTTATTTATTCTAACTGAACATAATAATAAAAAATAAAATGAAATCTAGTTTGTCCGACATAAAAATAAATAAATAAACAAATAAATAAGCAAATAAACAAATAAATAAGTAATTTATTTATTTGACACAGAGAGAGAGAGAACAAGCAGGGGGAGTGGCAAGGAAAGGGGAGAGGGAGAAGCAGGCTCCTGCCAAGCAAGGAGCCTGACGTGGGTCTCAATCACAGGAACCTGGGATCATGACCGAGGCTGAGGGCAGCCGCTTAACCAACTGAGCCACTCCGGCACCCCAACATCCATTCTTGATAAAAATTGTAGGCATAGAGGAAACATACCTCAACATCATAAAGGCCATATACAAGACACAGCTAATATCATCCTCAATGGGAAACACAGAGAGAGCTTCCCCTTGGTCAGGAAAATGACAGGGATGTCCACTCTCACCATTGTTGTTTAACATAATACTGGAAGTCTTAGCCTTAGCAATGAGACAATAAAAAGAAATAAATGGCATTCAAATTGGCAAAGAAGAAGTGAAACTCTCACTCTTCCCAGACGACCTGAAACTCTATGTAAAAAACCCAAAAGACTTTACCAAAAAATTGCTAGGACTAATACATGAATTCAGCAAAGTTGCATGATATAAAATCAATGTACAGAAATATGTTGCATTTCTATACACCAATAGTGGAGCAGCTAAAAAAGAAATCAAGAAATCAATTCCATTTACAATTGCACCAAAAACCATGAGATACCTAGAAATAAACATAACCAAAGAGGTAAAAGATCTCTACTCTAAAAAGTACAGAACAATTATGAAAGAAATGAAGAGGACACAAAGAAATGGAGAAATATTCCATATTCATGGATTGGAAGAACAAATATTGTTAAAATGTTTCTACTACTCAAAGCAATCTACACATTCAATGCAATCCCTATCAAGATAACACGAGCATTTTTTACAGAGCTATAACAAAGTATCCTAAATGCATGAGATTATAAATGACCTGGAATAGTCAAAGCAAACGTGAAAAAGAAAAGCAAAGAAGGAGGCACCATGATTCCATATTTCAAGCTATATGACAAAGCTGTATTCATCAAGACAGTATGGTACTGGCACAAAAACAAATACACAGATCAATGGAACAGAATGGAGTACCCAGGAATGGACACACAACTATGTGGCCAACTAAATTTTGACAGAGCAGGAAAGAATATCCAACGGTAAAAAGAGAGTCTCTTCAAGAAATGGTCTTGGGAAAATTTGACAGCAACCTGCAAAAGAATGAAACTGGACCACTTCCTTACACCATACACAAAAACAAATTCAAAATGGATGAAAGACCTAAATGTGAAACAGGAAACCATCAAAAGCCTAGAAGAAAGTACAGACAACAACATTTTTGACATTGGCTGTAGCAATTTTTTACTAGAAATGTCTCCTGAGGCAAGGTAAACAAAAAAAATGCACTATTGGGACTTCATCAAGATAAAAATGTTCTGCACAATAAAGGAAACAACAAAAGTAGAAGGCAACCTAAGGAATGGGAGAAGATATTGGCAAATGACATATCTGATAAAGGGTTAGTATCCAAAATCTGCAAAGAACTTCTCAAACTCAACACCTGAAAAAACAAATAATCCATCTAAGAAATGGGCAGATGACATGAATAGATATTTTTCCAAAGAAGACTTCCAGATGGCTAACAGACACATGAAAATACTCAACAGGGGTGCCTGGGTGGCTCAGTCATTAATCGTCTGCCTTCAGCTCAGATCATGGTCCTGGGGTTCTGGGATCGAGCCCCACATCGGACTCCCTGCTTGGCGGGAAGCCTGCTTCTCCCTCTCCCACTCCCCCTGCTTGTGGTCCCTCTCTCGCTGTGTCTCTCTCTGTCAAATAAATACATAAAATCTTAAAAAAAAAGAAAATGCTCAACATCACTCATAATCATGGAAATACAAATCAAAACCATGATGACTATTGTGGACATTGCTGCTATAAACATTGGGGTTAATGTGCCCCTTCTTTTCACTACCTCTGTATCTTTGGGGTAAATACCCAGTAATTCAATTGCTGGGTCATAGGGTAGCTCCATTTTTAACACCTTGAGGAACCTCCATACTGTTTTCCAGAGTGGCTGTACCAGCTTGCATTCCCACCACCGGTGTAAGAGGCTTCCCCTTTCTACACATCCTCGCCAACATTTGTTGCTTCCTGTCTTGCTAATTTTTGCCATTCTAACTGGTGTATGGTGGTATCTCATTGTAGTTTTGATTTGTATTTCCCTGATGGCTAGTGATGTTCAACATTTTTTTCATGTGTCTGTTAGCCATTTGTGTGTCTTCTTTGATTAAAGTGTGAGTTCATGTTTTCTGCCCATTTTTTTGACTGGGTAATTTGTTTTTTGAGTGTTGAGTTTGAGAAGTTCTTTTTTTTTAAAGGAGGTTATTCCTTTTTTATGCTTTATTTATTTAGTTGAGAGAGAGGGAGAATGGGAGAGAGAGAGAGAGAGCATGAGACGGGGGAGGGTCAGAGAGAGAAGCAGACTCCCGGCCGAGCAGGGAGCCCTATGTGGGACTTGATCTTGGGACTCCAGGATCATGACCTGAGCTGAAGGCAGTCACTTAACCAGCTGAGCCACCCAGGCACCTGAGTTTGAGAAGTTCTTTATAGATCTTGAATATCAGCCCTTTATCTGAATGTCATTTGCAAGTATCTTCCGTTCTGTGGGTTGCCTCTTAGTTTTTTGATTGTTTCCTTTGCTGTGCAGAAGATTTTTATCTTGAAGTCCCAAAAGTTCATTTTTGCTTTTGTTTCCCTTGCCTTTGGGGGCGTGTCTTGAAAGAAGTTGATGTGGCTGATGTCAAAGAGGTTACTGCTTAAATTCTCTAGGATTTTGATGGATTCCTGTCTCACAGTGAGGTCTTTCATCCATTTTGAGTTTATCTTTATGTATGGTGTAAGGGAATGGTCCAGTTTCATTCTTCTATATGTAGTTGTCCAATTTTCCCAGCACCACTTACTGAAGTGATCGTCTTTTTGATTTGCTTCTTAGTTTCTTCTATTTGATTTTATCTGAATTTAAAATTAGCAAAATTCCCTATATTTTGTGGAAGGTACTTTAGCATGTAAATCTACTTGGACCCCAAATAAAAGTCATCTCCAAAAAAAAAAAAAAAACCCACAGAAACAAAACCATGATGAGATACCTCCACACACCTGTCAGAATGGCTAAAATTAACAACACAGGACACAACAGATGTCGGTGAGAATGCAGAGAAAGGGGAACCCTCTTGCACTGTGATGGGAATGCAAACTGGTATAGCCACTCTGGAAAACAATATGGAGGTTCCTCAAAAAGTTAAAAATGGAACTCCACTATGACCGAGCATTTGCACTACTAGGTATTTACACAAATGATACAAAAATGCAGATCTGAAAGGGCACAAGCACCCCAATGGCTTTAGTAGCATTTCTTTTTTTTTAATTTTATTATGTGATGTTAGTCACCATACAATACATCATTAGTTTTTGATGTAGTGATCCATGATCCATTGTTTTCGTATAACACCCAGTGCTCCATGCAGTACGTGCCCTCCTTAATACCCATCACCAGGCTAACCAATCCCCCCTCCCCCCTCCCCTCTAAAATCCTGTTTGTTTGTTTGTCCATAGTCTCTCATGGTTCATCTCTCCCTCCGATTCAACAATAACCATGCTATGGAAAGAGCCCAAATGTCCATCTACTAATGAATGGATAATTAAGATATGGTAATATATATACAATGGAATATTACTCAGCTGTCAAAAAGAATGAACTCTTGTCATTTGCAATGATGTGGATGGAGCTAGAGTATATTATACTAAGCAGAAAATGCCATTCAGAGGAAGGCCAATACCATATGATTTCACTCCTTTGTGAAGTAACAAAACAGATGAATAAATGGAAAGGGAAAAAAAGAGAGAGGGAAGCAAATCATAAGAGAGTCTTTTTTTTAAAGATTTTATTTATTTATTTGACAGAGAGAGACAGTGAGAGAGGGAACACAAGCAGGGGGAGTGGGAGAGGGAGAAGCAGGCTTTCTGCCGAGCAGGGAGCCCGATGCGGGGCTCGATCCCAGGACCCTGGGATCATGACCTGAGCCGAAGGCAGTCGCTTAGCGACTGAGCCACCCAGGCGCCCCAAGAGAGTCTTAATTATAAAAAACAAACAGGGTTGTTTGAGGGAGGTGGGTAAGGGATTGGCTAAATGTGTGCTGGATATTAAGGAAGGTATTTCTTATGATAAACACTGGGTGTTATATGTATGTGATGAATCACTAAATTCTTCTCTGAAACCAACATTAAACTATATGTTAATTAACTAGAATTTAAATAACAATTTGAAAGAAAACAAAACAAAAAAATAAGCATTGCCACTCAGGCTTTCTCTTCACTTCCATTTGCATTATAAATATTTCTCCATTCCTTCACTTTCAGTCTGCATGTGTCTTTAAGTTCCAAAATGAGTGTCATGTACGCAACAAGTAGATAGGTCTTGTTCTCTTATCCATTCCATGACCTTACATTTTTTGCTTGATATATTTACTGCATTTACATTCAGAGAAATTTTTGATATGTGTGAATTCAGTGTCATTTTGTTACTTTTTAAAAAACATTTTATTTATTTTAGAGAGAGACAGAGATAGCAAGCAAGGAGGAGAGGCAGAAGCAGGCTGCCTGTTGAGCAGCGAGTGCACCAGGTGCTTGATCCCAGGACCCTGGGATCATTACCTGAGCCGAAGGCAGAGGCTTAAACAACTGAGCCACCCAGGCACCCAATTTTGTTACCTTTTCTAATGGTTGTTTTTGTAGTTTTTATCTGTTTCCTTCTTCTCTTGCTCTCTTTTCTCCTGCTTAGTTGGCATTCTTTAGCATAGTTCTTGGCTTCTTATGCTTTATTTTTTTGCATATCTATTACTGTCTTTTGATGTGTGAATATCATTTGGTTTTTATAAAATATGTTTGGCATAAAGCAGTCTATATTAAGTTGATAGATGCTTAATTTTGAACACTTCCCTTACTCCACTCCACATTAAAGATATTTGGTATCATATTTTACATCTTTTTATTTTGTGCTTCTCTTGCTTGATTTCTGCAGATATACTTAAATGTCTGCTTTTGTGTTTCCTATTTTTCTTACTCTAACTTATGTTTTTGTTGTCAAAATCCCCCTTAAAATTTCTTATAGGATTGGTTTTGTGGTTATGAATTCTTTTAACTTTTGTTTGGGAAAATCTTTATCTCTCCTTTTATTCTTTTTCTTTTTTATTATGTTCAGTTAGCCAGCATATAGTACGTCACTAGTTTTTTGATGTAGTGTTCAATGATTCATTAGTTGGGCATAACACCTAGTGCTAATTACAACACAGGCCCTCCTTAATACCCATCATCTAGTTACCCCATCCCCCACCTCCTCCCTTCTGTAAACCTCTGTTTCCTCAGGTCCAAAATCTCTCATGGTTTGTCTCCCTCCCTGATTTCTTCCCATTCATTTTTTCCCTCCCTTATGCTGTGGTCCTCTGCACTATTCCTTATGTTCCACATATGAGTGAAACCATATGATAATTGTCTTTTTCTGCTGGATTTATTCCACTCAGCATAATCCCCGCCAGTTCCATCCATGTCAATGCAAATGGTAGTCATTCTTTCTGATGTCTGAGTAATAAATTTTTTTGTTCATGCAAACAATAATTTTTGCTCATGTAAACAGTATTCCATTGTTTACATGAACCACATCTTTATCCATTCATCTGTTGAAGGGCATCTCAAATCCTTCCACAGTTTGGATATTGCAGACATTGCTGCTATGAACATTGGGGTGCATATGGCCCTTATTTTCACTACAACTGTGTCTTTGGGGTAAATACCCAGTAGTGCAATTGCTGATTAATAGGGTAGCTCCATTTTTAATTTTTTGAGGAACCTCCACACTGTTTTCCAGAGTGGCTATACCAGCTTGCATTCCCACCACCAGTGTAAGAGGGTTCCCCTTTCTACACATCCTCATCAACATGTGTTGCTTCCTGTCTTGCTAATTTTTGCCATTCTAACTGGTGAATGGTGGTATCTCATTGTGATTTTGATTTGTATTTCCCTGATGGCTAGCGATGTTGAGCATTTTTTCACGTGTCTGTTTGCCATTTGTATGTCTTTGATAAAGTGTGTGTTTATGTCTTCTGCCCATTTTTTGACTGGGTTATTTGTTTTTTGAGTGTTGGATTTGAGAAGTTCATTATAGATATTGGATATCAGCCCTTTATCTGTAACGTCATTTGCACATATCTTCTCCCATTTGGTGGATTGCCTCCTAGTTTTGTTGACTTATTTCCTTTGCTGCACAAAAGCTTTTTATCTTGATGAAGTCCCAAAAGATCATTATCGGTTTTGTTTCTCTTGCCTTTGGAGACAGGTCTTGCAAGAAGTTGCTATGGCCAATGTCAAAGAGGTTACTGCCTGAGTTCTCCCCTATGATTTTGATGGATTCCTGTTTCACATTGAGGTCTTTCATCCATTTTGAGTTTATCTTTGTATATGGTGTAATGCTCCAGTTACCTTCTTCTGCATGTGGTTGTTGAGTTTTCCCAGCATCATTTATTGAAGAGGTTGTCTTTTTTCCATTGGATGTTCTTTCCTGCTTTGTCAAAGATTAGCTGAATGTAGAGTTGAGGGTCTATTCCTGGGGTCTCTATTCTGATCCATTGACCTATGTGTCTGTTTTTGTGTCAATACCATATTGTCTTGATGAATACAGTTTTGCTATATAGCTTGAAGTCAGGCATTGTGATGCCCCCGGCTTTGTTTTTCTTTTTCAACATTCCCCTGGTGTTTCAGGGTCTTTTCTGGTTCCATATGAATTTTAGGATTGTTTGTTCCAGCTCTGTGAAAATGTTGGTTGAATATTGATAGGGATTGCTTTGAAAGTGTAAATTGCTCTGGGCAGCATAGACATTTTAACGATGTTTATTCTTCCAATCCATGACCATGGAGTGTTTTTCCATCTCTTTGTGTCTTCCTCGATTTCTTTCATTAGTGTTCTGTAGTTTCTAGATTATAGAAAGTTTACGTCTTTGGTAAGATTTATTCCTAGGTATCTTATGTATTTTGGAGCTCTTGTAAATGGAATTGATTCTTAATTTCTCTTTCTTCAGTTACATTGCTAGTGTATAGCAATGCAACTGATTTCTGTGCATTGATTTTGTATTCTGCCACGTTGCTGAATTGCTGTATGAGTTCTAGCAATTTTGGGGTGGAGTCTTTTGGGTTTTCCACATAAAGTATCATATCATCTGCAAGTAGTGAGAGTTTGACTTCTTCTTTGTCAATTTGAATACCTTTTATTTCTTTTTGTTGTCTGATTGGTGTTGCCAAGACTTCTAGTACTATGTTGAACAATAGTGGTGCGAGTGGGCATCCCTGTCATGTTCCTGGCCTTAAGGGAAAAGCTCTCAGTTTTTCCCCACTGAGAATGATATTTGCTGTAGACTTTTCATGGATTCCTTTTATGATATTGATGTATGTTCCTTCTATCCCTAAACCTTGAAGAATTTTAATCAGGAAAGAATGCTGTATTTTGTCAAATGCTTTTTCTGCATCAGTTGAGAGGATCATATGGTTCTTGTCACTTCTTTTATTAATGTGCTCTATCACTTTGATTGATTTGGGAATGTTGAACCATCCTTGCATCCCAGGAATAAATACCACCCAGTCGGGATGAATAATCCTTTTAATGTACTGTTGGATCTTACTGGCTGGGAATTTGTTGAGTATTTTGGCACCCATGTTAATCAGGGATATTGTTCTGTAATTCTCCTTTTTTGGTGGGGTCTTTGCTTTGGGGATCAAGGTAATGCTAGCCTCATAGAATGAGTTTCAAAGTGTTCCTTCCATTTCTATTTTTTGAAACACCTTCAGTAGAATAGGTATTATTTCTTCTTCAAATGTTTGTTAGAATTCCCCTGGGAAGCCATGTGGCCCTGGACTCTTGTTTTTTGGGAGGTTTTTGATCACTGCTTCAATTTCCTTGCTGGGTATTGTTCTGTTCAGATTGTCTATTTCTTCCTGTTTCACTCTTGGTAGTTTATAAGTTTCCAGGAATGTGTCCATTTCTTCGAGATTGCTTAATTTGTTGGCATATAGTTGCTGGTAATAATTTCTAATAGTTGTTTCTATTTCCTTGGTGTTAGTCATGATCTCTCCTCTTTCATTCATAGTTTTATTGATTTTGGTCGTTTCCATTTTCTTTAAGATAAGTCTGGCCAGAGGTTTATTGATCTTATTAATAATTTTGAAGAACAAGCTTCTACTTTTGTTGATCTTTTCTACTGTTTTCCTGGTTTCTATTTCATTGATTTCTGCTCTAATTTTTATTACTTCTCTTCTTCTCTTGGTTTAGGCCTTATTTGCTGCTCTTTCTCCACATCCTTTAGGTGTAAGGTTAGCTTGTGATTTGGGATTTATCTAATTTTTTTGAGAGAGGCTTGGATGGCTGTGTCTTTCCCTCTTAGATACTGCCTTTTCAGTATGCCATAGGTTTTGTACCAATGTATTTTCATTCTCATTAGTTTCAATGAACTGTTTGAGTTCATCTTTAATTTCCTGGTTGACCCAATCATTCTTTAACAGGATGCTTTTTAACTTCCAAATGTTTGAGTTCCTTCCAAATTTCTTCTTGTGGTTGAGTTCCAGTTTCAAAACATTGTGGTCTGAAAATATGCATGGGATAATATCAATCTTTTGGTATCAGTTGAGACCTGATTTGCAACCCAGTGTGTGGTCTATTCTGGAGAAAGTTCCATGTGCACTCGAGAAGAATGAGTATTCTGTTGTTTGGGGATGGAATGTTCTGTATATATCTACGAAGTCCATCTGGCCCAATGTGTCATTCAAAGCTCTTGTTTCTTTGTTGATCTTCTGCTTAGATGATCTGTCCATTGCTGTGAGTGGATCATATCTATATGTTTCTTTACTTTGGTTATTAATTGGTTTATATAATTGGCTACTCCCTTGTTGGGGGCGTAGATATTTACTTTTTAGATCTTCTTGTTGAATATATCCTTTAAATATGATATAGTGTCTCTCTACATCTCTTACTGCAGTCTTTGGTTTAAAATATAATTTGTCTGTTATGAGAATTCCTACCCCAGCTTTCTTTTGAGGTCCTTTGGCGTGGTAAATAGTTCTCCATCCCCTCATTTTCAATCTGGAGGTATCTTTAGGTTCAAAATGAGTCTCTTCTAGACAGCATATAGATGGGTCCTGTTTTTTTATTCAATCTAAAACCTTGTGTCTCTTGATTGGAGCATTCAGCCCATTTACACTGAGAGTAACTATTGAAAGATATGAATTTAGTGCCATCGTATTGCCTGTAATGTCCCTGTTTGCATAGGTTTTCTGTTTCCTTCTGGTCTATGTGACTCTTGGGGTTTCTCTTCACTTACAGAATCCCCCTTAATATTTCTTGCAGGGCTGGCTTGGTGGTTACATGTTCTTTCAGTTTCTGTCTGTCCTGAATGTTCTTCATCTCTGCATCCATTCTGAATGAGAGTCTTGCTGGGTAAACTATTTTTGGCTGCATGTTCCTTTCATTTTGTACCCTGAATATGTCCTGAGAGCCCTTTCTGGCTTGCCAGGTCTCTGCGGACAGGTCTGATCTTATTCTGATGTTCCTCCCTCCGTACATAAATCTCTTCCTATCAACTGCTGTCTGGATAGCTTCCTTGGCTCTAAGATTTGTAAGCTTCACTATTACATATTGGGGTGTTGATCTATTTTTTATTGATTTTGGGAGGGTTCCTCTCTGCCTCTTGGACATGAATGCTTGTTACCTCCCCAGTTTAGGGAAATTCTCAGCTATGATTCGCTCAAATATACCTTCTAGTCCTCTTTCTCCCCATCCCCTCAGGGATCCCAATAATTCTGACATTAGAACGTTTCATGGTGTTGTTGATCTCTCTAAGTCTCTTTCTATGTGCTACTAACTACCTATCCCTATCTTCTTCAGCTTCCTTCCTTTCTATCAGTTTATCTTCTAGATCATTAATTTGTTCTTCTGCCTCATTTACCCTGGCTGTTAGAGTATCCAGTTTAGACTGCATCTCATGCATAGCATTTTTATGTTTGGCCTGATTAGATCTCATTTCTGCCCTTAGAGATTCTATATTGTCACTAATGTTTTTCTCAAACCTAGCTATTGACTTTATAATTGTTATCCTGAATTCTATCTCTGACATCTTGCTTACATCCATATCCATGAGTTCTGTGGCAGAAGACATTGTCTATGGTTCTTTTCTTTGTTGGGAGTTCCTCCTCCTAGTGATTTTGTTGAGGGATGGTTGAGGGAATGTACAAGAGTCCAAAATATCAACCACAATCTATGCAAGATGCACCCTAGAAAATCTAGAGCTGTTGGAAACCACTGCCATAAAGACAAAGCCAAATGAAACACAGGATTAAAATTCATAAAATTAAAAAAAATTTTTAAGAATTAAAAATTAAAAGAAGGGGGTGAGGGGCAGGGGAGCTATAATCTCTCAGTGCAGACAAAATAGTGTTTCAGTTTTTCCTGGGTGTATTTTGGTCTGTGTGTTAGAGGACTCTACATCCCCAAATTACTATGAAATTAAAACTTGTATATATAAAAAGGTAAAACAGAGTAGAGTGAAACATGGGCTAAAATAAAACATATATCTATAAAAATATAGGTGTGTACAAATACAAGTTCAAAAAGCAACTATGAAAAATGAAATGGCATAGTAGACATCTAGTTGAAATGAAGAGAGGTATAATGAAAAATACAGCAGGGTAAAACAGCATGAGAAATGGAATAAAAAAGGAATGAAAGAAAGAAAAGAAAAGGAGAATTATATCTGAAAAATAAACAGGTTGTGAGGCCACACCTGAAGTTCAATATACAACTTCCCCTGGCATTGTGATTTTACAGTGTCATAGGACCCAAAGGATTGTCATCCAACTGTTCTTCCAGCCTGTCTTCTGTGGGAAGGGCTTGCCACGCCATTTGTCAGGTAACCCTGCCTTTGCGGAGTTGCCCCACCCCTGTCAGGAGCATGGTTTCAGTGGAACCTCTCCTCTGTGTGGCTTTTTTTCCCTGGGGCCAGAGGACCAGGGGAACAGAGGAGGGGATCAGAGTAAAAATGTCCTCTGCCAAACCTCTGACCCAGAGCAGAAAATTCGGTCTGCCCTCTTCAATAAACTCTCCAGGACAGTCTCCACTTGTTGCACCACTGAAAACCATATACTCCTGTGAAGCACACCCACAGCTACTCTCTCAGAAGTGTTTTCAAGGGCCCAGGAGTATTTCTGCCCTTTGTGCTTCTAAAGCCGTGAGTGGTTGTGGTTTCGCTAGTTCACCCGAGGCTCCGGAATCAGGTCTGTGTTTTGCCCTAAACCCCTTTCCCAGCCACTATTGTTCTGCGAGTTTTTCCCCACTTGTGAGCACAGATTCCAGATTTTTTCATGCTATTCAAGGAATGAGCAGATATTGATGCTCCAGGTTCATGGTTTTTGGCAATCAGAGAGTCTCTTCCTGGCCTCGCTGACCATAACCTGCTTCTTGGGTCCAATGCTCAGGCCCCCTACCATTTCAGGAATCTCCTTTTGCTCTGTGGTCCTTGGTAACCTGAGACCACCATGCCCTACCTAGTATTCTGCCTTTTCATTTCCAAAGCCCCCTTCAGGGAGGGGTGTCTCTTACTAGAGCAGATTTCTAAGGGTTCTGATTTTGTGCTCTGGTATTCTATCACTTTCCAGGCAATAGCTTATTACACCTCCGTCCCCCTTCTGTTTATCTTTCAATATCTCCCTGCAGATTCACGACTCCACAGGTCCTACCTTGCCAAAGGCATTCGCTTTTCTGCTTGTAGAGATTCAGATATATATTCTAATATCTCAGGCTGATTTCGTGGATGTTAAAATGGTTTGATAGATATCCGGCCAAATTCAGGAGACCAATCGAAACAAGGTCCCCTACTCCTCCGCCATCTTGCCTTTTCTCTCTCATTCTATTCTTAATGATAGCCTCGTTGGATAGAATATTCTTGGCTGTAGATTTTTCCCTTTCAGCACTTTGAACATATGACACTCCCACCTGGCCTACAAAGTTTCTGTTGAAAAAGTTGCTGATAGCCATATGGGTTTTCCCTTTTATGTAACTGTGTCTTTCTACTTTAATTTTTTTTTCTTTATCACTACATTTGGCCAATTATAATGTATCTTGGTGTGGGCCTACTTGGGGTAGCTTTTTGGGGGATCTTTGTGCCTCATGCATCTGGTATCAGCTTCCTTCCCCAGATTAGGGAAGTTTTCCTCTATTACTTCTTTAAATATACTTTCTTCCTCCTCTTCTCTTCTTCTGGCATCCCTATAGTGGAAATGTCATTATGCTTGATGGAGTCACTGAGTTCCCTAAGACAATTTGCAATTTGAATAATTGTTTTTTCTCTTACTTGCTCAGCTTGATTAGCTTTTATTATTCTGTTTTCTAGGTTGCTAATTTGTCCCTCTGCCTCATCTAGTCTGCTATTTCTTCCATTTAGTGTGTTTTTAATTTCATTTATTGTGTTCTTCATCTCTGATTGATTCTTTTTGTTTCTCCACAATTTTATTTAAATTCATGTTAGCTCACATATAGTGTAGTATTAGTTTCAGGAATAGAACCCAGGGATTCATCACTTACATATAACACTGAGTGCTCATCAAAATAAGTGCCTTCTTCCTTTCTTTCTTTATTTTATTTTATTATGTTATTTTAGTCACCACACAGTACATCATAAGTTTTTTTTTTAATTTAACTTTATTATGTTATGTTGGTCATCATACATTACATCATTCGTTTTTGATATAGTGTTCCATGATTCATTGTTTGCATATAACACCCAGTGCTCCATTCAATACATGCCCTCCTTAATACCCATCACCCGGCTAACACATCTCCCTACCCCCATCCCCTCTAAAACACTCAGTTTGTTTCTCAGAGTCCATAGTCTCTCATGGTTCGTCTCCCCCTCCGGTTTCGCCCCCTTCGTTTCTCCCTTCCTACTATCATTTTTTTTAACATATAATGTATTAGTTGTTTCAGAGGTACAGGTCTGTGATTTATCAGTCTTACACAATTCACAGTGCTCACCATAGCACCTACCCTCCCCAAAGTCCATCCCCCAACCACCCTATCCTTACCACTCCCCACCACTCCAGCAACCCTCAGTTTGTTTCCTGAGATTAGAATTCTTCATAACAGTGAGATCATATTATACTTGTCTTTCCGTGATTGACTTATTTCAATTAGCATAATACCCTCTAGTTCCATCCACATCATGGCAAATGGCAAGATTTCATTTTTTTGATGGATGCATAATATTCCATTGTATATATTTATACCACCTCTTTTTTATCCATTCATCTGTCGATGGACATCTTGGCTCTTTCCATAATTTGGCTATTGTAGACATTGCTGCTATAGACATTGGGGTGAACATACCATTTCACATCACTACATTTATATCTTTGGGGTATATACTCAGTAGTACAATTGCTGAGTCGTAGGGTAGCTCTATTTTAAACTTTTTGAGGAAACTCCATACTGTTTTCCAGAGTGGCTGCACCAGCTTGCATTCCCACCAACAGTGTAGGAGGGTTCCGCTTTCTCTGCATCCTCGCCAACATCTGTCTTTTCCTGAGTTGTTAATTTTAGCCATTCTGACTGGTGTGAGGTGGAATCTCATTGAGGGTTTGATTTAGATTTCCCTGATGCTGAGTGATGTTGAACACTTTTCATGTGTGTGTTGGCCATTTGGATGTCTTCCTTGGAAAAATGTCTGTTCATGTCTTCTATCCATTTCTTGATAGGATCATTTTATTTGGGTGTTGAGTTTGAGAAGTTCTTTATAGATTTTGGATACTAGCGCTTTATCTGATATGTCATTTGCAAATATCTTCTCCCATCCTGTCAGTTCTCTTTTGGTTTTGTTGACTGTTTCTTTTGCTGTGCAAAAGGTTTTATCCTGATGAAGTCCCAATAGTTCATTTTGGCCCTTGCTTCCCTTGCCTTTGGTGATGTTTCTAGGAAGAAGTTGCCACGGATGAGGTCGAAGAGGTTACTGCTTGTGTTCTCCTCTAAGATTTTGATGGACTCCTGTCTCACATTTAGGTCTTTCATCCATTTGGAGTCTATTTTTGTGTGTGGTGTAAGGAAATGGTCCAGTTTCATTCTTCTGCATGTGGCTGTACAATCTTCCCAACACCATTTGTTGAAGAGACTGTCTTTTTTCCATTGGACATTGTTTTCTGCTTTGTCAAAGATGAGTTGACCATAGAGTTGAGGGTCCATTTCTGGGCTCTCTATTCTGTTCCATTGATCTATGTGTCTGTTTTTGTGCCTGTACCATACTGTTGATGATTACACTTCTGTAATATAGCTTGAAGTCCAGAATTGTGATGCCACCAATTTGATTTTCTTTTTAAACATTCCTCCGGCTATTCGGGGTATGTTTTGGTTCCATACGAATTTTAGGATTATTTGTTCCCTTTCTTTGAAAAAAGTGGATGGTATTTTGTTAGGGATTGCACTGAATGTGTAGATTGCTCTAGGTAGCATTGACATCTTCACAATATTTGTTCTTCCAGTCCATGAGCATGGACGTTTTTCCATTTCTTTGTGTCTTCTTGAATTTCTTTCATGAGTATTTTTTTAAATTTTATTATGTTATGTTAGTCACCATACAATATATCATTAGTTTTTGATGTGGTGATCCGCGATACACTGTCTTTGTATAACACCCAGTGCTCCATTCAGTACACGCCCTCCTTAATACCCATCACTGGGCTAACAAATCTCCCTTCCCCCCTCCCCTCTAAAATGCTGTTTCTCAGAGTCCATAGTCTCTCATGGTTCATTTCTCCCTCCAATTCACCCCCCCTTCATTTTTCCCTTCCTTCTCCTAATGTCCTCCATGCTATTCCATATGTTCCACAAATAAGTGAAACCATATGATAATTGACTTTCTCTGCTTGACTTATTTCACTTAGCATAATCTCCTCCAGGTCCATCCACATTGATGTAAAAGTTAGGTATTCATCCTTTCTGATGGCTGAGTCATATTCCATTGAATAAATGGACCACATCTTCTTTATCCATTCATCTGTTGAAGGGCTTCTCAGCTCTTTCCATGGTTTGGCTATTGCAGACATTGCTGCTATGAACATTGGGGTGCATATGGCCCTTCTTTTCACTACATCTGGGTCTTTGGGGTAAATACCCAGGAGTGCAATTGCTGGGTCAAAGGGTAGCTCTATTTTTAAATTTTTCGAGGCACCTCCACAGTGTTTTCCAAAGTGGCTGTACCAACTTGCATTCCCACCAACAGTGTAAGAGGGTTCCCCTTTCTCCACAACCTCTCCAACATTTGTTGTTTCTTTTCCTATCCATTTCTGCCATTCTAACTGGTGTAAGGTGGTATCTCAATGTGGTTTTAATTTGAATTTCCCTGATGGCTAATGATGATGAACATTTTTGCATGTGTCTATTAGCCATTTGTATGTCTTCTTCAGAAAAGTGTCTTTTCATATCTTCTGCCCACATTTTGACTTGATTATTTGTTTTTTGGGTGTTGAGTTTGAGAAGTTCTTTATAGATCTTGGATACCAGCCCTTTATCTGTAGTGTCATTTGCAAAAATCTTCTCCCATTCTGTGGGTTGCCTCTTTGTTTTGTTGACTGTTTCTTTTGCTGTGCAGAAGCTTTCTATCTTGATGAAGTCCCAAAAGTTCATTTTTGCTTTTGTTTTACTAGCTTTTGGAGATGTATCTTAAAAGAACTTGCTTGGGCAATGTCAAAGAGGTTACTGCCTGTGTTCTTTTCTAGGATTTTGATGGATTCCTGTCTTTCATCCATTTTGAGTTTATCTTTGTGTATGGTGTTAGAGAATGGTCGAATTTCATTCTTCTGCATGTGGCTGTCCAATTTCCCCAGCACCATTTATTGAAGAGACAGTCTTTTTTCCATTGCATTGCATGTTTTTTCCTGCTTTGTCAAAGATTATTTGACCATAGAGTTGAGGGTCCATATCTGGGTTCTCTATTCTGTTCCATGGTCTATATGTCTGTTTTTGTGCCAGTACCATGCTGTCTTGGTGATCACAGCTTTGTAATATAGCTTGAAATCGGACAACGTGATGCCCCCAGCTTTGTTTTTCTTTTTCAACATTTCCTTGGCGATTCGGGGTCTTTTCTGATTCCATATAAATTTTAGGATTGTTTTTTCCATCACTTTGAGAAATGTCATTGGAATTTTGATTGGGATGGCATTGAAGGTATAGATTGCTCTGGGTAGCATAGACATTTTAACAATGTTTATTCTTCTGATCCATGAGCCTGGAATATTTTTCCATCTTTTTGTGTCTTCTTCAATTTCTTTCATGAGTGTTCTGTAGTTCCTAGAGTATAGATCTTTTATCTCTTTGGTTAGGTTTATTCTGAGATATCTTATAGTTTTTGGTGCTATTGTAAATGGAATCATTTCTCTAATTTCTCTTTCTACAGTTGTGTTGTTAGTGTATAAGAAAGCAACTGATTTCTGTGCATTGATTTTGTATCCTGTCACATTACTGAATTGCTGTATGAGTTCTAGTAATTTGGGGGTGGAGTCTTTTGGGTTTTCCACATAAAGTATCATGTCATTGTTGATGAAAGAGAGTTTGACTTCTTTGCCAATATGAATACATTTTATTTCCTTTTGTTGTCTTATTGCTGTTGCTAGGACTTCTGGTACTATGTTGAACAATAGTGGCGAGAATGGGCATCCTTGACATGTTCCTAATCTTAAGGGAAAGGCTCTCAGTTTTCCCCATTGAGGATGATATTCGCTGTGGGTTTTTCATAGATGGTTTTTATGAACTTGAGGAATGTTCCCTCTATCTCTATACTCTGAAGAGTTTTAATCAGGAAAGGATGTTGTATGTTGTCAAATGCTTTTTCTGCAACAATTGAGAGGACCTTAAGGTTCTTCTCCCTCCTCTTACTAACGTGTTCTATGAAATTGATTGATTTGTGAATGTTGAACCACCCTTGCATCGCAGGGATAAATCCCACTTGTCATGGAGGATGATCTTTTTAATGTATTGTTGGATCCTATTAGCTAGGATTTTGTTGAGGTTTTTAGAATCCATATTCATCAGGGGTATCAGTCTGAAATTCTCCTTTTAACGGGGACTTTGCCTGGTTTGGGAATTAAGGTAATGCTGGCCTCATAGAATGAGTTTGGAAGGTTTCCTTCTGTTTCTATTTTCTGAAACAGCTTCAGTAGAATAGGTATTATTTCTTCTTTCAATGTTTGGTAGAATTCCCCAGAGAAGCCATCAGGCCCTGGACTCTTGTTTTTTGGGAGGTTTTTGATCACTGCTTCAATCTCGTTAGTGGTTATTGGCCTATTCAGGTTGTCATTTTCTTCCTGTTTCAGTCTTGGCAGCTTATAGGTTTCCAGGAAGGCCTCCATTTCATCCAGATTGCTCAGTTTATTGGCATATAGTTGTTGATAATAATTTTTAATACTTGTTTGTATTTCTTTGGTGTTAGTCGTGATCTCTCCCCTTTCATTCATAATTTTATTAATTTGGGTCCTTTCTCTTTTCTTTTGGATAAGTCTGGCCAGTGGTTTATCGATCTTATTAATTCTTTCAAAGATCCAACTTCTAGTTTGGTTGATTTGATCTACTGTGTTTCTGGTTTCTAATTCTGTGTGATCTCTCCTCTAATCTTAATTATTTTTCTTCTGATGTGTGGCTTAGGCATCATTTGTTGCTTTTTCTCTAGTTCTTCAAGGTGTAGAGTTAGATGGTGAATTCGGGATTTTTCTAATATTTTGAGTGAGGCTTGGATGGCTATGCATTTCCCCCTTAGGACCGCCTTTGCAGTATCCCATAGGTTTTGGACCAATGTGTTTTCATTCTCATTGATTTCCATGAATTGTTTAAGTTCCTCTTTTATTTCCTGGTTGACCCAAACATTCTTGAACAGATTGGTCTTTAGCTTCCAAACGTTTGAATTTCTGCTAATTTTTTTCTTCTGATTGCATTCCAGTTTTAAAGCATTGTGGTCTGAGAATATGCAGGGAATAATCTCAATCTTTTGGTATTGGTTGTTACCTAATTTGTGACCCAGTGTGTGGTCTGCTGGAGAAAGTTCCATGTGTGCTCAAGAAGAGTGAGTATTCTGTTGTTTTAGGGTGGAATGTTCTGTATATATCTATGAGGTCCCTCTGGTCCAGTGTATCATTCAACGCTCTTGGTTCCTTGTTGATTTTCTGCTTACATGATCTTTCCATTGCTGAGAGTGGAGTATTGAGGTCTCCTACAATTAACGTATTGTTATCAATATGACTCTTTCTTTTGGTTAACAGTTAGCTTATGTAGATGGTGCTCCCATGTTGGGTGTGTAGATATTCACAATTGTTAGATATCCTAGTTGGATAGACCCTTTAAGAATAATATAGTGTCCTTCTGTGTCTCTAATTACAGACTTTAGTTTAAAATCTAATTTGTCTGATAGAAGAATTGCTACCCCAGCTTTCTTTTGAGGTCCGCTGGCATGGAAGATGGATCTCCATTCCTTCACTTTCAGTCTGGATGTATCTTTAGTTTCAAAATGAATCTCTTGTAGGCAGCATATGGATGGGTCCTGTCTTTTTATCTAATCTGCAACCCTGTGCTGTTTTATGGGAGCATTTAGGCCATTCACATTGAGAGTGATTATTGAAAGATATGAATTAATTGTCATCATGTTGCCTGTGAAGACGTTGTTTTTATAGATTGTCCCTGTAAATTTCTGTTGTATATCACTCTTGGGGTCTTTCTCCTTTTATAGACCCCCCCTAATATTTCTTGCAGGGCTGGGCTTAGTGGTCACATATTCTTTCAGTTTCTGCCGGTCGTGGTAGCTCTGCATCTCTCCATCCATTCTAAATGACAGCCTTGCCGGGTAGAGTATTCTTGGCTGCATGTTCTTCTCATTTAGTACCCTGAATATGTCTTGCCAGGCCTTTCTGGCTTGCCAGGTCTCTGGATAGGTCTGATGTTATTCTGAAGTTCCTCCCTCCGTATGTAAGGAGTCTCTTCCCCCTAAGTGCCCTTAAGATGGTTTCCTTGGTTCTAAGATTTGGAAGTTTTACTATTAAATGCTGGGGTGTTGGCCTGTTTTCCTTGATCTTGGGAGGGGTCCTCTCTGCCTCTAGGACAAGAATGTTTGTTTCATTCCCCAGATTAGAAAATTTCTCAGCTATGATTTGCTCAAATACATCTTCTAGTCCTTTCTCTCTGTGCACTCCCTCTGCAATTCCAATTATTCTGACATTGGAACGCTTCATGGTGTCACATATTTCTCTGATTCTATTTTCATGGATTCTGACTTGTTTTTCCCTGGCCTCCTCTTTTCCCTTTTTATCTATTATATTGTATTCCAGGTCGCTTATTGGTTCTTCTGCCTCACTTACCCTAGCTGTTAGATTATCTAGATTGACTGGATCTCTTTGATAGCATTTTTAAGTTCTGCCAATTCAGTTTTCATTTCTGCTCTTAGAGACACTATGTTGTCATTAATTGATTTCTCCATTCTAGCTATTGTCTTCACCATTGGTAGCCTGAATTCCATCTCTGACATCTTGGTTATATTTGCATCCATTTGTAAATCTGTAGCATAAGCCATAATCTCTGAGTCTTTTCTATTTTGGGGGTTCCTCCTCCTATTCTGTTGATGGGTGTTTGAGGGAATGTATAGAGTCCAAATTATTGACCAGAACTCAAGCAAGATGTACCTGTTTTCTAGGGACTTTAGGGTTGTTGACTCTTGTTTTCCCAGCCTGTCTTCTGGGGGAGGGGCCTGTCAGGCTGTTACTCAGGCAACCCTGTTTGGGTGGAGTTGCCCTGCCTCCCTGTGGCTGGAGATGGGCTCAGTGGGAATCAGTTTTGGGGGCTTTTCTTCTCCGGCAGCTTTCCCTGGCGACTTTTCCCGTCTCTTCCGAGAGTCAGAGAAGAGACCATTTCCAACCCTCTGCCTCAAAGCAGAGAGATCGTAGTCTGTTCTTCAGTGAGCTCTCCAGGCCACATTGTCTCCATTTCTGTCTGTGCTGCTGTAAACTGCAGCGTCCTGTGTTGTGCATCCCTCTGCAGTTTTCCCAGTCCTGCATCCATGTCGTGGCACGTCTCTGCCCTTTGTGTTTCTTAAACCGCCAGCCACTCCTAGTTCTTGTGCACGACCCCGCCGTTCTGGGTTTCCGTCCCAGGGGCTACTCTAAAGTCCTTTCCCCGCTACTACTGGTCTGCGAGTCTGTGCCCCGTCCCCAGCGAGTGAGGCTGTAGCTCACCAGCGGTGTAGGATCCCCATGGCCACGCACCCTCCCGCTGCCATTTATCCTCTGATATCTGCCCACAGAATCATGGCTCCCCACTTCATACCTCGAAACCAACTGCCTGTGATATATTGTTTGTAGAGATCCAGATCATCTTACATCTCAGGCTGATTTTGTTGGTGCTCAGAGTGGTGTGGTAGATATCCAGCTCAATTCTGGGGACCAGTTGAAATAGGGTCCCCTACTCCTCCGCCATCTTTCCTCTCTCTCTTTCATGAGTATTTTACAGTTTTCTGAGTACAGATTCTTTACCTCTTTGGTTAGATTTATTCCTAGGTATCTTATGGTTTTGGGTGCAATTGTAAATGGGATCGACTCAATTTCTCTTTCTTCTGTCTCATTGTTGTATAGGAATGCCACTGATTTCTGTGCATTAATTTTATGACCTGCCACTTTAATGAATTCCTGTATAAGTTCTAGCAGTTTTGGGGTGGAGTTTTTTGGGTTTTCCACATAAAGTATCATGTCATTTGCAAAGAGTGAGAGGTTGACTTCTTTGCCAATTTGGATGCCTTTTATTTCTTTTTGTTGTCTGATTGCTGTGGCTAGAACTTCTAATACTATGTTGAATAGCAGTGGTGACAGTGGATATCCCTGCCGTGTTCCTGACCTTAGGGGGAACGCTCTCAGTTTTTCCCCTTTGAGTGTGATATTTGCTGTGGTTTTTTCATAGATGGCTTTTGTAATATTGAGGTATGTACCCTCTATCCCTATACTCTGAAGAGTTTTAATCAAGAAAGATGCTGTACTTTGTCAAATGCCTTTTCTGGATCTATTGAGAGGGTCATATGGTTCTTCTTTTTTCTTTTATTAATGTATTGTATCACATTGATTGATTTGAGGATGTTGGACCAACCTTGCAGCCCAGGGATAAATCGCACTTTGTCGTGGTGAATAATCTTCGTAATGTACTGTTGGATCCTATTGGCTAGTATTTTGGTGAGAATTTTTGCATCTATGTTCATCAGGAATATTGGTTTGTAATTCTCCTTTTTGATAGGGTCTTTGTTTGGATTTGGGATCAAGGTAATGGTGGCCTCATAAAATGACTTTGGTAGTTCTCCTTCCATTTCTATTTTTTTGGAACAGTTTCAGAAGCATAGATATTAATTCTTCTTTCAATGTTTAGTAGAATTCCCCTGGGAAGCCATTTGGCCCTGGGCTTCTTTTTGTTGGGGATTTTTGACTACTGCTTCAATTTCCTTAGTGGTTATAGGTCTGTTCAGGTTTTCTATTTCTTTCTGGTTCAGTTTTGGTAGTTTATACGTCTCTAGGAATGCATCCATTTCTTCCAGATTGTCTAGTTTGCTGGCATGTACTTGCTCATAATATGTTCTTATAATTGTTTGTATTTCTTTGGTGTTGGTTGTGATCTCTCCTCTTTCATTCATGATTTTATTTATTTTGGTCCTTTCTCTTCTCTTTTTGATAAGTCTGGCCAGGGGTTTATCAATCTTATTAATTCTTTCAGAGAACCAGCTCCTAGTTTCGTTGATCTGTTCTATTATTCTTTTGGTTTCTATTTTATTGATTTCTGCTATGATCTTTATTATTTCTCTTCTTCTGCTGGGTTTAGGCTTTATTTGCTGTTCTTTCTCCAGCTCCTTTAGGTGTAGGGTTAGGTTGTGTATTTGAGACCTTTTTTGTTTCTTGAGAAAGGCTTATATTGCTATATATTTTCTTCTTAGGACCGCCTTTGCTGTATCCCAAAGATTTTGAACAGTTGTGTTTTTGTTTTCATTTGTTTCCATGAATTTTTTTAATTCTTCTTTAATTTCCTGGTTGACCCATTCATTCTTTAGTAGGATGCTCTTTAGCCTTCTTGTATTTGAGTTCTTTCCAACATTCCTCTTGTGATTGAGTTCTAGTTTCAAAGCATTGTGGTCTGAAAATATGCAGGGAATGATCCCAATGTTTTGGTACCAGTTGAGACCTGATCTGTGACCTAGGATGTGATCAATTCTGGAGACTGTTCCATGGGCATGAGAGAAGAATGTGTATTCTGCTGCTTTGGGATGGAATGTTCTGAACATAGCTGTGAAGTCCATTTGATCCAGTGTGTCATTGAAAGTATTTATTTCCTTGTTGATCTTTTGCTTCGATGGTCTGTCCATTTCAGTGAGTGGGGTGTTAACATCCCCTAGTATTATTGTATTGTTGTTGATGTGTGTCTTTGGTTTTGTTATTAATTGGCTTATATAATTGGCTGCTCCCATGTTAGGGGCATAGATATCTACAATTGTTAGATTTTCTTGTTGGATAGATCCTTTAAGTAGGATATAGTGTCCTTCCTCATCTCTTATTATAGTCTTTCGTTTGAAATCTAATTTCTCTGATGTAAGGATTGCCACCCCAGCTTTCTTTTGATGTCCATTAGCATGGTAGATGGTTTTCCACCCCCTCATGTTCAATCTGGCGTGTCTTTTGGTCTAAAATGAGTCTCTTGCAGACAGCATATCGATGGGTCTTTTTTTTTTTTATCTAATCTGACCCCCTGTGTCTTTTGATTGGGGCATTTAATCCATTTACATTCAGGGTAACTATTGAAAGATGCGAATTCAGTGCCCTTGTATTGCGTGTATGGTGACTGTTACTGTATATTGTCTGTGTTCCTTTCTGGTCTATGTTACTTTTAGCCTCTCTCTTTGCTTAGAGGACCCCTTTCAATATTTCTTGTTGGGCTGGTTTCGTGTTCATAAATTCTTTTAATTTTTGTTTGTCCTGGAAGCTTTTTATCTCTCCTATTTTCAGTGACAACCTAGCTGGATATAGTATTCTTGGCTGCATATTGTTCTCGTTTAGTGCTCTGAATATATCACGCCAGTCCTTTCTGGCCTGCCAGGTCTCTGTGGATAGGTCTGTTGCCAATCTAATGTTTCTACCATTGTAGGTTACAGATCTCTACTCCCGAGCTGCTTTCAGTATTTTCTCTTTGTTTCTGAGGCTCGTAAGTTTTACTCTTAGATGTTGGTTGTTGGCCTATTTTCATTGATTTTGAGAAGGGTTCTCTGTGCCTCCTGGATTTTGATGCCTGTTTCTTTCCCCAAATTAAGGAAGTTCTCTGGTATAATTTGCTCCAATATTTCTTCTGCCCTTTTCTCTCTTTCTTCTTCTTCTGGAATCCCAATTATTCTAATACTGTTTTGTTGTATGGTATCACTTATCTCTCGAATTCTCCCCTTGTGATCCAGTAGTTGTTTATCTCTTTTTCTCAGCTTCTTTATTTTCCATCATTTGGTCTTCTATATCACTAATTCTCTCTTAATCCTCATTTACCTTAGCAGTTAAAGGCTCCATTTTTTATTGCATGTCATTAATAGCCTTTTGATTTCAACTTGGTTAGATTTTAGTTCTTTTATTTCTCCAGAAAGGGTTTCTCTAGTATTTTCCATGCTTTTTTCAAGCCTAGCTAGTATCTTTAAAATCGTCATTCTGAGCTCTAGTTCAGACATCTTACTAATGTCCATATTGATTAGGTCCCTGGCAGTCGGTACTGCCTCTCGTTCTTTCTTGTGAGGTGTTTTTTTCTGTTTTGTCATTTTGCCCAGAGAAGAATAAATGAATGAGAGAACAAAATGCTAACAGTGTAACAACAACCCCAGAAAAATATACACTAAATAAATCAGAAGTGACCTGAAACCGGGGGAGAAGAAAGGGAACAAAAGATAAAAAAAAAAGGAAAAGATAAAAAGAAACAAACAAACAAACAAAAGAAAAAGCAATATGATCAAATATGATCAGGCTGGTGCATAGATCAGTGCTACACCTAGATTTTGAATGTAGTTTTGGTCTGTTAGAAGAAAGTGCCTCCCAAAATTTTAATGAAAGAAAAACGTATATATGTACAGAAGTAAGGGTAAATATGATGAAGGGATGAAATATGATTGTAAAGATGAAAATTATAAAAGATTTTATAAAAGTAATTGATAAGATAGAAGTTGGTTGATAAAAGAAGAGTATATAAAAAACGGGGCGGGGGAGAGAATGTGATCAGGCAGGAGACTAGAACAAAGCCATACTCTAGAGATTTGGGGTATATTTTGGTCTGTTAGAAGATACTGTATCCCAAAATTTTAAAGCAAGAACAACTTTTATATATATATATATATATATATATATATATATATATATACCAAAAACAAGGGTAACTACTATGAAGGGATAGAATATGACTCTAAAAATGAAAAATAAAAAAGATTTTTAAAAAGGGATTGATAAAATTTTGGTTGAAAAATGGAAAAAGAAAAATTAATAAAAATAGAAAAAAAAAAGAAAATTAAAAAAATTAACCTTGAAAGACTAAAGAATCATGGGAAAAAAAGCCATGGATTGGTAAACTTGGTCTTGGCTGGCTGTTCTTGCTGATCTTCTGGGGGAGGGGCCTGTTTCCGAGGTTCTCAAATGTCTTTGCTGGAGGCGGATTTGCTCCGACCTTGCCAGGGCTGGGCTAAGTAATCTGCTCGGGTTTGCTCTCTGGAGATTTTGTTCCCTGCAACTTTGGAGGATGAGAGTGAAAATGGCGGCCTCCCAATCTCCACCCCAGAGGAGCTGAGAACTCAGGGCCCCACTCCTCAGTGAGCCCCCAGAGAAAAGCAGTCAATCACTCCCATGTCCCCAGTTTCCGGCCGTACTCTCTGCTCACCCAGCCTGTGACTGAGCATTTCTATCTCTGGCACACGACCTGGTGTGGAGTCTCCAAACCCAGCAGATTCCTGTGGTGCATTCCTGCACCACTCCTCCTCGGGGAGGAAGGGGAGGCTCCCCAGATCTGCCACTTGTTGGGTTCCTGCTGGAAGAGCAGTGGCCTGACTGTGCTGTAGATCATAGTTTATGGCAACCCCGAGCTGAGAGCCCACTCCTTGGCTCTGTCTGTGCAGCCGGCACCCTTGCCCCAATACCTAGGAGCTCTGCTGCACTCAGGAACCCGTGGTCTTTCTGTGACCATGAGGGTCCTGAGACCACACCGTCCCAGCGAGAGCTCCACCCCCCACTTAGCCACTGGAGCGACGTCCCTTAGCAGAGCTGACTTCTAAAATTTCCAATTTTGTGCTCTGCTGCTCTATCACTTGCCAGTAGAGGCTGACAGAGGTCCCCTCCCCCACCGTCTTCTATCTTCCCGAATATCACCTCAGATTCACTTCTCCACACGTCCTACCTTCCAGAAAGTGGTCGCTTTTCTGTTCAGAGAGTTGCTGCTATTCTTTTCTTTGGTCTCCTGTTGAGTTCGTAGGTATTCAGAATGGTTTGATCCCTATCTAGCTGAATTCCTGGGACCAGACAAAATTTAGGTCTCCTACTCCTCTGCTATCTTGCTCCTCCCCTAAGCCTCCATTTTTTATTGCACCTCATTAATAGCCTTTTTTATTTTGACTTTGTTAGATTTTAGTTCTTTTATTTCTCCAGAAAGGGATTCTCTAGTATTTTCCATGCTTTTTTCAAGCCCAGAGAGTATCTTTAAAATCGTCATTCTGAACTCTAGTTCTGACATCTTACTGTCTGTATTGATTAAGTCCCTGGCAGTCAGTACTGCCTCTTGTTCTTTTTCTTGAGGTGAGTTTTTCCGTCTTGTCATTTTGTCCAAAGGAGAATAGATGAATGAGAGAACAAAATGCTAACAAGGTAACAATGATCCCAGAAAAATATACACTAAACAAATCAGATGAGCCCCGAAAGCAGGGGGGAAAGAAAGAATAAAAAAGAATATGATCAAATATGGTCAGGCTGGGAAATAGATCCATGCCACACACTAGATTTTGGACATATTTTGGTCTGTTAGAAGAAACAGCCTCCCAAAATTTTAAAGAAAGAAAAACTTATATATGTACAAAAATAAGGATAAATACAATGAAGGGATGGAATATGACTGTAAAGAAGAAAATTATAAAAGATTTTATAAAAGGGATTGATAAGAAGTTGGTTGAAAAAAGAAAGAAGGGAAATTTAAAAAGAACCAAAAACAAAAAAGGGGGGGAAGAATGTGATCAGGCAGGAGACTAGAACAAAGCCATACACTAGAGATTTAGGGTACATTTTGTTCTGTTAGAAGAAACTGTATCCCAAAATTTTAAAGCGAGAACACCATATGTGTATATATATATATATATATATATATATATGAAAAATAAAGTTAACTACAAAGGGACTGAATATGACTCTAAGAATGAAAAATAAAAAAAGATTTAAAAAAAGGGGGTTTGATAAGATGTTGGTTGAAAAAGGGAAAAAGAAAAATTAAAAAAATAGAGAAAAAAGTAAAGAAAATTTTAAAAATTAACTTTGAAAGACTAAAGAATCATGGGGAAAAAAAAGCCATGAATTGTATGTCCTGTATTCCCCTATAGTGCTGGAGTTCTGCCATTCTCATTGATCTGTAAACTTGGTCTTGGCTGGCTGTTCTTGCTGATCTTCTGGGGGAGGGTCCTGTTGCAGTGATTCTCAAATGTCTTTGCCTGAGGCGGAATTGCCCTGCCCTTGCCAGGGGCCAGGCTAAGTAATCTGCTCGGGTTTGCTCTTGGTAGCATTTGTTCCTTGAAAGATTTCTGTACAGCTTTGGAGGACAAGAAGGAAAATGGTGGCCTCCCAATCTCCTCCCTGGAGGAGCGGAGAACTCGGGACCCCACTCCTCAGTGAGCCCCCAGAGAAAAGCAGTCAATCACTCCCATCTCCCCAGTCTCCAGCCACACTCCGTGCTCACCCGGCCTGTGACCAAGCATTTCTATCTCTGGCACAAGACCCCATTTGGTCTCCAAACCCAGCACATTCCTGCAGTGCACTCCCACGCCGCTCTTCCTGGGGGAGGAAGGAGAGTCTCCCCAGATCTGCCGCTTGTTGGGTTCCTGCTTGAAGAGTAATGGCCTGATCGTGCTGCTGATCAGAGTTTATGGCAACCCCGAGCTGAGAGCCCACTTCTCGGCTCTGTCTCTGTAGCCAGCTTCTCTGCTCCGATACCTGGGAGCTCTGCCACACTAAGGCACCCCCGTCTTTCTGTGACCCTGAGGGTCCTGAGACTACACTGTCCCAGCAAGAGTTCCACCCCCCGCTGAGCCACTGGAGCAACATCCCTCATCAGAGCCAACTTCTAAACCTTCCAATTTCGTGTTCCACTGCTCTATCACTTGCCGGTAGCCGGCTCCCTCCTCCAAGGTCTATCTTCCCAAATATCACCTCGGATACACTTCTCCGCACATCCTACCTTCCAGAAAGTGGTCCCTTTTCTGTTCAGAGCTGCTGCTCTTCTTTTCTTCGATCTCCTTTTGAGTTCGTAGGTGTTCAGAATGGTTTGATTACTATCTAGCTGAATTCCTGGGACCAGTGAAATTTAGGTCTCCTACTCTTCCACCATCTTGCTCCTCCCCCCATCATTAGCTTTTGATGTAGTGTTCCAGGAATCATGGTTTGCATATAACACCCAGTGCTCCATGCAATACGTGCCCTCCTTAATCCATCACCGGGGTAACCCATCCCTCCACCCTCTCCCCTCTAAAACCCTCAGTTTGTTTCTCAGAGTCCATAGTCTCTCATGGTTCATCTCTCCCTCCAATTTCCCCCCTTTCATTTTCCCCTTCCTTCTTCTAGTGTCCCCCATGCTATTCCTTATGTTCCACAAATAAGTGTAACCTTATGATAATTGACTTTCTCTGCTTATTTCACTTAGCATAATCTCCTCCAATTCCATCCATGTTGATGTGAAAGTTGGGTATTCATCCTTTCTGATGGCTGAGTCATATTCCATTGTGTATATGGACCACATCTTCTTTATCCATTCATCTGTTGAAGGGCCTCTCAACTCCTTCCACAGTTTGGCTATTGCAGTCATTGCTGCTATGAACATTGGGGTGCATATGGCCTTTCTTTTCACTACATCTTCGTCTTTGGGGTAAATACCTAATAGTGCAATTGCCGGGTCATTGGGTATCTTTATTTTTAATTTTTTGAGGCATCTCCACACTGTTTTCCAAAGTGGCTGTACCAGCTTGCATTCCCACCAACAGTGTAAGAGGGTTCCCCTTTCTCCACAACCTCTCCAACATTTCTTGTTTCTTGCCCTGTCCATTTTTGCCATTCTAACTGGTGTAAGGTGGTATCTCAGTGTGGTTTTGATTTGAATTTCCCTGGCGGCTAATGATGATGAACACTTTTTCATGTGTCTGTTAGCCATTTCTATGTCTTCTTTTAAGAAGTGTCTGTTAATGTCTTCTGCTCATTTTTTGACTTGATTATTTGTTTTTTGGGTGTTGAGTTTGAGAAGTTCTTTATAGATCTTGGATATCAGCTCTTTGTAGTGTCAGTTGCAAAAATCTTCTCCCATTCCATGGGTTACTTCTTTGTTTTGTTGACTACTTCCTTTTCTGTGCAGAAGCTTTTTATGGTGATTAAGTCCCAAAAGTTCATTTTCACTTTTGTTTCCCTTGCCTTTGGGGACGTGTATTGAAAGAAGTTGCTGTAGCTGATGTTGAAGAGGTTGCTGCCTGTGTTCTCCTCTAGGATTTTGATGGATTCCTGTCTCACATTGAGGTCTTTCATCCATTTTGAGTTTATCTTTGTGTATGGTGTAAGAGAATGGTTGAGTTTCATTCTTCTGTATATAGCTGTCCAATTTTCCCAGCACCATTTATTGAAGAGACTGTCTTTTTTTCCATTGCATGTTTTTTCCTGCTTTGTCAAAGATTATTTGACCATAGAGTTGAGGGTCCACATATGGGCTCTCTATTCTGTTCCTTTGTTCTATGTGTCTGTTTTTGTGCCAGTACCATGTTGTCTTGGTGATCATGGCTTTGTAATATAGCTTGAAATCAGGCAACGTGATGCCCCTAGCTTTGTTTTTCTTTTTCAACATTTCCTTGGCGATTCGGGGTCTTTTCTGATTTCATACAAATTTTAGGATTGTTTGTTCTAGCACTTTGAAAAATGTCATTGGAACTTTGAGCAGGATGGTGTTGAAGGTATAGTTTGCTCTGGGTAGCATAGGCATTTTAACAATGTTTATTCTTCTGATCCATAACCATGGAATGATTTTCCATCTTTTTGTGTCGTCTTCAATTTATTTCATGAGTGTTGTGTAGTTCCTAGAGTACAGATCATTTACTTCTTTGGTTAGGTTTATTCCAAATTATCTTATGGTTTTTTGTGCTTTTATAAATGGAATCATTTCTCTAATTTCTTTTTCTACAGTTGCATTGTTAGTGTATAAGAAAGCAACTGATTTCTGTGCATTGATTTTGTATCCTGCCACATTACTGAATTGTTGTATGAGTTGTAGTAATTTGGGGGCGAAGTCTTTTGGGTTTTCCACATAAAGTATCACGCCATCTGTGAAGAGAGAGAGTTTGACTTCTTCTTTGCCAGTTTGAGTACCTTTTATTTCTTTTTGTAGTCTGATTGATGTTGCTAGGTCTTCTAGTCTATATTGAACAATAGTGGTGAGAGTGGGCATCCTTGTTGTGTTCCTGATCTTAAGGGAAAGGCTCTCAGCTTTTCCCCATTAATAATCATATTTGCTGTGGGTTTTTCATAGGTGGATTAATAAGTGCTCTCTTTAATGGCAATCACCCATTTAGCCCATCCCCCCACCCACTTCCCTCCAGCAACCCTCAGTTTGTTCCCTATGTTTAAGAGTCTTTTATGGTTTGCTTAACTCTCTGTTTCCTTTGTTGTGCAAAAGCTTTTTATCTTGATGAAATCCCCGTAGCTCATTTTTGCATTTGTTTCTCTTGACTCTGGAGAGGTGTCTTGTAGGAAGTTGCTATGGCCAGGATCAAAGGGGTTGCTGCCTGTGTTCTCCTCTGGGATTTTGATGGTTTCCTGTCTCACATTTAGGTCTTTCATCCATTTTAAATTTATTTTTGTGTATGGTGTAAGACAGTAGTCCAATTTCATTTTTCTGCATGTGGTTGTCCAGTTTTCAGAACACCATTTGTTGAAGAGAATGTCTTTTTTTTCTATTGGATATTCTTTCTTGCTTTGTCAAAGTTTAGTTGACCATATAGTTTTGGGTCCATTTCTGGGTTTCCTATTCTATCCCATTGACCTATGTATTTGTTTTCATGCCAGTACCATACTATTTGATGATTACAGCTTTGTAATACAGCTTTAAATCTGAATTGTGATCCCTCCAGCTTTGGTTTTCTCTTTCCACATTAGTTTGGCTATTCAGGATCTTTTGAGGTTCCACATAAATTTTAGAATTGTTTGTTCTAGCTCTGTGAAAAATGTTGGTGTTTCTTTAATAAAGATTGCCCTGAATGTGTACATTGCTTTGGGTAGTATAGACATTTTAACAGTATTTTTTCTTCCAGTCCATGAGCATGGAATGCTTTTCCATTTCTTTGTGTCCTCTTCAAGTTCTTTCATAAGTGTTCTATAGTCTTTAGAGTAGAACTCTTTTACCTCTTTGGTTATGTTTATTTCTAAGTATTTTATGATTTTTTGTGCAATTGTAAATTTGATTGATTCCTTAATTTCTTTCCTACTGCTTCATTTTTGGTGTATAGAAATTCAACATATTTCTGTATGTTGATTTTATATCCTGCAACTTTGTTGAATTCATGTATCAGTTCTAGAAAGTTTTTGGTGGAGTTTTTTGGGTTTTCTATGTAGAACATCAGGTCGTCTGTGAGGAGTGAAAGTTTGACTTTTTCCTTAATGATTTGGATGCCTTTTCTTTCTTTTTATTGTTTCATTGCTGAGGCTAGGACTACAGTACTATGTTGAACAACAGTCATGATAGCAGATATCCATGTCATGGTTCCTGACCTTAGGGGAAAAGCTCTCAGGTTTTCCCCATTGAGGATTATATTAGCTCTGGGTCTTTTTTATATGGCCTTTATGATGTTGAGGTGTGTGTCCCTTCTATCCCTACTTTCTTGAGTTTTTTTTTAATCAAAAAATGATGCTGTATTTTGTCAAATGCTTTGTATGCATCTATTGAAGTGATCTCAGGTTCTTCTGCTTTCTTTTATTAATGTGGTGTATCACATTGATTGATTTGTGGATATTGAACCCCACCAGTAGCCCAGGAATAAATCCTAGTTGAGCGTGGTGAGGAACTCTTTTAATGTACTGTTAGATTCAAATTGCTAGTATCTTTTTGAGAATTTTTGCCTCCATGTTCATCAGGGGTATTGGTCTGTAATTCTCCTTTTTAGTGGGGTATTTGTCTGGTTTTGGAATCAATGTAATGCTGGCCTCATAGAGTGAGTGTGGAAGTTTTCTTTCCATTTCTGTTTTTTGGAACAGTTTGAGAAGAATAGGTATTAATCTTCTTTCAATATCTGGTAGAATTCCCTTGGGAAGCCATCTGGCTCTGGAGTCTTGTTTGTTGGGAGATTTTTGATTACTGATTCAATTTCTTTGCTGGTGTTTGGTCTGTTCACTTTTTCTATTTCTTCCTGATTGAGTTTTAGTAGTTCATATGTTTCTAGGAATTTATACATATCTTTCAGATCACCCAGTGTGTTGGCATATAATTTTTCATAATATTCTTTTATATGTTTTTTATATTTCTGTGGGGTTGGTTGTGATTTCTCCTTTCATTTGTGATTTCATTTATTTGGGTCCTTTTTCTTTTATTTTCAATGAGTTTCGCCAGGGGTTTATCAATCTTGTTAAATCAAAGAACCAGCTCTTAGTTTCATTCCTCTGTTCTACACCTTTTTAATTTCTATATCCTTTTTTCTGCTTTAATCTTTATCATTTCCCTTCTGTTTGATTCAGGCTTTATTTGCTGTTCTTTTTCCAGCTCCTTTACATGTAATGTCAGGTTGTATATTTGAGACTTGTTTCTTGAAGAAGGCCTGCATTGCTATATACTTCCCTTTTATGACCACCTTTGTTGCATCCCAAATATTCTGTAATGTTGTGTTTTCATTTTCCTTTGCTTCCATATATTTTTTAAATTCTTTAATTTCCTGATTAGCCCATTCATTCTTTAGTAGGATCTTCTTTAACCTCCGTGTA
Source organism: Zalophus californianus (assembly GCF_009762305.2). Taxonomy (NCBI): domain Eukaryota; kingdom Metazoa; phylum Chordata; class Mammalia; order Carnivora; family Otariidae; genus Zalophus; species Zalophus californianus. The sequence continues at coordinate 67,183,499 of NC_045612.1, forward strand.
TTTGTGGTCTTTTGAAATTTTTTCTTGTGATTGGCTTCAAGTTTCATAGCACTGTGTTCTGACAATATGCATGGTATGATCTCAATCTTTATGTACTTGTTGAGGCCTAATTTGTGACCCAGTATGTGATCTATTCTGGAGACTATCCAATGTGCAGTCAAAAAGAATGTGTATTCTGATGCTGGAGAATAGATTGCTCTGAATATATCTATGAAGTCCAAATGGCCCAGTGTGTTATTCAAAGCCCTTGTTTTCTTGTTGATCTGCTTAGATGATCTGTCCCTTGCTGTGTGTGAGGTGTTCACATCCCCTACTATTATTGTATTATTATCAATGAATTTCTTTAAGTTTGTTGTTAACTGATTTATATATTTGGATGCTCCCAAGTTGGGGGAATACATTTGCACGATTGTGTTGGATAGAATCCTTTATTATGATATAGTGTCCTTCTTCATCTCTGATTTAGTCTTTGGTTTAAAATGTAGTTTGTCTGATATAAGTATGGCTATTCCAGCTTTCTTTTAATGCCCATTAGTATGATAAATGGTTTTCTATCCCCTCACTTTAATATGGAGGTGTCTTTGGTTCTAAAACAAGTCTTTTGTAAGAAGCATATTGATGTGTCTCATTGTTTTTTTTAATCCATTTTGATATCATGTCTTTTGATTGGCGCATTTAGTCCATATGTTTGGTTCTTTTTTATATGTTTGTTGTGTCTCACTGATGTCTTCCACTCTTTTCCCAAGTCAAGTTAGTGTCTTTGTGATCATTACTTTAAATTTCTATGAGGCATATTACTTACCTCTGTTTTGCTTAGGTCTGTTGCTGTGATTTTGTCCTGTTCTTTCATTTGGGACATATTCCTCTTTGTTTCTTTGTGTTAGGAAAATAAGGTATGTCTCTTGCTCTTGAAGGTAATAACTCTATGAATAAGAGATCCTGTAACGCCCTGCAGTGTAACGTCCCATTTCTCAGGATCTGACACTTCAGGGAGTGTCTCCTATGTGTCTTTCATATGCCCTAATGTGGAGTCCTGGACTCTTTTTCCTTCGGTCCAGTTTTCTGAAGGGGCTCTCTTTGCCTGTTGTGGGAAGTGTTTGGTCCCTGGCTAGATGTGGCGTATTTTAACAAGCTGTGCACTGGGCCATTTGTGAAATGAGACCTGCTACCACTGCTACTGCCACTGCCCGAACTGAGGTCCTGCAGGACATGTGGTTTGGGATATGATGTGTTGGTGGAATTTGTGCTGCTTTTCTGGGAAAGAGAGCCCACAGTGCAGGACTGAGGGAAGCATGACTAGGCAGATCCCCCAAAGCATTGGGGAATAGGGCCTGGTCTAAGTATGTTAGGTAGCAAGTGTTGGTGCCAGGCAACTTCTTGCAGGTTTCCGTGTGTTTATGTTGAAGAGGCAGGGAGGGAAATGGCATGAGCCAGATCCTTTGTTGCTGGAGGGTCTTCATGTGATCCCTACCTCTCCGGGTCACACTCTGAGATGACTAAATCACTCTTCCTCCCTTCTGTCCCTGGCATTTTTCAAACTGCTGCCTCCCCACTGTATCTCTACAGGGTATTTGTTGTGTTGCCACTTTAAGGGTGGGCACTCTGCTTCCTAATCCCCTCTGGGCTATCCCAGAGTTAAACCTGATGATTTTTTTTGAATTCCAGGACTTGAGTCCCATTGGTTGTAAGAGCTCATGAAATTTGCACCCTCATTTTCAGAGCCAAATGTTATCGGGATTCATCTTCCCCATGAGGGATCCTTGGTGTGAAAGTGTTTTTTGCTTTTCTCTTTCCACTGGCTCTCACCTTATTGCAGTCAGTTATACTTCATTTTGTTTCCTAACCACATCTTTGCCCTTCTTAACTTCTTTTATGTGGCCTCTTTTCTACCTTTAGATGTGGAGTTTGTTCTGCCAGTCTTTGGATCATTTTGGGGGGGCGTTATTTATGCTTATATGAGTGTTATCTAATTGTATCTGTGGGTCTAGGTGAACCTAGGGTTCTCCTACTCTGCCATCTTCCCAGCATCCTCATCTGCATTGAATCTTTTTAAATTGCATTGGGTAGTATAGACATTTTAACAATATATTTAATCTTCCAGTTTATGAACATGTTATGTTTTTTCATTTGTTTGGATATCTTTGCCTTCTTCCTGATCTTTGAGGAAAATCTTTCAGTTCCACTTTTGTGTATGATGTTAGCTGTGAGCTTTCCATATATGGCTTGCATTGTGTTGAGGTACTTTCCGTTCCTACTTAGTTGAGAGTTTTTAATGAAAGAGTGTTGAATTTTTTTCAAACACGTTTTCTGCATCTATCAAGACAATCATGCGATTTTTATACTTCATTCTGTTAATAGTATATTACATCCATTGATTTTCATATGTTGAATATTTTTGCATCTGTATTCATCAGGGATATTTTTCTTTCTTGTTATATCTTTGCCTTGCTTTGGTATCAGGATAATGCTGGTCATAAAGTGAATTTGAAATTATTTCCTCATTTTCAAATTGTTTTGGAAGAGTTTCAGAAGGGTTGGTGTTAATTCTTATTTAAATGTTTGTTAGGGGAGCAAGATGGCAAAGGAGTAAGAGACCTAAATTTCATCTGGTTCCAGGAATTCAGCTAGATAGGTATCAAACCTTTCTGAACACCTACGAACTCAACAGGAGATTGAAGAAAAGAAGAGCAGCAACTCTCTGAACAGAAAAGTGACCACTTTCTGGAAGGTAGGACGTGTGGAGAAGTGAATCTGAGGTGAAATACAAGAATATAGACCGCGGGGGAGAGAGCCTCCGTCAACCGGCTACTGGCAAGTGATAGAGCAGCAGAGCACAAAATCGGAACATTTAGAAGTCTGCTCCGCTGAGGGATGTCACTCCAGTGGCTGAGCGGGGGTGGAACCCTCAATAGAACTGTGTGGTCTCAGGACCCTCAGGGTCACAGAAAGACCGGGAGTGCCTGAGTGCAGCAGAGCTCCCAGGTATAGGAGTGGGGAAGTGGGCTCCAGAGATAGAGCCAAGGAGTGGGCTTTCAGCTCGGGTTGCCATAAACTGTGATCAGCAGCACAGTCGGGCCACTACTTTTCAAGCAGGGACCCAACAAGCTGCAGATCTGGGGAGACTCCCCTTCCTCCCCCGGGAGGAGCGGCATGTGAGTGCACTGCAGGAAAATCTGCTGGGTTTGGAGACTCCAAACGGGGTCTTGTGCCAGAGATAGAAATGCTTGGTCACAGGATGGGTGAACACACAGTGCGCTGGAGACCGGGGATACAGGAGTGATTGACTGCTTTTCTCTGGAGGCTCACTGAAGAGTGGGGCCCTGAGCACTCGGCTCCTTGGGGCAGAGATTAGGAAGCTGCCATTTTCATTCTCATCCTCCAAAGCTGTACCGAAAGCTTGTAGGGAACAAAAGCTCCCCAGAGCAAACCCGAGCAGATTACTTAGCCCGGCCCTGGCAGGGTGGGGCAATTCTGCCTCAGGCAAAGACATTTGAGAACCACTGCAACAGGACCCTGCCCCAGAAGATCAGCAAGAACAGCAAGCCAAGACCAAGTTTAACGGTCAATGAGAATGGCAGAGCTCCAGCACTAGGGGAATACAGCACATAGAATTCATGGCTTTTTTTCCCTATGATTCTTTAGTCTTTCAAAGTTAATTTTTTTAATTTTCTTTTTTCTTTTTCTATTTTTTTTGAAATTTTTTCCCTTTTCAAACAACATCTTAGCAATCCCCTTTAAACAAATTTTTGTTTTTCATTTTCAGAGTTATATTCTACCCCTTCATTGTAGTTAACCTTATTTTTTGGTATATATATAAGTTGTTCTCTCTTTAAAATTTTGGGATACCGTTTCTTCTAACAGACTAATATATACCCTAAATCTCTAGTGTATGGCTTTGTTCTAGTCTCCTGCCTGATCACATTCTCTCCTTTTTTTTTTTTAATTTCTCTTCTTTCTTTTTTCAACCAACTTCTTATCTTATCAATTCCTTTTATAAAATCTTTTATAATTTTCATTTTTACAGTCATAGTGCATCCCTTCATTGAGGTTACCCTTATTTTTGTACATATATAAGTCTCTTTCTTTAAGATTGTAGGAGGCAGTTTCTTCTAACAGACCAAAATACACCCCAAATCTAGTGTGTGGCACTGATCTGTTCACCAGCCTGATCATATTTGATCATATTCTTTTTTTTCTCTTTTTTTTCTTTTCCCCCAGTTTCAGGTCTCTTCTGATTTGTTTAGTGTATATTTTCCTGGGGTTGTTGTTACACTGTTAGCATTTTGTTCTCTCATTCATCTATTCTCCTCTAGGCAAAATGACAAGATGGAAAAACTCACAGCAAAAAAGAGAACAAGAGGCAGTATCGACTGCCAGGGACCTAATCAATATGGACATTAGTAAGATGTTGGAACTAGAGTTCAGAATGATGATTATAAAGATACTAGCTTGGCTTGAAAAAGGCATGGAAGATACTAGAGAAACCCTTTCTGGAGAAATAAAAGAAAGAAAATCTAACCAAGTCGAAATTAAAAAGGCTATTAATGAGGTGCAATCAAAACTGTAAGCTCTAACTGCTAGGATAAATGAGGCAGAAGAGGGAATTAGTGATATAGAAGACCAAATTATGGAAAATAAAGAAGCTGAGAAAAAGAGATAAACAACTACTGGATCACGAGGGCAGAATTTGAGATAAGTGATACCATAAGATGAAACAGTATTAGAATAATTGGGATCCCAGAAGAAGAAGAAAGAGAGAGAGGACAGAAGGTATATTGGAGCAAATTATAGCAGAGAACTTCCCTAATTTGGGGAAAGAAACAGGTATCAAAATCCAGGAGGCACAGAGAACACCCCTCAAAATCAGTAAAATACATCAACATCCTGACATCTAATAGTAAATCTTACAAGTCTCACAGACAAAGAGAAAATCCTGAAAGCAGCTTGGGACAAGAGGTCTGTAACCTACAATGGTTACAGATTAACATTAGATTGGCAACAGACCTATCCACAGAGACCTGGCAGGCCAGAAAGGACTGGCATGATATATTCAGAGCAATAAATGAGAAAAATATGCAGCCAAGAATACTATATCCAACTAGGTTGTCATTGAAAATAGAAGGAGAGATAAAAAGCTTCCAGGAAAAACAAAAAATAAAGAATTTACAAACACCAAACAAGCCCTACAAGAAGCATTGAAAAGGGTCCTCTAAGCAAGGAGAAAGCCTAACAGTAACATAGACCAGAAAGGAATGGAGACAATATACAATAACAGTCATCTTACAGGCAATTAAATGGCATAAAATTCATATCTTTCAATAGTTACCCTGAATGTAAATGGGTTAAATACCCAGTCAAAAGACACAGGGGATCAGATTGGATAAAAAAACAAGACCCGCCGATATACAGTCTGCAAGAGACTCATTTTCGACCCAAAGACACCTCCAGACTGAAAGTGAGGGAGTGGAAAACAATTTACCATGCTAATGGACATCAAAAGAAAGCTGGGGTGGCAATCCTTATATCAGACAAATTAGATTTTAAACCAAAGACTTTAATAAAAGATGAGGAAGGAAACTATATCTTAGTTAAAAGGTCTATCCAACAAGAAGATCTAACAATTGTAAATATCTATGCCCCTAACATGGGAGCAGCCAATTACATAAGCCAATTAATAACAAAATCAAAGAAACACATCAACAACAATACAATAATATTAGGGGACTTTAACACCCCTCTCACTGAAATGGAGAGATTATCTAAGCAAAAGATCAACAAGGAAATAAAGACTTTCAATGACACACTGGACCATATGGACTTCACAGATATATTTAGAACATTCCATCCCAAAGCAACAGAATACACATTCTTCTCTAGTGCCAATGGAACATTCTCCAGAATAGATCACATCCTAGGTCACAAATCAGGTCTCAATCGGTACCAAAAGATTGGGATCATTCCCTGCATATTTTCAGACCACAATGCTTTGAAACTAGAACTCAATCATAAGACGAAAGTCAGAAAGGACTCAAGACATGGAAGCTAAAGAGCATCATACTAAAGAATGAATGAGTCAACCAGGAAATTAAAGAAATTTAAAAAAAATTCATGGAAACAAATGAAAACAAAAACACAACTGTTCAAACTCTTTGGGATACAGCAAAGACGGGCATAGGAGGAAAGTATTTAGCAATACAAGCCTTTCACAAGAAACAAGAAAGGTCTCAAATACACAACCTAACCCTACACTTAAAGGAGCTGGAGAAAGAACAGCAAATGAAGCCTAAACCCAGCAGGAGAAGAGAAATAGTAAAGATCAGAGCAGAAATCAATGAAATAGAAACCAAAAGAACAGTAGAACAGATCAACGAAACTAGGAGCTGATTCTTTGAAAGAATTAATAAGATTGATAAACCCCTGGCCAGACTTATCAAAAAGAGAAGAGAAAGGACCGAAATAAATAAAATCATGAATGAAAGAGGAGAGATCACAACCAACACCAAAGAAATACAACCAATTATAAGAACATTTTATAAGCAACCATATGCCAGCAAATTAGACAGTCTGGAAGAAACAGATGCATTCCTAGAGACATATAAACGACCAAAACTGAACCAGGAAGAAATAGAAAACCTGAAAAGACCCATAACCACTAAGGAAATTGAAGCGGTACTCAAAAATCTCCCAACAAACAAGAACCCAGGGCCAGATGGCTTCCCAAGGGAATTCTACCAAACGTAGGCAGTAACCTCTGTGACATTGGCCACAGGAACTTCTTTCAAGATACATCTCCAAAAGCTAGTGAGACAAAAGTAAAAATGAAATTTTGGGACTTCATCAAGATAAAAAGCTTGTGCACAGCAAAAGAAACAGTCAACCAAAGAAAGAGGCAACCCACAGAATGGGAGAAAATATTTGCAAATGACACTACAGATAAAGGGCTGGTATCCAAGATCTATAAAGCACTTCTCAAACTCCACACCCAAAAAACAAATAATCAAGTCAAAAAATGGGCAGAAATATGAAAAGACACTTCTCTGAAGAAGATATACAAATGGCTAACAGACACATGCAAAAATGTTCATCATCATTAGCCATCAGGGAAATTCAAATGAAAACCACATTGAGATACCACCTTACACCAGTTAGAATGGCAAACTTGGACAGGGCAAGAAACAACAAATGTTGGAGAGGTTGTGGAGAAAGGGGAACCCTCTTACACTGTTGGTGGGAATGCAAGTTGGTATAGCCACTTTGGAAAAGAGTGTGGATGTCCCTCAAAAATTTAAAAATAAAGCTACCCAAAGACCCAGCAATTTCACTCCTGGGTATTTACCCTGAAGACACAGATGTAAGGAAAAGAAGGGCCATATGCACCCCAATGTTCATAGCAGCAATGTCCGCAATAGCCAAACTGTGGAAAGAGCTGAGATGCCCTTCAACAAATGAAGGTGAAAGATGTGGTCCATATATACAATGGAATATTATTCAGCCATCAGAAAAGATGAATACCCAACTTTTACATCAACATGGATGGGACTGGAGGAGATTATGCTAAGTGAAATAAATCAAGCAGAGAAAGTCAATTATCATATGGTTTCACTTATTTGCAGAACATAAGGAATAGCATGGAGGGCATTAGGGGAAGGAAGGGAAGAATGAAGGGGGGAATCCGAGGGAGATATGAATCATGAGAGATTATGGACTCTGAGAAACAAACAGGGTTTTAGAGAGGAGTGGGGAGGGGTAATTGGTTAGCCCAGTGATGGGTATTAAGGAGGGCATGTACTGCATGGAGCACTGGGTGTTATACGAAAACTATGGATCATGTATCACCACATCAAAAACTAATGATGTGTTGTAGGGTGACTAACATAACATAATAAAATTAAAAAAAAAGAAGAATTAATACCTATTATTATTCTGAAATTGTTCGAAAAAATAGAAATGGAAGGAAAACTTCCAAACTCATTTTATGAGGTCAGCATTACCTTGATCACAAAATCAGACAAAGACCCCATCAAAAAGGAGAATTACAAACCAATATCCCTGATGAACATGGATGCAAAAATTCTTACCAAAATAGTAACCAATAGGATCCAACAGTACATTAAAAAATTATTCGGGGCGCCTGGGTGGCTCAGTTGGTTAAGCGACTGCCTTCAGCTCAGGTCATGATCCCAGGGTCCTGGGATCGAGCCCCGCATCGGGCTCCCTGCTCGGCGGGAAGCCTGCTTCTCCCTCTCCCACTCCGCCTGCTTGTGTCCCCTCTCTCGCTGTCTCTCTCTCTCTGTCAATTAAATAAATAAAATCTTAAAAAAATTATTCATCATGACCAAGTGGGATTTATCTCTGGGCTGCAAGGTTGGTTCAACATCCACAAATCAATCAATGTCATAGAATACATTAATAAAATAAAGAACAAGAACCATATGATCCTCTCAATAGATGCAGAAAAAGCATTTGACAAAGTACAGCATCCTTTCTTGATCAAAACTCTTCAGAGTATAGGGATAGAAGGTACATACCTCAATATCATAAAAGCCATGTATGAAAAAGCCACAGCGAATATCAGACTCAATGGGGAAAAACTGAGAGCTTTTCCCCTAAGGTCAGGAACGCAGCAGGGATGTCCACTCTCTCCACTGGTATTCCACACAGTACTAAAAGTCCTAGCCACAACAATCAGACAACAAAAAGAAATAAAAGGCATCCAAATCGGCAAAGAAGTCAAACTCTCACTCTTTGCAGATGAGATGATACTTTATGTGGAAAACCCGAAAGACTCCACCCCAAAACTGCTAGAACTCATACAAGAATTCAGTAAAGTGGCAGGATACAAAATCAATGCACAGAAATCAGTTGCATTTCTACACAACAACAACAAGACAGAAGAAAGAGAATATAAGGAGTTGATCCCATTTACAATTGCACCAAAAACCATAAGATACTTAGGAATAAATCTAACCAAAGAGGCAAAGGATCTGTACTCAGAAAACTATAAAATACTCATGAGAGAAATTGAGGAAGACACAAAGAAATGGAAAACATTCCATGATCATGGATTGGAAGAACAAATATTGTGAAGATGTCAATGCTACCTAGAGCAGTCTACACATTTAATGCAATCCTTATGAAAATACGATCAACTTTTTTCAAAGAAATGGAACAAATAATCCTAAAATTTGTATGGAACCATAAAAGACTATGGATAGCCAGAGGAATGTTGAAAAAGAAAAGCAAAGCTGGCGGCATCACAATTCCAGACTTCAAGCTCTATTACAGAACTGTAATCATCAAGACAGTATGGTACTGGCACAAAAACAGACACATAGGTCAATGGAACAGAATAGAGAGCCCAGAAATGGACCCTCAACTCTATGGTCAACTCATCTTTGACAAAACAGGAAACAATGTCCAATGGAAAAAAAAACAGTCTCTTCAACAAATGGTGTTGGGAAAATTGGACAGCCACACACAGAAGATTGAAACTGGACCATTTCCTTACACCACACACAAAAATAGACTCAAAATAGATGAAAGACCTAAATGTGAGACAGGAGTCCTTCAAAATCCTAGAGGAGAACACAGGCAGCAAACTCTTTGACCTCAGCCACAGCAACTTCTTCCTAGAAACATCACCAAAGGCAAGGGAAGCAAGGGCCAAAATGAACTATTGGGACTTCATCGTATAAAACCTTTTGCACAGCAAAGGAAACAGTCAACAAAAACAAAAGACAACTGACAGAATGGGAGAAGATATTTGCAAATGACATATCAGATAAAGGGCTAGTATCCAAAATGTATAAAGAACTTCTCAAACTCAACACCCAAAGAACAAATAATCAAATCAAGAAATGGATAGAAGACATGAACAGACATTTTTCCAAGGAAGACATCCAAATGGTCAACAGACACATGAAAAAGTGCTCAATGTCGCTCGGCATCAGGGAAATCCAAATCAAACCCTCAATGCGATACCACCTCACACCAGTCAGAATGGCTAAAATTAACAAGTCAGGAAACGACAGATTTTGGCAAGGATGCGGAGAAAGGGGACCCCTTCTACACTGTTGGTGGGAATGCAAGCTGATGCAGCCACTGCGGAAAACAGTATGGAGGTTCTTCAAAAAGTTGAAAATAGAGCTACTGTACACCCAGCAATTGCACTAGTGGGTATTTACCCCAAAGATACAAATGTAGTGGTCCAATAGGATACGTTTACCCCAACGTTTATAGCAGCAGTGTCCACAATAGTCAAACTATGGAAAGAGTGAAGATGTCCATCAACAGTTGAATGGATAAAGAAGATTTGGTGTATATATATACAATGGAATATTATGCAGCCATCAAAAAAACCCACACAAATTCTTGCCATTTGCAACAACGTGGATGGAACTAGAGGGTATTATACTAAGAGAAATAAGTCAATCAGAGAAAGACGTGTATCATATGATCTCACTGATATGAGGAATTCTTCATCTCAAGAAACAAGCTGAGGGTTGCTGGAGTGGTTGGGGGTGGGAGTGATGGGGTAGCTGAGTGATGGACATTGGGGAGCGTATGTGCTATGGTGAGTGCTGTGAATTGTGTAAGACTGATGAATTGCAGACCTGTCCCTCTGAAACAAATAATATATTATATGTTAAAAAAAAAAGAAGATAGTAGGAATGGGAAAATGAAGAGGGGGAAATCAGAGGGTCACCTTCATCCAATTCTCCCACTCCCTACACCCCACCTCTGGTAACCACCAATCTTATCATTTTTTTATGACTTAAAAAAATATTCCACATTTTTCCTTTTTATTGTTATGTTAATCACCATATATTACATCATTAGTTTTTGATGTAGTGTTCCATGATTCATTGTTTGTGCATAACACCCAGTGCTCCATGCAGAACGTGCCCCCTTGAATACCCATCACCAAGCTAACCCATCCCACCACCTTCCTCCCCTCTAGAACCCTCAGTTTGTTTTTCAGAGTCCATCGTCTCTCATGGTTCGTCTCCCCCTCTGACTTACTCCCCCTCATTCTTCCCCTCCTGCTATTTTATTCTTTTTCTCTTTTCTTAACATATGTTGCATTATTTGTTGCAGAAGTACAGATCTGCAACTCAACAGTCTTGCAAAATATTCCACATTTAAGAGATGATACGCTCTTTGTCTTTTTCTGCTGTCTTACTTAGCAAAATGTTCCAAGGTCCACCCATGTTGTTACCACTGTCAGGATTTCCTTCCTTTTTATGGATAAATAATATTCTATTGTATATATATACCAAAACTTCTTTATCCATTCTTCTGTCAACAGGCATTTATTTTGTTTACATGTCTTGGCTCTTGTAAATAATGCTATGGACATGGAGATGCAGATACGTCTTTGACAAAGTGGTTTTTATTTGTTGTTGTTGTTTCCTTTGGCTAAATACCCAAAAGTGGAATTGCTGGATCCTAAAATAGTTCTATTTTTAATTTTTTGAGGAGCCTCCATACTGTTACTCATATTGGTTGCACCAATTTATAAGCCCACGATCATTGCACAAGTTTCCCTTTTCTCTCCATTCCTGCCAGTATTTGTTATCTCTTGTCTTTTTAATGCTAGCCATTCTACCAGGTGTGAGGTGGTACCTAATTGTGGTTTTGGTTTACATTTCACTTATGATTCATGATGTTGTATACCTTTACATGTAACTGTTGGCCATTTGCATATCTTCCTAGGAAAAATGTCCAAGCAGGTCTTTTTCCCATTTAAAAATTGGATTATGTATATATTTTTACTACTAAGTTGTATGGGTTCTTTATATATATTGAATATTAAACCCTTATCAGATATATGCTTTGCAAATATTTCTTCCCATTGCATATGTTGTTTTATCATTTTGTTGATCTTTTCTTCTGCTGTGAAGAAACATTTAGTTTCTTGTAGCCCAAGACTGATACCAGTGAGCCTTTTTCCTGTTTTTTTTTTTTAGGATTTTTATGGTTTTCATCATTACATTTAATTCTGTAACTCATTTTGAGTTAATTATTTTGAGTGATGTAACATAGTGGTTTAGTTTCATTCTTTAACATGTGAAGATCCAATTGTCCAGCACCATTTTTTGAAGAAATTGCCTTTTTCTCTATTCATTATTCTTTGTTTCCTTGTCAAAAATTAGTTGATTATATAGACATGGGTTTATTTCTGGTTTCTCAGTTATTTTCCACTGGTATATGTGTCTGTTTTTATGCCAGTATCAAACTGTTTTGATCACTATAGCTTTACAATATAACCTGAATTAGAAGTGTGATGCTTAGTGCTTTGTTCTTTTTTCTCAGGATTCCTTTGGCTGTTTAGGATCTTGTGGTTCCACATAAACTTTAGGATTTTTTTCTCCTTCTGTAAGAAATGCCACTGGAATCTTGATAAGGATTGCATTGAATTTATCCATGGCTTTGGGGAGTATGGATAATTTAATAATATTAATTATTTCAATCCATGAACATGGATGCCATTCTATTTATTTGTGTCTTCTTTGATTTCTTTCATCCATGTCTTACAGATTTCAATATACAGATCTTTTACATCCTTGGTTAAATTTATTTCTGAATATTTTATTGTTTTTGGTGCTCTTGTAAATAGGATCATTTTCTTTCTTTTATAGGTAATTCATGGTTAATGTATAAAAAACACTATTGATTTTTCTGTTAATTTTGTATTCTGCAACTTTTTTGAACTCATTGATTAGATCAAACAAATTTTTTGGCAGTCGTTAGGATTTTCTCTATATAAAATGTCATCTGCAAATAGAAAAAATATTACTTCTTCATTTCCAATTTTAATGCCTTTTATTTCTTCTTTCCTGATTGTTTTGGCTAGGAATTCCAGGACTTTGTTTAACAGGAGTGGTGTGAGTGTGAAATTTGTCCTGTTCTTAATCTTAGAGGAAAACCTTTTAATGTTTCACCATTGAGTATGATGTAAGTTGTGGACTTGTCATATATGGCCTTTGTAAAGGTAACGTATGTTCCTTCTATAACTAATTTATGAAGACTTTCTACCATGGGTGGCCGTAGGCGCCCATTGCCACTGCTGTCCCAGGGATGAGCTGCACCCAGGTGTCCAGGACAATGCATGCACGAGTGTGTTGGTCCACACGGGTGAGTGCCATCCCTGCCCTGAGCCTCCTGCTTTTTCCCCCAGGCCACAGTGCAAGTTTACCTCTTGCCACTGTGTGTTGAGAATCAGGAGGACAATGAAAAGATTAACTTTCAGAGCTCCAGCATCAAATCACTCAGCCAGGAGATGAAATGCACCATCCAGCTGCTGGATGACTCAGAGATCTCCTGCCACATACAGTGTGCTTCTTACAAAAGACAGTAAAAGGGAGGAGGCAAGATGGTGGAAGGGTAGGGAACCCCATTTCAACTGGTCCCTGAATTTAGCTAGATTTCTACCAAACCATTTTGAACACCCACAAAATCAGCCTGAGATGCAAAAATATATATCTGGATCCCTACAAGCAGAAAAGTGACTGCTTTTTGCAAAGTAGGACATGAGGAGTCACGAATCTGTGGGGAGATATCAGAAGATAAACAGAAGAGGGTGGGAGCCCCCATAAGCTGGCTCCTAGAAAGTGATATAAGACTGGACTGCAAAATTGGAACCCTTAGATATCTGCTGTAGTGAGAGACATCCCTCTCTGAAAGGGGCTCTGGAAATGAAAAGGCAAACTTCTAGGTGGGGCATTGTGGTCTTGGAATCTGAGGAGTTACAGAGTGAACAGGGATGCCTGAACCAACAGAGTGGCCAAGCAGTGGAGCTGGGAAGCAGGTTATGGTCAGTGAGCCTAGGAGGGGACTCTCAGCTCGGGTTGCCATAAACCTCGAGCCAGGCCAGTAGGTAATCAGTCTTTTACTGAGCAGCCTGTAAAGGACTGGAACCTGGGGTAAAACAACTGTGCCTAGGACTGGGCAAAAGCTCCCAGGGTTGTAGTTGCCCAGAATGGACATTAGAGCAGTACCCATATATGATCCAGGAGCTTCGGGTGAGTGCCAGCCCACAGCCGCTTGTGGTTTTAGAGTCATAAAGGGCAGTGGCACTCCCAGGCCCCTGGCCCTACCTCTGAGAGAATTGCAGTGGGTGCACACCACAGGAGGCTGCAGGTTTTGGCACATACAGAAGTGGAGATTGTCCCACAGGGTTTATTAAAGGAGGCAGTCTGAGATCTTTCTGCTCTGGGCCAAAGGTTTGGACATGGCCATTTTTGCTCTGATCCTCTGAAGAGGTGCAGAAAGTCTCCAGGGAACAAAAACCACACAGAGGACCAGTTTCCACTGAGCCCATCCCCCTGACTGACAAGGTGTGGGACAAATCCACCTAGGCAGGGATACCTGAGAAACAGCTTGGCAGGCACCTCCCCTAGAAGGCCGACTGGAAATGCAGGTGGAACACAAGCCTATGGGTCTCACAAGACTGTAAAATTCCAACACCAGGGGAAAATAGTATATTGAGCTCCAGGTGTTGCCTCACGTCTCGTTTATTTTTCAGATAAAATTCTCCTTTCCTTCTTTTTTTCTTTTTCTTATGATTTTTCTCTATTTTTCTTTTTACCTTCATCCCATCTCAACTAGATGCTTATTATGCCAAGTTATATTACATAGTCACTTTTAAAATTTTATTTTATTCTTCTATTTCATTTTGGCCTTGTTTGTTTTTCTGTGGTGGCTTCTCACCACTCCAGATTTTTCTAGGGTACATCTTGCATGGGTCATGGTTGATATTTTGAACTCTGTTCATTTGCCCACTCATCATTCTCTGGGCAGAATGAATAGAAGAGGAAATCACACAAAAAAGAACCAGAGGCAGTGTTCTCTGCCACAGAGCTAATTGATATGGATATAAGTAAGATGTCAGAGATGTAATTCAGGATAGCAATCATAAAGTCAATAGCTAGGTTTGAAAAAAAAAACATAAGTGACAATATAGAATCTCTAAGGGCAGAAATGAGTTCTAATCAGGCCAAAAATAAAAATGCTGTGAATGAGATGTAGTCTAAACTGGATACTCTAACAGCTAGGGTCAAAGAGGCAGAAGAGAGAAAAGTGCTCTAGAAGATAAGCTGATGGAAAAGAAGGAAGTTGAGGGAAACAGAGATAGACAACTAATAGCCCATGAAAAAAGTCTTGTAGAGAAGAATGACACCATGAAACTTTCCAATGTCAGAATTATTGGGATCCCCGAGAGGGTGGAGAGAAAGAGAGTGCTAGAAGGTATATTTGAGCAAATCCCAGCAGAGAACTTCCCTAATCTGGGGAAGGAAATGAGCATTCATATCCAAGAGGCAAAGATGACCCCTCCCAAAATCAATAAAAATAGATCAATACCCCGACATATAATAGTGAAGCTTGTAAATCTTAGAGAAAAAGAATCAATCCTGAGAGCAGCTAGGGAGAGGAAGTTCCTTATATATGGAGGGAGGAACATCAGAATAACATCAGACCTATCCAGAGAAACCTGGCAGGCCAGAAAGACCTGGCAAGACTAAATGAGAAGAAAGTGCAGCCAAGAATACTTTATCCAGCAAGGCTGTCATTCAGAACGAATGGAGAGATAAAGAGGTTCCAGGACAGGGAGAAACTAAAGGAATATGTGACCACCAAGCCAACCCTGCAAGAAATATTAATGGGGATTCTGTAAGCAAAGAGAGAGCCCAACAGTTACATAAACCAGAAAGAAACAGAGACAATCTACAGAAACAGGGACATCACAGTCAATACATTGCCACTAAATTAATTTCTTTCAATAATTACTCTGAATGTAAATGGGCTGAATGTTCAAGTCAATAGACACAAGGTAACAGATTGGATATAAAAGCATTACCCATTCACATGTTGTCCATATGTTTCGGTCAAAGAACACAGGGTATCAGATTGGATAAAAAAAGCATTACCCAACCATATGCTGATTAGAGACTCATTTCATACCTAAAGACACCTCCAAATTGAAAGTGAGGGGATGGAAAACTATTTACCATGCTAATGGACCACAGAAGAAAGTTTGGGTACCAATCCTCATATCAGACAAATTAGATTTTAAACCAAAGACTTCAGGAAGAGATGTAGAGGGACACTATATCATACTTAAAGGGTCTATCCAGCAAGAAGATCTAACAATGGTAAATATATATGCCTCCAATGTGGGAGCAGCCAATTATATAAACCAATTAATAACCAAAATAAAGAAACATATAATAATAATAATACATAAATAGGAACCTTCGGGACTCCACTCACAGCAATGGACAGATCATCTAAGCAGAAGATCAACAAAGAAACAAGAGCTTTGAATGGCACATCAGACCAGATGGACTTCGTAGATATATATAGAACATTCCATCCTAAAACAACAGAATACTCATTCTTTTTGAGTGCACATGGAACTTTCTCCAGAATAGACCACATACTGGGTCACAAGTCAGGTCTCAACTGATACCAAAAGACTGAGATTATTCCATGCATATTTTCAGGCCACAGTGCTTTGAAACTGGAACTCAACCACAAGAAGAAATTTGGAAGGAACTCAAAAACTTGGAAGTTAAAGAGCATCCTGTTAAAAAATGAATGGGTCAAAAAGGAAATTAAAATACTTAAACAATTCATGCAAACCAATGAAAATGAAAACACATCGGTTCAAAACCTAGGATACTTCAAAGGCAGTTCTAAGAGGAAAGAGATAGCCATCCAAGCCTCTCTCAAAAAATTAGAAAAATCCCAAATACACAAGCTAATCTTACACCTAAAGGATCTGGAGAAAGAACAGCAAATAAAGTCTAAATCAAGTAGGAGAAGAGAAATAATAAAGATTAGAGAAGAAATCAATGAGAGAAACTAGAAGAGTAGAACAGATCAATGAAACTAGAAGCTGGTTCTTTGAAAGAATTAATAAGATCAAAAAACCTCTGGCAAAACATATCTGAAACAAAAGAGAAAAGACTCAAATTAATAAAATCATGAATGAATGGGGAGAGATCACGACTGATACCAAGGAAATAGAGACTTATTATTAGAACTTGTTACTAGCAGCTATATGCCAACAGATTAGGCAATCTGGAAGAAATGGATGCATTCCTAGAAATTTATAAAATACCAAGACTGAAACAGGAAGAAATAGACAATCTGAACAGTACAATACCCAGCAAGGAAATTGAAGCAGTAATCAAAACTTCCCAAAAAACAAACCAGGGCCACATGGCTTACCAGTGGAATTCTAACAAACATTTAAAGAAGAAATAATACTTATTCTACTGAAGGTGTTTCAAAAAATAGAAATGGAAGGAACACTTCCAAACTTGTCCTATGAGGCCAGTATTACCTTGAATCCCAAACCAGACAAAGACCCCATCAAAAAGGAGAATTACAGACCAATATCCCTGATGAACATGGATGCCAAAATACTCAATAAATTCCTAGCCAATAGGATCCAATAGTACATTAAAAGGCTTATTCACCACGACCTGGTGGGATTTATTCCTGGGATACAAGGGTGGTTCAATGTTTGTAAATCAATCAGTGTGATGGAGCACATTAATAAAAGAATACACAAGAACCATATGGTCCTCTCAATTGATGCAGAAAAAGCATTTGACAAAATGCCTCATCCTTTCTTTATTAAAATTCTTATTAAAAGTATAGGGATAGAGGAAATATACCTCAATATCATAAAAGACATTTATGAAAAGCCTCACAGTGAATGTCATTCTAAATGGGGAAAAACTGAGAGCACTTCCCTTCAGGTCAGAAACACGACAGGGATGCCCACTCTCATGACTATTGTTCAACATATACTAGAAGTTCTAGCCTCAGCAATCAGACAACAAAAAGAAAAGGCATTCAAGGGACGCCTGGGTGGCTCAGTCATTAAGCGTCTGCCTTCAGCTCAAGGGTCCTGGGATTGAGTCCCACATCTGGCTCCCTGCTCTAAGGGAAGTCTGCTTCTCCTTCTCCCATTCCCCCTGCTTGTGTTCCCTCTCTCGCTGTGTCTCTCTTTGTCAAATAAATAAATAAAATCTTTAAAAAAGGCATTCAAATTAGCAAAGAAGAAGTCAAATTCTCATTATTTGTAGATGACATGATACCTTATGTGGAAAAACCAAATGACTCCACCCCAAAAGTCCTAGAACTCATACAGCAATTCAGCAATGTCGCAGGATACAAAATCAATGCACAGAAATCAGTTGCATTGCTATACGCTAACAATGTGACTGAAGAAAGAGAAATTAAAGAATCGATTCCATTTACAATTGCACCAAAAACCATAATAAACCTAAGAATAAGCCTAACCAAAAAGGTAAAGGACTTATACTCTAGAAACTACAGAACACTTATGAACAAAATTGAGGAAGATACCAAGAAATGGAAAAATACCATGCTCATGGATTGGAAGAAAAAACATTGTTAAAATGTCTATGCTGCTCAGAGCGATCTACAGATTCAATGCTATCCTTACCAAATACCATTGATATTTTTCACAGAGCTGGAACAAACAATCCTAAAATTTATATGGAACCAGAAAAGACCTTGACTGGCCAGGGGCATTTTTTTTTTTTATTATGTTATGTTAGTCACCATACAATACATCATTAGTTTTTGATGTGGTGATCCACGATTCATTGTTTTCATATAACACCCTGTGATCCATGCAGTACGTGCCCTCCTTAATACCCATCACTGGGCTAACCCATCCCCCCACACCTCTCTCTAAAACCCTGTTTATTCTCAGAGTCCATAGTCTCTCATGGTTCACTTCTCCCTCTGATTTCTCCCCCTTCATTTTTCCCTTCCTTCTCCTAATGACCTCCATGCTATTCCTTATGTTCCATAAATAAGTGAAACCATATGATAATTGACATTCTCTGCTTGACTTATTTGACCTAGCATAATCTCCCTCCAGTCCCATCCATGTTGATGTAAAAGTTGGGTATTCATCCTTTCTGATGGCTGAGTCATATTCCATTGTATATATGGGCCACATCTTCTTTATCCATTCATCTGTTGAAGGGCATCTCTGTTCCTTCCACAGTTTGGCTATTGTGGACATTGCTGCTATGAACATTGGGGTGCATATGCCCCTTCTTTTCACAACATCTGTGTCTTTTGGGTAAATACCCAGGAGTGCAATTGCTGGGTCATAGGGTAGCTCTATTTTTAATTTTTTGAGGCACCTCCACAATGTTTTCCAAAGTGGCTGTACCAACTTGCATTCCCACCAACAGTGTGAGAGGGTTCCCCTTTCTCCATAACCTCTCCAACATTTGTTGTTTCTTGCCCTGTCCATTTTTGCCATTCTAACTGGTGTAAGGTGGTATCTCAATATGGTTTTGATTTGAATTTTCCTGATGGCTAATGATATAAGCATTTTTTCATGTGTCTGTTATCCATTTGTATGTCTTCAGAGAAATGTCTTCATGTCTTCTGGACACAGCAACTTCTTTCAATATACATCTCCAAAAGCTAGTGAAACAAAAGCAAAAATGAACTTTTGGGACTTCATCAAGATAAAAAGCTTCTGCACAGCAAAGGAAACAGTCAACAAAACAAAGAGGCAACACACAGAATGGGAGAAAATATTTGCTAATGACACTACAGATAAAGGGCTGATATCCAAGATCTATAAAGAACTTCTCAAACTCAACACACAAAAAACAAATAATCAGGCCAGGGGAATGTTGAAAAAGAAAACCAAAGCCAGGGGCATCACAATGCCTGAATTCAAGCTACATTGCCAAGCTGTGATCATCAAGATAGCATGGTGCTGGCACAAAAACAGACACATATATCAAGGGAACAGAATAGAGAACCTAGAAATGTACTCTCAACTTTACATTCAGCTAGTCTTTGACAAAGCAGTAAAGAATACTGAATGGAAAAAAAAAAAGACTGTGTCTTCAATAAATGGTGCTGGGAAAATTAGACAGCCACATTCAGAAGAACGAAACTAAACCATTGTCCTACACCATACACAAAGATAAACTCAAAATGGATGAAAGACCTAAATGTGAGACAGGAATCCATCAAAATCCAATGGGAGAACACAGGCAGTAACCTTTTTGACCTTGGCCGCAGCAACTTCTTGCAAAGCATGTCTCTAAAGGTAAGGGATACAAAAACAAAAACGAACTATTGGGACTTCAAGATAAAAAGCTTTTGCATGGCAAGGGAAACAGTCAACAAAACTAAAAGGCAACCTATAGAATGGGAGAAGATATTTGCAAATGACATATCAGAGAAAGGGCTGGTATCCAAGATCTATAAAGAACATCTCAGACTCAACACCCAAAAAACAAATAATCCAGTCAAGAAATGGGCAGAAGACATGAACAGACACTTCTCCAAAGAAGACATACAAATGGCTAACAGAGACATAATTAGCCATCAGGGAAATACAAATCAAAACCACAATGAGATACCACCTTACACCAGTCAGAATGGCTAAAATTAACAATAGAGAGGGAACAAGAAATATTGGCGAGGCTGTGGAAAAATGGGTACCCTCTTACACTCTTGGTGGGAATGCAAGCTGGTATAGCCACTCTGGAAAACAGTATGGATGTTTGTAGGAAGATAAAAATAGGACTACCATATGACCCAGCAATTGCACTGCTGGGTATTTACCCCAAAGATACAGATGTTGTGAAAAGAAGGGGCACCTGCATCCCAGTGTTCATAGCAGCAATGTCCACAATAGCCAAACTGGAAGGAGCCGAGATGCCCTTCAACAGATGAATGGATAGAGAAGATGTGGTTCATATATACAATGGAATATTACTCAGCCATCAGAAAGGATGAATACCCACCATTTGCATCGACATGCATGGAACTGGAGGGGATTATGCTAAGTGAAATATGTCAATCAGAGAAAGACAATTATCATATGGTTTCACTTATATGTGGAACATAAGGAATAGCATGGAGGAGCATATAGGAAGGGAGGGAAAACTGAATGCAAAGAAATCAGAGAGGGAGAAAAACCATGAGAGCCTGTGGACTCTGGGAAATGAACTTAGGTTTACAGAAGGGAGGTGGGTGGGCGATGGGGTAACGAGGTGATGGGTATTAAGGAGGGCACGTGTTGTGATGAGCACTGGGTGTTATATGCAACTAATCAATCGTTTAACACTATATCAAAAACTAATGATGTACTATATGTTGGCTAACTGAACATAAAAAAAAGAGTTTCTACCATGAAGGAAGTTGAATTTTGTCAAATACTTTTTTTGCATCTATTGAGATGATCATATATTTTTTTCCTTTCATTCTCTTGAATGAAGAAATGTGATGTATCACATTTATTGATTTCCCTAAGTTGAACCATCCTTACATCTTAGAGTTAAATCCCACTTGATCATGGTTAGTGAACCTTTTTATTAAACTTAAAAAAAAAAGATTTTTTTAAGAGAGGGAGAGAGAGAGAGACATCGTGTACAAGTGGAGGGAAAGGCAAAGAGGGAGATAGACTAACAGACTCCCTGCTTGAGCAGGGAGCCTGACTTGGGGTTCGATCCCAGGACCCCAAGATAATGACCTGAGCTGAAACCAAGGGTCAGATGCTCAACAAACTGAGCCACCCGGGAGCCCATGAGTGAAACTTGTAAGTGCTGCCGAAGTTGGATTTGCTGGCATTTTTTGAGAATTTTTGCATCCATATTCATCAGGGATATTTTCCTGTAGCTTTATTTTCCTACAGTGGTTTTTCCTTGTTTGGTATCAGAGTGATGCTGGCTTTGTAAAATGAATTTGGGAGTGATTTCCCCCTCTTCCATTTTTTTTGGATGAATCTGAGAATGATTGGCATTAATTCTTCTTTAAATGTTTGGTGTAATTCACCAGTGCAGTCATCTTGTCCTAGGATGTTTTTGTTGGAAGATGTATGATTACTGATTCAATCTCTTTACTAGTAATTTATCTGCTTAGATTTTCTATTTATTCCTTTTTTTAATTGGTAACTTTTATGTTTCTAATGATTTTTCAATTTCTTCTACATTATTCAGTTTGTAGGTGTGTAGTTGTTCATAGTAGCTTCTTATAATCCTTTGTATTTCTCTGGTATTGGTTGTAATTTGTTTTCTTTATTTTGTAATTTGTTGATTTGGGTCCTCTTTTTTCTTTAGAGGTTTGTTAATTTTGTTCCTATTTTCAAAGATCCAGCTCTTAGTTTTGTTAATCTTTTCTATTGTTTTCTTATTCTGTATTTCATTCATTTCTGATTAAATCATTATTATTTTCTTCCTTCTGCTAGTTTTAGGCTCAGTTTGTTCTTTTTCTAGTACCTTGAGGCATAAGATTAAGTTGTTTATTTGGGATCTTTCTTGTTTCCTAATATTGGCATTTATTGCTATGAACTTCTTTCTCAGATCTGCATTTGTTGCATCACATCACTTTTTGTATGTTTCCATTTTCATCTATCTCAAGATTTCTTAATTTCTCCTTTGATTTATTCTTTGATCCATTTGTTGTTCAGAAGAGTGTTGTTTAATTTCCATATCTTCTTGAGTTTTCCAGATTTCCTTCTGTTATTGATTTCTAGTTTCTAACCATTGTGTTTAGAGGAGATAATTGGTATGATTTCAACCATTTTGATTGCTTTTTGGGAACCATTTGCTTGAAATATACTTTCCTATCACTTTATACTCAATTTATGTGTGTCTTTAATGCTAAAGTGTGTTTCTTGTAGGCAGCATATGCCTGGATCTGTTTTTTTATCCATTCAGCCACCCCATGTCTTTTGATTAGAAAATTTAATCCATCGATGTTTAAAGTAATGATTGATATGGAAGAACTTATCATTGCCATTTTGAGGACTTACCATTGGCTGTTTTTTAGACCCCTATTTCTTTGCTTCTTGTCCTGTGTTTTTTTCTTGTGTTTGGTGTCTTTTGGTATCAGTATACTTTGACAGATTTATCCTATTCTTTTGTGTAATTACTACAGGCTTTCTCCTTGTGGATGCCATGAGGCTTACATAAAATATCTCAAAATTCTTTTTAAACATCCTATTTTAAGCTAACAACTTAGCTTTTATAGCATTCCTAAACTTTATACTCTTACTTCTCTTCCCTCTCACATTTTAGATTATTAATGTTATAGTTTATATATTTTTATATTGTATATTCAATAACAGAGTACTGTAGTTATAGTTAATTTTACTATGTTTGAATTTTATTTTATTTATTTCATTATTTTTTATTATGTTATGTTAGTCACCATACTATGTTTGATTTTTAACCTTTAATCTAAAGTTTTCAGTAAATTGAGTCCCACTATTACCATATTACAGAATATAACTTTGTCTATACATTTACAATGCCAGTGAGTTTTATGCTACCTTTTAATATTTTTATGATGTCAATTAGCATCATTTTACTTCACTCAAAATCTTCCTTTAGAATTTCTTGTAAGGCAGGTATGTTGGTGACAAACCTCTCAGCTTTTGTTTATTTAGGAAAAGGTTTATCTCTCATGTTTTTCTGAAGGACAACTTTGCTGGGCATAGACTTTTTCACTGATAGTTTTATTTATTTATTTATTTATTTATTTATTTATTTATTTATTTATTTAGACAGTTTTGTTTTAACATTTTGTGTATATCATCCTATTCTCTCTTGGCCTGAAAAGTTTCTTTTGAGAAATTACCTATAGTCTTATCATGGTTCCATTGTGTGTGACTTATCCCTTTTCTTTTGCCAATATTCTTTTTTTTTTTTTTGGCAGTTTAATTTTGTGTATTGGTGTAGCTCTATTCCTTTTTAACCTATTTGGGATTCTTTGGGCCTCCTGGATCTGTATGTCTATTTCTCTCCCCAGGTTTAGAATGCTTTCAGCCATTATTGCTTTAAATATACTTTTTAAAAAATTTTAAATTAAATTTGCCAACATATAGTACATCATTAGTTTCAGATGTAGTGTTCTATCACAACCCAGTGCTCATCAATCACACGCTCTCCTTAATGCCCATCACCGAATTATCCCATCCCCTCTACCTCCCCTCCAGCAACCTTCAATTTCCTATAGTTAAAAGTCTCTCATGGTTTTTCTTCCTCTCTGATGACTTCCCTTTTAGTTTTCCCTCCCTTTCCCTATGATCCTCTATGCTGTTTCTTATATTCCACATATGAGAGAAACCATATGGTAATATCTTTCTCTGATTGACTTATTTTGCTCAGCATAACACCTTCCAGTTCCATCCACGTCAGTGCAAATGGTAAGTATTCATCCTTTCTAATGGCTGAGTAATATTCCATTGTATATATGGACCACATCTTTATCCATTCATCTGTTGAAGGACATCTGGGCTCTTTCCACAGTTTGGCTATTGTGGACATTGCTGCTATGAACATTGGGGTGCATGTACCCCTTCTTTTCACTACATTTGTATCTTTGAGGTAAATAGCCAGTAGTGCAATTGCTGGGTCATAGGGTAGCTCTATTTTTAACTTATTGAGGAACTTCCATACTGTCTTCCAAAGTAGCTGTACCAGCTTGCATTCCCACCACCAGTATAAGAGGTTTCCCCTTTCTTTTTTTTTTTTTTAAGATTTTATTTATTTATTCATGAGAGACAGAGAGAGAAAGAGAGAGAGAAGCAGAGGGAGAAGCAGGCTCCCAAAGAGCAGGGAGCCCGATGCGGGACTCGATCCCAGGACTCAGGGATCATGACCTGAGCCAAAGGCAGACGCTTAACCATCTGAGCCACCCAGGCGCCCAAGGTTTCCCCTTTCTACACATCCTCGCCAACATTTGTTGCTTCCTGTCTTGCTAATTTTAGCCATTCTAACTGGTGGTAGGTGGTATCTCGTTGTTTTGAGTTGTATTTCCCTGATGACAAGTGATGTGGAGCATTTTTTCATGTGTCTGTTGGCCATTTGTATGTCTTTGGAGAAATGTCTGTTCTTGTCTTCTTCCTATTTCTTGACTGGATTATTTGGAGGTTTGGGGGGTTGAGTTTGATAAGTTCTTTCTAAATCTTTGATACTAGCCCCTTATCTGATATGTCATTGACAAATATCTTCTCCCATTCTGTAGGTTGCCTTTTAGTTTTGTTGACTGTATACTTTCTGTCTCTTTCTCTTCTTTTTCTGGAATTCTGGAATAGTACAGATATTGTTTATTTTGATTGTGTCTTATAATTCACATAGGCTTTCTTTAGTATTTTTCATTTTTTTTCTCTGATTGATTAATTTAAAATGTCCTACCTTCTCGGTCACTGATTCTTTCTTCTGCATAGGCAAATCTGATTTTGAAGCTCTATTGAATTCTTCAGTCTTTTAGCTGTATTTTTCAGCTCTGAGATTTCTGTTTTTTTTTTCATGGTTTTTATTTATTTGTTAAACTTCTCATTTTGTTCAATCATTGTTTTCTGAATTTTAGTTTTCTGACTGTGTGATCTTATAGCCCACTACACATATTTAAGTGCATTATTCTGGAATCCTTGTCTGAAAGTTCATAGATCTTCAGTTCTTCAGGGTGAGTTGGAAGTGTATTTGTTTCTTTTGTTGGTGTCATGTGTATTTTATTTTTGTGATCCTTTATTCCTTACATTGGTGTCTGAGTGGCCTTCTCTTCCAGACTTTATAGGTATGCTTTCACAAAGAAAATTCTCCACTTTGTGATTTTGGATGGGTCCATTGGTAAGTCCTTGTGTAAGTGGGGATTGCTATCGGGGTCCTTTTTGTGTGTGTGTGAGGTTGCTTCCTGAACTGTATTGAGGTGGAGATGCTGATGGCTGAAAATAGTTGAATAGGACTGCTGGCTTGGTTCTCTGCTCAAGTGAGACTCTGGGATGGATGTCATGTTTTCCTGGGTTCTTTGGTCAGGCTTCCTAGATAGTTGGGACTTCATTCTATATTCAGAAGTAGAAAGGGCTATAAATTAGCTTCCTTGCATTGCCAGGGTAGCAGAAAAGGCCTCAAAGCTTACACAGCTCATTGTTTTAGTCCTGAATCAGGTAAGACTGCACTGAATTTCCTGGCCAAATAGGGCCATCAGTTTTGCTCTTCAGATGGGGAAAGCCATGGGCTGTTGTCTCTATTTAAATGTTACTGTAAGGAGGGTTGTTGGATGGGCTACACAGCTTTTAATGTGCTCTGTTTAGGTTCTCTGGTCAAGTGGTTTGGAGACTGTATTAAGTAATGATCAGGGATATGTATTAGTTTCCCTGCATGGGCAGAGTGGGAGAATCAGCTCCAAGGATAGCAAAGCTCTTTGTTTGTTGTCTTGACTGAAGCTTACCCATGTAAGAAGTTCCCTGGCTAAATAGGGCTACTGGTTTTGCTCTGCAAATGATCAGCTCTGTCTGCCAGATCCCTGCTTGAACATTGCTATTCTATGCAGCTTCGGGTGTTATGGCCAGTTTTTATGGTGAAGTGGGCCCAGGAACTACACTCAGCAATGGGCAGGACTATAAATTAGCTCCCTTGCCCAGGTGGAGTAGGAGATCTAGCTCTGGGAAGTCTCCTAGGTGTTCTAACTCAGGCTTTCTGTTTGGAAGGAACTATGAATAACTTCCCTGTTTAGGCAGAGTGGGAAGACCAGCTCCAAGCAACCACCGAAGTGTTCCTGGCCAGGCTTTCTGGTCAAGCAGGCTGGAGGCTACACTCAACAGTAGGCATAGTTTGCTTTCTGCTATTGATATCTTCTTTCATTGCATTATGATTAGAAAAAATACTTGGTAGTACTTAATCTTAAATTAGTTAAGACTCTTTTTCTGTGACCTATCATGTTATCTATCCTAGAGAAAGGTGTATGTGCTCTTGAGAAGAATATGTATTCCATTGTTTCCGTGTCCATTTGGTCTTTAGTTTTATTCAGGTCCTTTGTCTCCTTATTGATCTTTCTGAGTATTCTATTCATTATTGAAAGTGGGGTGTTGGAGTTTCCTATTATTATTGTATTTCTGTGTATTTCTCTCTTCAGTTCTGTCAATGTTTGCTTTAGGTGTTCTGATTTTTAGCATGTGCATACATATTTCTAATTGTTATAAATTTCTGATGGATTGACCCTATATCTTCATATGATGACCTTCTTTTCCTCTTCTTCTCTTGTGAATGTTTTTCACTTAGGTCAGACACTCCTGCTCTTTTGGTTATCATTTGCATGGAATATCTTCTTTCATTCTTTTAAATCTATGTGTATGTTGAAATTTATGTATTTTTAAAATTATTTAATATTTGAAATGTTAATATTAAACAACACACTACTACACAAACAATGGGCCAAATAAGAAATCAAATGGCACATCAAAATATGTCTCAGAGCAAAAGCAAAAGAAAACACAATATTCCAAAACCTATGGGATGCAGCAAAAGTAGTTGTTAGAGTGAAATTTATGCTGTGTTATGAAAAACATTCAAACATTCAAATAAACAATGTAACATAAACTACAAGGAACTAGAAAAAGAAGAAACTTAGGTGAAATTAGTAGGGGAAGGAAATAACAGAGAAATCAGAAATAAAATAGAGAACAGAATAAACAATAACATAACATTGAAAGTAATGAACAGTTTTTCCATAAAATAAACAAAATTGGCAATGTTTCAACTACATTAACAGATTACTATAAAAATTATATAAGAAGAAATTAGATAACTTAGAAAAAAACCCAGATAATCCCTAAAAATGCACAAGCTATCAAGATTGAAATATGAACCATCAATCCAAGAAATAGGAAATCTCCTTAGACCAATAACAAGAATGAATGTTGAATTAGGAATCAAAGATTTCGGGGTGCCTGGGTGGCTCAGATGGTTAAGCATCTGCCTTAGGCTCAGGTCATGATCTCAGGGTCCTGGGATCAAGCCCTGCATCGGGGTCCCTGCTTGGCGGGGATCCTGCTTCTCCCTCTCCCTCTATTGTTCCCCTTGCTTGTGCTCTCTCACTCTCTCTATCAAATAAATAAATAAAATCTTTAGAAAAAGGAATAAAAGATCTCCCAGCACAGAAAAGCCCAAGACTACATTTATCATTGGTGAATTCTACCAACATTAAAAAAAATTAATGACAATCTTTATCAAAGATTACAAATAATGGAATAGGGGAACACATTCAAAATCATTCTATGGCACCAGTTTTACCCTGATACCAAAGCAGGATAAAAACAATAGAAGAACAAAAAAGTCTAGTTTGTCTGATTTAAGTATTAGTACTCTGACTTTCCATTTGCATGATAAATTCATTTGCATGATAAATGTCTCTCCATCCAATCACTTTCAATCTACAGGTGCCTTTATTTCTAAAATGAGTCTCTTGTAGGCAGCATATATATAGGTCTTGTTTTTTTATCCATTCTGACACCCTGTGTCCTTTGATTGGAGCATTTAGTCCATTTATGTTCAGAGTAATGATAGATATGTATTTATTGCCATTTTATTACTTGTTTTGTCATTGTTTCTGGAGATTTTCTCTGATTCTTTCTTGTCTTTGTCACATTTGTTCTCTCCTTTTAACTCAGAGTCCCCTTTAATATTTCCAGCAGGCCTGTTTAGTGGTCATGATCTCCTTTTGTTTTTGTTTGTCTGGGAAACTCTTTATAGCTCTTATTCTAAATGATAGCTAGATTGAGTATTCTGGGCTGCAGATTTCTCCCATTCAGCACTTTGAATATATCATGCCGGTTTGCCAAGTTTCTGTTGAGAATTCTCCCGCTAGCCTTATGGGTTTTCCCTTATAAGTTAAGGCCTTCTTTTGTGTTGCTGCTTTTAAGATTTTTTCTTTATCACTATATTTTGCAAATTTAATTACATTATGTCTTGGTGTTGGCCTGCTTTTGTTGATTTGATGCAAATTCTTTGTGCCTCCTATATCTGGAAGTCTGTTTCCTTCCTCAGATTAGGGAAGTTCTCTGCTATTATTTCTTGAAATAATTTTTCTGCCCCCTTTTCTCTCTCTTCTTCTTTTGGGACTCGAATAATACAAATGTTGTTATGTTTGATGGAGCCACTGAGTTCCCTAAATCTATTTTTGTTTTGTATAATTCTTTCTCTCTTTCGTTCAGCAACATTGCTTTCCATTATTTTATCTTCTAGGTCATTAATTCATTTGCTGCTTCTTTCCAGCTTTCTGTTCATTGCATCAAACCTATTTCCAATCTCATTTATTGCTTACTTCATCTCTGATTGATTCCTTTTTAACTCTTCTATCACTGTGGTAGGGGTCTCCACTGATGTCTTCTATTCTGTTCGCAAGTCCAGTGAACATCCTTTTGATTGTTGCTTTAAATTCTCAATCAGACATGTTACTCCTCTCTGTTTCACTTAGATCTTTGCTGTGGGCTTATTTTGGTCTTTGATTTCAGATAAATTACTGTCTTGGCATTCTGTCTATGTCTTTACCTTCTTCTCTGTGTTAAAAACCAGTTATGTCTCTTGCTCCTGAAAGTAATGGACTTATGAAGAAAAGGTCATGTAATGTCCAGGGCCTGGAACTTCAAAGAGTGTCTCTGGTGTGCACTGTGTGTGGTCTGCTGTTGTGTTCTGGCTGCTCTATCCTTCAGACCAGTCATCTGCAGGAGTTCTCCTTGCCTGCTATGGGCAGTGTTTGTCCCTGGCCTGAATGTGGTAGGTTTCAATGAAGTGTGCTCTGGTCTGCTTCTGAAATGATACATGACAACACTTCCACCAGAACTGAGGCCTTGCAGGACTCTCTGAGTGGGAGACGTGGTGTGGGGCTGGTGTTTATGCTGATTTTCTAGGGTAAGGGCCCACTGTGCTGGGATTGAGGTAAGCTTGACTGAGAAAAGTTCCTCCAGAGCACAGTGGGGTGGGGCTTAGTGTAAGCAAGTTGGGCAGCCAGTGTTCATGCCGAACTGCTTCCCTCAGGTGATTTTGTGTTTATGCTTAGGGTCGGGAAAAGGAAATGGTCCAGCCAGATCCTTTGATCGCAGAGAGGCATCTCTTTGAATGCTTTCTTTAAGGGACGTATTCTTAGAATAGTGAATAATATCCCCCACTGTGTTCCTCAGGCATTCATCATATCAGTGTTTCTATGTTGTCTGTCTGCATTCTCTCCAGGAGCAAGGCAGTGTTCTCAAGTTCTATTGCAGCCAAAATTGCTGATCTTTAAGTCTACAAGCCCTGCTAGTTGCAAGAACTCAGGAAATTCAGCCCCTCTCATTTTCCAAGCCAGTGGCTTTGGGGAAATGTTCTACTTGTACATTCCTCTGTGAGGCCTTCTCTCATGTGCCCTTCTCATTGACCACAGCCCCCCCCCCCCTTGATAGTACCCAAGATCTCTTTCTTCCCTAAACAATATCTGCACACTCCCTACTTTCTTTGATTTGTCCTCTTCTCTCCCTTTAGTTGTGGAGTTTGTTCTCTCAGTCTTCAGGTCAATTTCTGCGTCATTTAGGAATACTTTATAATTATCTAGTTGTGATTGTGGGCCAAGATGAGCCTAGGGTCCTCCTCCTTGGCCTCCACTTTCTTCTCTTCCTGTATCTTGAAATTTATTTATTTATTTTTTTAAAATTTTTTTATTGTTATGTTAATCACCATATATTACATCATTAGTTTTTGGTGCAGTGTTCCATGATTCATTGTTTGTTCATAACACCCAGTGCTCCATGCAGAACGTGCCCTCCTCAATACCCATCACCAGGCTAACCCATCCCCCTACCCCCCTCCCCTCTAGAACCCTCAGTTTGTTTTTCAGAGTCCATCATCTCTCATGGTTCGTCTCCCCCTCTGACATACTCCCCTTCTCTTCCTCTCCTGTTATCTTCTTCTTTTTCTTTTTTCTTAAAATATGTTGCGTTATTTGTTTCAGAAGTACAGATCTGTGATTCAACAGTCTTGCACAATTCACAGTGCTCACCGTAGCACATACCCTCCCCAATGTCTATCACCCAGCCACCCCATCCCTCCCACCCCCAACCACTCCAGTAACACTCAGTTTGTTTCCTGAGATTAAGAATTCCTCATATCAGTGAGGTCATGTGATACATGTCTTTCTCTGATTGACTTATTTCACTCAGCATAACACCCTCCAGTTCCATCCACGTCGTTGCAAATGGCAAGATCTCATTCCTTTTGATGGCTGCATAATATTCCATTGTGTATATATACCACATCTTCTTTATCCATTCATCTGTCGATGGGCATCTTGGCTCTTTCCACAGTTTGGTTATTGCAGACATTGCTGCTATGAACTTTGGGGTGCATATGGCCCTTCTTTTCACTGTATCTGTGTCTTTGGGGTAAATACCCGGGAGTGCAATTGCTGGGTCATAGGGTAGCTCTACTTTTAATTTTTTGAGGCACCTCCACACTGTTTTCCAAAGTGGCTGTACCAACTTGCATTCCCACCAACAGTGTAAGAGGGTTCCCCTTTCTCCACAACCTTTCCAACATTTGTTATTTCTTGTCTTGTGAATTTTTGCTATTCTAACTGGTGTAAGGTGGTATCTCAATGCGGTTTTGATTTCAATTTCTCTGAAGGCTAATAATGATGAGCATTTTTTTCATGTGTCTGTTAGCCATTTGTATGTCATCTTTTAAGAAGTGTCTGTTCATGTCTTCTGCCCATTTTTTGACTTATTTGTTTTTTGGGTGTTGAGTTTGGGAAGTTCTTTATAGAACTTGGATATCAGTTCTTTGTCTGTAGTGTCATTTGCAAATATCTTCTCCCATTCTGTCGGTTTCCCTTTTGTTCAGTTGACTGTTTACTTTGCCTTTTATCTTGATGATGTCTCAAAAGTTCATTTTTGCTCTTGTTTCACTGGCCCTTGGAGGTGTATCTTGAAAGAAGTTGCTGTGGCCGATGTCAAAGAAGTTACTGCCTATGTTCTTTTCTAGGATTTTGATGGATTCCTGTCTCCCATTGAGATCTTTCATCCATTTTGAGTTTATCTTTGGGTATGGTGTAAGAGAATGGTCGAGTTTCATTCTTCTGTATATAGCTCTCCAATTTTCCCAGCACCATTTACTGAAGACACGGTCTTTTTTCCATTGCATATTTTTTACTGCTTTATCGAAGATTATTTGACCACAGAGTGGAGGGTCCATATCTGGGTTCTCTATTCTGATCTATTCATCTATATGTCTGTTTTTGTGCCAGTACCATGTTGTCTTGGTGATCACTACTTTGTAATATAGCTTGAAACCAGGCAACGTAATGCCCCCAGCTTTGTTTTTCTTTTTCAACATTTCCTTGGCGATTCGGGGTCTTTTCTGATTCCATACAAGTTTTAAGATTGTTTGTTCCAGCACTTTGAAAAATGTCATTGGAATTTTGATTGGGATGGCTTTTGAAGGTATAGATTGCTCTGGGTAGCATAAACAATTTAACAATGTTTATTCTTCTGATCCATGAGCATGGAATATTTTTCCATCTTTTTGTGTCTTCTTCAATTTCTTTCATGAGGGTTCTGTAGTTCCTAGAGTATAGATCCTTTACCTCTTTGGTTAGGTTTATTCCGAGGCATCTTATGGTTTTTGGTGCTATTGTAAATGGAATCGTTTCTCTAATTTCTCTTTCCACAGTTGCGTTGTTAGTGTATAAGAAAGCAACTGATTTCTGTGCATTGATTTTATAACCTGCCACATTACTGAATTGCTGTATGAGTTCTAGTAATTTGGGGGTGGAGTCTTTTGGGTTTTCCACATAAAGTGTCATGTCATCTGTGATGAGAGAGAGTTTGACTTTTTCTTTGAGAATTTGAATACTTTTTATTTCTTTTTGTTGTCTGATTGCTGTTGCTAGGACTTCTAGTGCTATGTTGAACAATAGTAGTGAGAGTGGGCATCCTTGACGTGTTCCTGATCTTAAGGAAAAGCTCTCAGCTTTTCCCCATTGAGGATGATATTCGCTGTGGGTTTTTCATAGATGGATTTTATGAACTTGAGGAATGTTCCCTCTATCTCTATACTTTGAAGAGTTTTAATCAGGAAAGGATGCTCTATTTTGTCAAATGCTTTTTCTGCATCAATTGAGAGGACCATATGGCTCTTCTCTCTCCTCTTCTTAATGTATTCTATCACAGTGATTGATTTTTGAATGTTGAGCCACCCTTCCATCCCGGGGATAAATCCCACTTGGTCGTGGTGGATGATCCTTTCAACGTATTGTTGGATCTTTTTAGCTAGAATTTTGTTGAGAATTTTGGAAGCCATATCCATCAGGGATATTGGTCTGAAATTCTCCCTTTTGATGGGGTCTTTGCTTGGTTTGGGGATTAAGGTAAGTTTGGCCTCATGGAGTGAGTCTGGAAACTTTCCTTCTGTTTTTATTTTTTGAAATAGCTTCAGGAGAATAGGTATATTTCTTCTTTGAATATTTGGTAGAATTCTCCAGGGAATCTATCAGAACCCTAGACTCTTGTTTTTTGGGAGGTTTTTGATCACTGCTTCAATCTCCTTACTGGTTATTGGACTATTCAGGTTGTCAATTTCTTACTGTTTCAATCTTGGCAATTCATAGGTTTCGAGGAAGGCATCCTTTCCTTCCAAGTTGCTAAATTTATTGGCATATAGTTGTTGATAATAATTTCTAATAACTGTTTCTATTTCCTTGGTGTTAATCGTGATCTCTTCCTTTTCATTCATAATCTTATGAATTTGAGTCCTTTCTCTTTTCTTTTGGGTAAGTCTGGCCAGTGGTTTATTGATCTTATTAATTCTTTCAAAGAACCAGATTCTAGTTTGGTTGATCTGATCTACTGTGTTTTTGGTTTCTAATTCATTGATCTCCGCTCTAATCTTAATTATTTCTCTTCTAATGCGTGGCTTAGGCATTGTTTGTTGCTTTTTCTCTAGCTCTTTAAAGTGTAAAGTTAGTTGGTGAATTCAGGATTTTTCTATTTTTTTAAAGATTTTATTTATTTATTTGACAGAGAGAGAGAGAGAGCACAAGTAGGCAGGCAGGCAGGCAGAGGCAGAGGGAGAAGCAGGCTCCCCGCTGAGCAGGGAGCCCGATGTGGGGCTCGATCCCAGGACCCTGGGATCATGACCTGAGCCGAAGGCAGACGCTTAACCGACTGAGCCACCCAGGCGCCCCGAGGATTTTTCTATTTTTTTGAGTGAGGCTTGGATGGCTATGTATTTCCCCCGTAGGACCGTCTTTGCAGTATCCCATAGGTTTTAGACTGATGTGTTTTCGTTCTCATTGGTTTCCAGGAATTGTATAAGTTCTTCTTTGATTTCCTGGTTGACCCAAAGATTCTTGAGCAGAGTGGTCTTTAGCTTCCAAGTGTTTGTTTTTCTTCCAAAATTTTTCTTGTACTTGATTTCCAGTTTTAAAGCATTATGGTCTGAGAATATGCAGGGAATAATCTCAATCTTTTTGTATCAGTTGATACCTGAATTGTGACCCAGTATGTGGTCTATTCTGGAGAAAGTTCCATGTGTGCTTGAGAAGAATGAGTATTCTGTTGTTTTAGGGTGGAATGTTCTGTATATATCTACAAGGTCCATCTGGTCCAGTGTGTCCTTCAAAGCTCTTGTTTCTTCATTAATTTTCTGTTTAGATGAGCTGTCCATTGCTGAGAGTGGAGTATTGAGGTCTCCTACAATTAACGTATCGTTATCAATATGACTCTTTATTTTGGTTAACAGTTGGTTTATGTAGATGGCTGCTCCCATGTTGGTGGCATACGTATTTACAATTGTTAGATCTTCTTTTTGGATAGACCCTTTAAGAATGATAGTGTCCTTCTGTGTCTCTAACTACAGTCTTTAGCTTAAAATGTAATTTGTCTGATAGAAGAATTGCTACCCCAGCTTTCTTTTGAGGTCCGCTGGCATGGAAGATGGATCTCCATCCCTTCACTTTCAGTCTGGATGTATCTTTAGGTTCAAAATGAGTCTCTTGTAGACAGCATATGGATGGGTCCTGTCTTTCTATCTAATGTGCAACCCTGTGCAGTTTTATGGGAGCATTTAGGCCCTTCATGTTGAGAGTGAGTATTGAAAGATATGAATTAATTGTTATCATGTTGCCTGTGAAGTCCTTGTTTCTATAGATTGTCCCTGTAAATTTCTGTTATATATCACTCTTGGGGTCTTTTATGGACTCCCCCCTTAATATTTCTTGCAGGGTTGGGCTTAGTGGTCACATATTCTTTCAGTTTCTGCCATTTTTGGAAGCTTTGCATCTCCATCCATTCTAAATGACAGCCTTGCTGGATAAAGTGTTCTTGGCTGCATGTACTTCTCATTTGGTACTCTGAATATGTCTTTCCAGCCCTTTCTGGCTTGCCAGGTCTGTGGATAAGTCTGATGTTATTCTGATATTCCTCCTTCTGTAGGTAAGGAATCTCTTCCCCCTAACTGCCCTTAAGATGGTTTCCTTGGTTCTAAGATTTGCGAGTTTTACTATTACATGCCAGGGTGTTGGCCTGTTTTCCTTGATTTTGGGAGGGCTCCTCTCTGCCTCTAGGACAGGAACGTTTGTTTCCTTCCCCAGATTAGGGAAGTTCTCAGCTACGATTTGCTCAAATATATCTTCTAGTCCTCTCTCTCTCTCCACCCGCTCAGGGATCCCAATAATTCTGACATCGGAAAGTTTCATGGTGTCACTTATTTCTCTGATTCTGTTTTCATGGATTATGAGTTGTTTCTCCCTGGCCTCCTCTTTATCCTTCTTTTCTATCAATTGGTGTTCCAGGTCACTAATTCGTTCTTCTGCCTCACTAACCTTAGCTGTTAGATTATCTAGATTAGATTGGATCTCATTGATAGCATTTTTAAGTTCTGCCAGTTCAGCTTTCATTTCTGTCCTTAGAGACTCTGTGTTGCCATTAATTGATTCTTCCATTCTAGCTATCTTCTTCATAACTGAAGTCCATTTCCAATATCTTGGTTATATCTGTATCCATTTGTAAATCTGTGGCTGAAGTCATAGTCTCTGAGTCTTTCTTATTTTGGGGGTTTCTCCTCCTAGTCATTCTGTTGAGGGGTGTTGAGGGAATGTACAGAGTCCAAATTACTGTCAATAACCCAAGCAAATGCACCTGTTTTATGGGGA
Source organism: Zalophus californianus (assembly GCF_009762305.2). Taxonomy (NCBI): domain Eukaryota; kingdom Metazoa; phylum Chordata; class Mammalia; order Carnivora; family Otariidae; genus Zalophus; species Zalophus californianus. The sequence continues at coordinate 67,219,487 of NC_045612.1, forward strand.
CCTTAGGGTTGCTGGCCTTTTGTTCTTCCAGCCTGTCTTCTGGTGCAGGGGCCTGCTGCACTGTTACTCATGCAACCTGTTTGGCCAGAGTTGCCCTGCCCCATGTGGGGGGGGATGGGTGCAGTGAAAACCGTTTTTGGGGGGCTTTGGTTCTCTGGCAGCTTTCTCTGGCGGCTTTCCATGTCTATTCCAAGAATCAGCACAGAAGAGATCATTTCCAACCATCTGCCTCAGAGCAGAGAGATCGCAGTCTGTTCTTCAGTGAGCTCTCCAGACCACACTATCTCCGTTTCTGTCTGTGTTGCTGAAAACTGCAACGTCCTGGCTTGTGAGCCCCTTAGCTTCCAGGTTCACGCATGTGTCTGTCCTTTGTGCTTCTAAAACCACCAGTTGCCCTCAGTTCACATGGGCGGCCCCGCTGCTCCAGGTTTCAGTCTTGGGGGCTGCCCTAATGTCCTTTCCCCCCTGCTACCGGTCTACAAATCTGTGCCCCATCCCCAGCGTGAGAGGCTTTTATCCACCAGATGTGCAGCATCTTGACGGCTCCCTCCTCCCTTCCGTTTATCTTCCGATATGTGCCCATGGAATCACAGCTCCCTGCTTTATACCTCAAAACCAACTGCTTGCAATATTCTGTTTGTAGAGGTCCAGGTATATCTTCTTATATCTCAGGCTGATTTCATGGGTTTCAGAGTGGGCCGGGAGATATCCAGCTCCATTCAGGGGACCAGATGGAATAGGGTTCCCTACTCCTCTGCCATTTTTTTAATCTCCTTATTTCATTGATTTCTGCTCTAATCTTTATTATTTCTCTTTGCCTGCTGGGTTTAGGCTTTATTTGTTGTTCTTTCTCTAGGTCCTTTAGGTGTAAAGTTAGCTTGCGCATTTGGGATTTTTCTAATTTTTTGAGAGAGGCTTGGATGGCTGTGTACTTCCCTCTAAGGACCGCCTTTGCCATATCCTATAGGTTTTGAACTGATGTGTTTTCATTTTCATTGGTTTGCATGAATTGTTTAAGTTCTTCTTTAATTACCTGTTTGACCCATTCATTCTTTAGCAGGATGCTCTTTAACCTCCAAGTGCTTGAGTTCCTTCCAAATTTCTTCTTGTGGTTGAGTTCCATTTTCAAAACACTGTGGTCTGAAAATATGCAGGGAATAATCTCAGTCTTTTGGTATCAGTTGAGACCTGATTTGTGACCCAGTATGTGATCTTTCTGGAGAATATTCCATGTGCACCTGAGAAGAATGAGTATTCTGTTGTTTTAGGATGGCATGTTCTGTATATATCTTTGAAGTCCATGTGGTCCAATGTGTCTTTCAAAGCTCTTGTTTCTTTGTTGATCTTCTGCTTGGATGATCTGTCCAATGCTGAGTGTGGAGTGTTGACGTCCCCCACTATTTATGTATTATTATTATGTTTCTTTATTTTGGTTATTAATTGATTTATATAACTGGCTGTTCCCATGTTGGGGGCATAGATATTTACAATTGTTAGATCTTCTTGTTTGATAACCCATTAAGTATTATATGGTGTCCATGTACATATCTTTTTACAGTCTTTGGTTTACAATCTAATTTGTTAGATATGAGGATTGCTATCCCAGCTTTGTTTTGAGGTCCATTAGTGTGGTAGATAGTTCTCCATCCTGTCACTTTCAGTCTGGAGGTGTCCTAGGTATATAATGAGTCTCTTGTAGACAGCATATGGATGGGCCATGCTTTTTTATCCAATCTGAAACCCTGTGTCTTTTGATGGAAGTCTTCAGCCCATTTTCATTCAGAGTTACTACTGAAAAAGATGAATGTATTGCCATTGTATTGCCTGTAATGTCCCTGTTTCTGTAGATTGTCTGTTTCTTTCTGGTCTATGTGACTCTTGGCTCTCTCTTCGCTTACACAATCCCCCTTTATATTTCTTGCAGGGCTGGCTTGGTGGTCACATATTCTTTCAGTTTCTGTCTATTTTGGAAGCTCTTTATCTTTCTTTCCATTCTGAATGACAGCTTTGCTGGTTAAAGTATTCTTGGCTGCATGTTCTTTTCATTTACTACCGTGAATATGTCTTGCTAGCCCTTTCTTGCTTGCTAAGTTTCTGTGGATAGGTCTGATCTTATTCTGATGTTCTTCCTTCCATATGTAAAGAACCACTTCTCCCTAGCTACTCTCAGGATAGTTTCTTGGGTTGTATGATTTGCAAGCTTCACTATTATATGTCTGGGTGTTGGTCTATTTTTATTGATTTTAGGAGGGGTCCTCTCTGCCTCTTGGATATGAATGATTGTTTCCTTCCCTAGATTAGGGAAGTTCTCAGCTGTGATTTGGTCGCAGGTTCCAGACTTTTTCAGGCTGCTCAGGAAAAGAGCGATTATTGACCAGCCCATCTCATGGTTTATGGTGATCTGAGCTGAGAGTCCCCTCCTGGGCTTGCTGACCATAACCTGCTTCACAGCTCCACTGCTTGGGCACTCTACTGGTTCAGGCACCATCATTCTCTCTGTGACTACTCGGATTCCAAGACCACAATGCCTTACCTAGAATTCCGCCTTTTCATTTGCAGAGCCCTTTTCAGAGAAGGATGTCTCTCACTAGAGCAGATTTCTAAGAGTTCTGGTTTTGTGCTCCAGTGTTATATCACTTTCCAGGAGCCAACATATGGAGGCTCCCTCCCCCTTCTGTTTATCTTCCAATATCTCCTGGAAGATTCATGACTCTTTATGTCCTATCTTGCAGAAAGCAGTCGCTTTTCTGCTTGTAGGGATCCAGATATATGTTCTTACATCTCAGGCTGATTTCATGGGTGTTCAAAATGGTTTGATAGATATCAAGCTAAAGTCAGGGCATCAGTTGAAATGGGGTCCCCTACTCCTCTGACATCCTGCCTCCCCCCAAATCTCTGCTTTTATATAGGTTTATTACTCTCCCTTTCTTTGTTAATGTCATTAATTATATTTTCTTCTTAATATAGATTTATATTCACTGTTTTATGCCTTTGTCTTCTAAATGATATAGAAACAAAAAGGACATAGTAAAATGTAATAATATTAGTGAATATAATGACTTGTGTATTTACTTTTGCCAGGATTCTTTATACAGTTGATCTTTGAAAAACACAGGAGTTGGGCCACCAAGTGCCATGCAGTTGAAAATCTGCTATAACTTTTGACTTCCCCAAAACTTAACTATTAATAGTTTATTGTAGACTGGAAGCCTTATCAATAATATAAACAAGTCAATTAACATATTTTGTATCTTATTTGTATTACATATTGCATTAGTACAATGAAGTAAGCTAACAAAAATGTTAAGAAAATCATAAGGAAGAGAAAATACATTTATAGTACTGTATGTAGATTTATTGAAAATAGTCCATGTATAGGCAGCTGAGACAGAGGTGGCAGGCATCAGGAATGGCTGTAGGATGGTGATGTTCCACAGCCTGGTGGCCTTGGCTCAGCAGCAGCAGCTGCCTAAAAGGCCCATGAGAGGTGCAGTACTGCTACCCTGTATGCCTGGGGGTATACCACCAGCCTGTGGCCATTGGCAGCTATGGACACACATAAACGTGCCAGTCTCTGGGAGGCCATGGAGCTAGGGCACTGCCATAGGAAGTGGTCTACTCCTGGACTGGGAGGAGCCTGAAGCCAGAGGACTTGGTGGTTGGGGGAACCATGGTGCAGTGTGGAGTTATTTTTAGAAAATATATTGTAAACCCCAGAGGGTGATTGTGGAAGCTGCTGAAATGTCAGCAGTGTTCCTGTTCTCAGGCTTTTGAACACAGTGGCTTGGTACAAACAGGATCACATGATCTCCTGGGTTATTCCTAGAAAGTGTATTGTAAGTCCTAAGGGATGACTGTTGAAGCAGCTGAAATGTCAGCAGCATTCCTGTTCTCAGGCCATTGAATGCAATGGCCTGGAAGGAGCAGAATCCCATGATCCCCAGGGGCAAGACATAGGTTAGGAGCTATGAAAGAATGTAACCCTCAGTTCCCCCTTTCTGCACCTGGCAATTGTTAGCTCAAACATCCCTCTCCCCTCTTATCCCATGACTGTCTCTCTGTGTGCTTATGTGTAGGGGAGAATGCAGGCCTGCTTTATGGATTCAAGATATTTGCCATCCCCTAGTACTCCTTTCCCACACTTTGAGGTATCTGTCCTTGCTTTTCTGATTTAAAAAACAAAACAAAACAAAACAAAACAAAACAAAACAAAACAAAACAAGTGGCCTTGCATGGCCACTCAGACTGGTGTCTGAGAACTTTATTTCAGTGCATGACAACAGTGCAGGGTTCCCTGTGCAGTACTGTTCTTGCCCTCTAGGCCTTTTCCTCTGCTTCAGCCCAATCTCCTGTTTGCCACCCCCGGCTGCTCAACCTGACCACTTTGTTGGCACACAGGGAGACCTGCAGCCCTGCCCAAGCCTAGGGCCACTTGGGGCTGCTGATGGCTTCAGCAGACCTCCCTGGGTACTCAGAGGGCAGCAGGTGTGACCTCTGCACCAGTTGTTTTTAATTTGGTTTCATGGAGTTTGGGGTGGATATTTGTAAATAAACGCCTTGCAGCTTTTGCTGTCAACTCTCTCTTTTTTTATTATTATTATGTTCAGTTAGTCACTGTATAATACTTCATTAGTTTTTGATGTAGTGTTCAATGATTCATTAGTTGCATATAACACCCAGTGCTCATTACAACATGTGCCCTCCTTAATACCCATCATCCTGTTACCCCCTCCCCTCTGAAACCCTCAGTTTGTTTCCCGGGGTCCATAGTCTATCATGGTTCACCTCCCTCTCTGATTTCTCCCCCTTCAGATTTCCCTCCCTTCCCCTATGGTCCTCCATGCTATTGCTTAAAAACAATCCCGAGTATAAATGGACCTGCACAGTTAAAATCTGTAGTGTTCAAGGGCCATGTGTACCTTCAAATGACTTCAATTTACTGCTTAGTGACATTTAATTTCACTTTAAATAACTCCCTTTAGCAGTTCTTGTAGGGCAGGTTTCCTAGCAATGAACTTTCTCAGCTTCTCCTATTTGAGAATGCCTTAATTTCTCTTATTTTTTAAAGGATAGCTTTGTTGGATATCAAATATCTGGTTGACAGGTTTCTTTTTCTTTCAGCACTTTAAATGTCATCTCACCTTCTATTATCCACGGTTTCTGTTAAGAAATAGCTGCTAATATTGTTGACTATGCCTTGTATATGATGGATTACTTCTGTCTTGCTGCTTTCAAGATTCTTTGTCTTTCAACATTTTGATTATAATGTGTCTCAGTATGGGCCTTCTTTTTGTATTACTGGGAGTTCATTGAGCTTTATATATGTGTAGATCTTGTCTTCTTTCAACTTTGGGAAGTTTTTAGTCATTATTTCTTCAAATATTCTCTCCTTCCCTTTCCTCTCCTTCTGGGACTCCCATTATCACATTGTATGTTGGTACACTTGATGGTCTTCCACAGTTCTTTTAGGCTTTGTTCATTTTTCTTTATTCTTTTTTCATTACAGATTCTCATATGGAGTATTTTCAATTGTCCTGTCTTCCTGTCTGCTGATTCTTCTCTGCTTGCTCAAATATGTTGTTGAAATCCTCTAGTGAAATTTTCATTTCACTTATTATAGTTTTCAGCGCCAGAATTTCTATTTGAGTTCCTATTTATTATTTCTCTCTCTTTGCTGATATTCTCTATTTTTGGGATATCATTCTCCTGGTTTCCTTTAGTTCTTTTTCTATGTTTTCTTTAGGATCCTTGAGCGTACTTAAGACAATTGGTTTAAAATCCTTCAGTAGTAAGTACAATGTGTGGGTTTCATCAGGGATAGTTTCTGTCAGTTTATGTATTTATTTTCCTATTAATGGGACATACTTTCTTATTCCTTTGCATGCCTCTTTTATTTTTGTTTGGTTAAAAGTGGATATTTTGAATATTATAATGCTGTGACTGTGGAAATCAGATTCTACTCCCTCTGCAATTGTTATTATTGTTTCTTATGGTGGGTCTTATGTGTTTAGTGACTATTTTTTAAACTAATTTTAAAAGATCATATTCTTTGTTTTGTATGGTCTTTGATGTCTCTGTTTCTGTAGGTGGTGGTCGGATAGTGATTTGACTGTGATTTTTATAGACTCCTAAATTAAAAAAATAACAAAACTGTTTTAGTTTTTGTATATTGGTTTTGTCTTGGGGCACCCTTTTAAGACTAAGCCAGTCTGCTTACTGCTCTGCTTGAGTCTTCACTTTCTGCTTGCTCTGAACCTAAAGATCAGCCAGAGGTGAAAGCTAAGGGTCCTCTCACATCTTATCTGAACATTTGTACTATTCTTGGAAAGTTCTTAGATTCCTTGTTAATATGAAGAAATTTTGTTGCTTGCTGTTCTTATTTCTCTTTGTCTTTCAGTTTAGATAATTCCTATTAATTTCAACTTCAGTAACACATTTTTCTCCTGTGCTCAATCTCTTATTAAGTCCATTTAGTTAATCCTTTATTAGTTTCTTTAATTAATAGACTTTACATTTTAGAGCAAATTTAGGTTTATAGAATATAAGATCTTTTTCACAATCCTTATTTCCCAAAGTAACTTCAGCTTTTCCTGCCAGGCTTTCATCATGTTAAAGTTTGCATAGCTGTACTTTTTTTGCCTCCATTTGAAGAAGCTTCTTCATTTGCCTTTCTATCCTTTCAAGGAATGCCCTCCACATGGCCACTTTCCTGCCCTGAAAGAGTAATTACATAAAACAAAATCAAGTGCTTTTGTGGCATTTCTTTAAGGAACCCCTAAAGAGGTTAAAACTAAGAAACATAATTCTTTTTTTATTGTTATTTCATTTCTAGTGTAGTTAGAACACTGTTATATTAGTTTCAGGTGTTAAATATAGTGATTCATCAATTCCATAAATTGCTCAGTACTCATCAAGATAAATGTGCTCTTAATCCCCTTCACCTATTTCACCCATACCTCCACCTGCTTCCTCTCTGGTAATCATCTGTTCTCTGTAATTAAAAGTCTGGTTTGTTGTTGTTGTTGTTCTTGGTTTGTCTCTTTTTCCCCCTTTGTTCATTTGTTTTGTTTCTTAAACTCCACATATGAGTGTAATCATATGGCATTTGTCTTTCTCTGACTGGCTTATTTCACTTGGCATTATACTCTCTTGCTCCATCCATGTTGTTGCAAATGGCAGGATTTCATATTTTTTATGGCCGAATAACATTCCATTATATAATATAATATACAAACATGTATATACATAAACAAACATATAATATACAAACATATATATACATATGTGTATACATACACAAAAATATGTATACATATGTATATGTATATACATATACATATACAAACACATATATACATTATATATATTATATATATAATATATACATCTTCTTTATCCATTCATCTAACAACAGACACTTGGGCTGTTTCCATATCTTGGCTATTATAAATAATGCTACTATAAACATAGGGGTGCATATATCTTTTTGAATTAGTGTTTTCATATTCTTTGGGTAAATACCCAGTAGTGCAATTACTGGATATATGGTAATTCTATCTTTAATTTTTAAAGAAACCTCCATACTGTTTTCCAGAGTGGCTGCACTAGTTTTCATTCCTACCAACATTGCATGAGAGCTCCTTTTTCTCCACATCCTCACCAATACTTGTTCTTGTCTCTTGTTTTTGATATTAGCCATTCTGACAGGTGTGAAGTGATATGTCATTGTGCTTTTGGTTTGAATTTCCCTGATGGTGAGTGATGTTAAGCATCTTTTCATGTGTTTGTTTGCCATTTGTATGTCTTTTTTTGAGAAATGTCTCTTCATGTATTCTGCCCATTTTTAAACTGAATTGTGTGTGTGTGTTATTTTATAAGTACTTTGTATATTTTGGATACTAACTCTTTATCAGATAAGTCATTTGCAAATATCTTCTCCCATTCTGTAAGTTGTCTTCTAGTTTTGTTGGTTGTTTCCTTTGCTGTTCAGAAAAGCAGAAGCTTTTTATTTTGATGTAGTCCTAATAGTTTATTTTTGCATTTGTTTCCCTTGCCTCAGGAGACATATCTAGGAAGATGTTGCTATGGCAGATATCAGAGAAATTATACTTGTGCTCTCTTCTAGGATTTTTATGGCTTTAGATCCCACATTTAAGTCCTTAATTCATTTTGAGTTTATTTTGTGTATGGTGTAAGAAAGTGGTCCAGTTTCATTCTTTCGCATGTTGCTATCCAGTTTTCCCAACACCATTTGTTAAAGAGACTGGTTTTTTTCCCCCAGTGAGATATTCTTTCCTGCTTTGTTGAAGATTCATTGACCGTATAATCATGGGGTTATTTCTGAGCTCTTTATTCTGTTCCATTGATCTATGTGTCTATTTTTGTGCCAGTATCATATTATTTTGATTACTACAACTCTGTAATACAACTTGAAGCCTGGGACTATGATACCTCTAGCTTTGTTTTTCTTTTTCAAGGCTGCTTTGTCTATTCAGGGTCTTTTGTGGTCCCACACAAATTTTAGGATTGTTTTTTCTATTTCTGTGAAAAATGCTGTTGATATTTTTATAGGAATTGCATTAAATCTGCAGATTGCTTTGGGTAGTAGTATGGATATTTTAAAAGCATTTGTTCCTCCAATCCATGATCATGGAATGTCTTTCCATTTGTTTGTGTTGTCTTCAATTTCTTTCATCAATGTCTTATAGTTTTCAGAATACAGGTCTTTCACCTCCTTGTTTAAGTTTCTTCCTGGGTATTTTATTATTTTGGGGGCAGTTGTAAATGGGATTGTTTTGTTCATTTCTCTTTCTGCTGCTTCATTATTAACATATAGAAATACAACAGATTTCTGTACATTGAATTGATAAAACACAATTTTTTATGAACAAGTTCTACTCTGTCCTTCCCGAAACCAGGTATTTACACCTGAATGCAGACTGGTTTCTTCAGTATAGCCACGGCACTGGGAAGAGAGTTTGGGCAAATTTAAGTTAAAGTGCCTCAAAGTTCTCTTACCTTGTTCCAATCACCTTTTCCTTGATTCAGCATTCACTTGTTTGCTATGAGCCTTTGATTATTTTCTAGAGTTCTGACAAAATTGGTACTTAGAGTTTCTGATCATTTTTGTTTGTTTCTGTGGAAGAATGGGAACTTGGAACTCCCTACTCAGCCATTTTCACTAATGTCATCTCTTCTGATGCAATTTTACTAAAAGGCCATCCAAGGCCCTCATATACAATTATTTATTTTCTTTTTTTATTATTATTTATTTTCATAACATTATTTCCACCACTTCTATCTAAACAGCGTACACTTCAGCAAAAGTGTATTTTTTTAAAAGATTTTATTTATTCATTTTGAGAGAGAGTGTGTGAGAGAGAGAGAGCATGAGCAGAGGGGAGGGGTAGAGGGAGAAGCAGACTACCTGCTGAACAGGGAGCCCGATGTGGGGCTTGATTCCAGGACCCTGAGATCATGACCTGAGCTGAAGGCAGACGCTTCACCAACTGAGCCACCCATGTGTCCCGTCTCATGCCCTACTCTAAAGCTACCTCTCTTAAGGCTCCCTTTGGCCCCTTACAGTGGCTTGTCATGTCATGCCCCCTACTCTGCACCTGGACCTCTGTCCTACTCAGGCACATCCACTCAGAGCTAGAGAGGAGAGGAAAAATCAATGAAAGGGGACAGGTTAAGCAGACGCTTAACCAACTGAGCCACCCAGGTGCTCAGCCAAACTGTATTTACTGCTTTATCCATATACCTTATGCTATCCTGTCTTAGTGACTTGCTTCATGTTGTTTCTTTTGTTTAGAATCTATAGTCAATGGAGTCTATGTATCAATGGAAGAGTGTCAAAGGGTCCATGAACATATACAAATTATCTGCAAAACTTTTTGAGTCTGGAAATATGTAATTTTTTTTTTCTGGAGGAGAGGGTCCTTAGGTTCTCAAAAGAGTTTGACTAAAAAACAACAAGAGATAATAATTACTGGCTCAGGCAATTCTTTGGCTTTATTTTCCCCTTTGAAGTAAACAAGCCCTACCCATTCTTTAGGCCCAGCTTAAATGTTGCTTTCCTTATGATACTTCCCACTTCTTTTTAAATAATCTTTTCTTTGGCTTACTTCTCAAGACTCATTTTATCTCTAAGCTCTTAAGGTACTTTTCTTTTTGTTTTATTCAAATTCAATTAGCCAAAGTATAGTACATCATTAATTTTTGACATAATGTTCAATGATTCATTAGTTGTGTATAATACCCAGTGCTCATCACATCACGTGCCCTCCTTAATGCCCATCACCCAGTTACCCCATCCCCCCATACCTCCCTTTCCACAACCCTCAGTTTGCTTCCTGGAGTCAAGAGTCTCATATGGTTTGTCTCCCTCTCTGATTTCTTCCCATTCAGTTTTCTCTCCCTTCCCCTATTGTCCTCCACACTATTCCTTATGTTCCACATATAAGTGAAACCATATGATAATTGTCTTTCTCTGATTGACTTATTTCACGTAGCATAATCCCCTCCACTTTCATCCATGTCTATGCAAATGGTAGGTATTCATCCTTTCTGATGGCTGAGTAATACTCCATTGTATATATGAACCACATCTTTATCCATTCATCTGATGAAGGACATCTTGACTCCTTCCAGTTTGGCTATTGTGGACATTGCTGCTATGAACATTGGGGTGAATGTGCGCATTCTTTTCACTACATCTGTATCTTTGGGGTAAATACCCAGTAGTGCAATTGCTGGGTCATAGAGTAGTCCTATTTTTAATGTCTTGAGGAACCTCCATACTGTTTTCCAGAGTGACTGTACCAGCTTGCATTCCCCCCACCAGTATAGGAGGTTCCCCTTTCTCCACATCCTTGCCAACATTTGTTGTTCCCTGTCTTGTTAATTTTAGCCATTCTAACTAGTATAAGGTGGTATCTCATTGTAGTTATGATTTGTATTTCCCTGATGGCAAGTCATGTGGAGCATTTTTTAATGTGTCTGTTTGCCATTTAGATGTCTTTGGAGAAGTGTCTGTTCATGTTTTCTGCCCATTTCTTGACTGGATTACTTAAGGTACTTTTCATTTTCTATCATGTATTATGGTTATGAATATATTTTTAGAAGAGTTTTAGAGTTGGACATATATGAGTTTGTGTCTTGTTTTTATGACCTGATAGTTTTGTGGCTTTGTGTAAAACACTGACCCCTCTTAACCTTTACTGGTAAAAAAAAAAAGTGATTACATTTATCACATGGTGGTGTTGTAAGGATTAAATTAAATATGATAAAATATATTAAACACCATGCTCTTCTTGGCAGATAGTAGATGCACAATAAATGTCAATTCTTATCTCAGTAATGCTTTCATCTGCAGGTAACAGAAAACCTAACAGTTATTTAAACCATAAGGACGTTTTTGTTTACTTATCAAGAAATTTGGAGGTGGTGGTGCTAGGGTTTATTCTGTGGCTCAGTGATGTCATTAAGGGCTTAAATTACTTCCATCCTGTTCCATCATTTTCAGTACATAGCTTTTTGTCTTCATTCTTATTGTCTCATGGTTGTAAGATAGCTGCTGCAGCTGAAGGTGTGGAATCCTTACATGTATGTGAAAAATGGCCAGATTTTTAAAGTTTTCCCTTCATTGGGCTGGAGGAAGCCCAGCAAAATCTACAGAGCTTTCCAAAAGACCTCCTGGTAATGCAGGTAATGAAGTTTCCCATTGCTCTTTTAGCTCTTATTTCTTCTACTATGAGCTTCTGAAGGGCAGAATCCATGTCTTCTTTCTTTCCATAAACCCAGCATGTAGTATAGTACTTGGCATATAGTGGCTGCTTCCTGGATGCTCAATCAATACAAACCAACCTGTTTGTGGTATGTGAATTCTCTATGAGTGGTTATTATTATTATGTTAGGAGACTAAGTGTTAAACATATGAAGTATATAAAAGTTTGCCGTTCTTACTTCCTGAAGAAGTCTTTCAGAACATTGACCTCTGGGCAGAGAGGAAAACTGCATTGCCATGCTAGGTTATCCATCTTGTGTGTGATTTCCCCATCTTGTTTGGATTTGGTAAAATATCTTTGTTTTGGTTTTTATCAGTGACATTTACACAAATTTGGTACTCGTGGTTGTTCTAAATGATCTATTGATGTATTTGTGTGTGGGGGATTAATCTCCTGGGTCTTGATGAGGTCAGAATTTCCTTTCTCCTGAATGACTCCAAATGTTGGTTACACAACTCATTTGAGCACCAGGTGTGAGAGAGGCAAGGAAGCATGACCTGTTTACCCTCTGGAAAAGAGAACCCATGTATATTACATATGCAATGAGGAAATTGTACTCTATCTCTATACAGAGATAGAGAGCCAGGGAGAACAGCTTTTATTTTTTTCAATCTTTTCAAAGATTAAAAATAAAATCTTCATCAATTTATAAATTTAATTAAAGAATCTCTGCTCCTAGTCACAGTTGGATTACTGCATAGACTTCCTGCCTTTTCTCCCTACATCAATTCTCCTGCCCTGTAGTCTGTTTTGTGAGACGCAATTTTTCTAAAAATAGCTTTCATCATGGCACTTCCTTCTTAAAAATACTTTCTAGTACATATAGGCTAAACCCCAGAATTCCAGGCCCAGAAATCAGGACTCTGCAGTCTTGTCTCTACCTACATTTCCAACCTCATTTCTCATGTATTCTCTAGACAAAACAGTCTCTTTACTGGTCCCCAAAGATGTCATTGTATTTTTGCTTACACTACCCCACTATCCTCTTATTTAAATCCCACTCACTATTCACTTTCAACTTCTACCTCCTCCAGATCATCTTCAGACCATGTAAGCTCCCTTGCACTCCTTTAGCACTTATGGCCTTTAGTATTAAATGGTGTTTGGCATACTCTTTCCCATGTATCTGTTTCAGACTCCTAACTTGAGTATAAATTCCTCAAAGGAAAAGTTCATGTTCCTCCTTTTCTATGTTCTCCTCAGCACTCTGGCCTGATCACAAACTTTTCTATATCCTGCTGTATGTTCTTATTCTGTACACGTGGTAATTAATAGGAGGGTAAGGTGGCCCAGAAGGGTGTTAGAAGCCAGTCTGGAATTCTACAATATGCCATTAAATTTTTGCATGTATAATTAAGGAGACAGTACTTTTAGTCTAACAATCTTTCTACTATCCTCTTTATTGTCAGCCCTTATCATCATACTAAAGCATCTTCTGTGTTGCTACACAGTCTTTATGGTATTGTTTTTTAATGGTTGCATAATAGCTCATTGAGCTCTTAATACTGCCCTATACCAGTGGTTCTCAAAGTGTGGTCCCCAGATAAACAGCATCAGCATCCCCTGGGAACTTGTTGGAAAAGCAAATTCTCAGGCTCACACCAGACTTACTGAATCAATAACTCTGGGGATGGTGCCCATAAATCTGCATTTATTAAACATTTTTTAAAGTCCTTCACATGATTCTGATGTATACTCAGATTCAGGAATCACTGGGCTTAGTGGAGGATTGAATCTAATAATAATGCCCTTATACCAACTCAAAGCATGTTATAGAAATAGCTCAGAAGAGTCAGAGGACCTATACTCAAATTCCAACTTCTTCCTATCAGCTAAGAAACTTTGGACCATCCTTTTACCTTTTTGGGTCTCCATTTCTTCTATTAAAAGGGACTAATGGAACTACCTACCTAAAAGGGTTATTGGGTTAGATGAGATAATGTATGTGAATATTCTTTGTAAATTACATAGTAGACTGTACAAATATTTTATATTTACTTTTCTCAGCTTTAGGCCTAGTACCTCTATGAAGTTAATCCCAACCCAGAGTGACCTTGCCCTTATAGAATAAGAGTGGCTCATACCACATCTTAGAGTCTCCAATATCTCTTCAGAAATCTGAAAGAAATCTAGTTGCTCTGGAAGCAGAAGAAAAAGAAAGACTGGTGTGGGTTGAAAGCAATGTTTCATTCTCTGAAATATCTGTGGTGATAGTCATCTTGAGCCTAAACCATTATTCATGTAAGGCTGGTCTTCACTGTTGGGCCAGGCCTTCAGGGAATTTGTTTTATTGTCCTGTTTAGGGAAGAATGAGGAGACAGTTTTATGCTGGCACCTAGGATTGGGAAGAAAACCAGATAGCTCCATGTACTCTAATTTACAGGTAGAAGGGGAAAATTAATTATGGGAGTCTGAGAGGCACGGGGTCACAAAGTACAGGTGTTTCAGAGCTGAAATATTGTGTGGCAATAAGTAGAGTTGTTTTCCCTATAGCTGTGTGTAATAAAATGTGATTTTGGTGCCCTGAGAATTCTAGAGAATCCAGAAATGCTTTGGGAAAAAGAAAGTTTACAGCTTTGGAGCACCTGCAAGCAACCTCAACTCACAGTGGGCCCTGGAACAGTGACAGTGGGGAGGTGCTGCTTGCAAATAGCTTTAAGACCAGTGGGCATTGCTTGTGGGTAGGGACATTTACAAATCTTTATAGGCCCTAGGGTTTGAAGTTTCCACCCATCATCATATCAAATGTAACAAAATGCACTCATAATACACATGAAATAAAATTTTTTGCAATAAAAAATGAGAAAATATTTTTTTAAATGTTGCTTTTGAAATTATTTGGCTACAAGAAACTCCTTTAATTTACAATTGGCTATGATTTCTGAGTAATCATCATGTATACTTGGGGATTCTTGTGAAGTGAGAAAATATAACCCACAAATTGTTTTCAAATGTAGTGCAACTTTTTATGAATATTGAAAGTAATGGTGATTGAAGTTTGCATATACATTAAGCATTTATTTCCACATTGCAGTTTTTTTCATATTTCAGAGCCAGCAAGGATAAAATGACTCTAATTATGGAATTGGATACCTAAAATGTGTGAGCACTGGTGGTGAACACATGTGAGATATCCCCAAGGACTCCCAGAAATGCGTGGGAGAAGTTTTCAAGGGCCTAAGGTCTTGCATTATGCAGGTATGAGCCAGAGTTGATGAAATGTGGGTTATTTATTACTGTCAGGTGACCCCTATTATTACCTGTAAGCAGGTGAGATTTAGAGAAAAGTTATAGACCTAAAAATTGTGACAATGGTTTGGCCTAGGTGTAGGCAGTTACTAATCTTCTCAAAAGGAATCTGGATAGTGAAAAAAAAATAAAACAAATAAAAAAAGATTGTGGCCTCTTATTGAGGACTGTGGTAAATTCTTGCTCTTTCTCTTCGTCAGATTGGCAGCCTCAGGGGGAATTCTGTGCTAAAATTTCTCAAACCAGAAACCTGGGAGTCATCCTTGACTCCTTCTTCTTCCCTTAAATTCTATGTCTAATCCCTCATTTAAGTTTTCTGGATTTTACCTCTAAAATATGCTGAACCCATTAACTTTTTTCTACCACCAATACTCTGGTCTAAGACACCATCATTTCTCTCCTGGACTATTGCAACAGCTTCCTAAACTGTATCCTTGCTTCCACACTTACTTATTTACTTATATTTGCATACAGAAATCCATATACCTTGTATCTACTGTCTATCTTTCACAGAGTATCCACAATTATCATTTAAAAATGTAAGCCAGATCATGTTATTTTTGTCTTAAGACCTCCCAGTAGCTTTCCATCTCACTTGGAATAAAGTCCAAAAAGCCCCTATGTAATCTGACTCCTGCCTATCTCACTAACTATATGCCCCACCACTTTCCTTGGGGCTCACTATGCTCCA
The DNA here is from genome assembly GCF_009762305.2 of Zalophus californianus. Taxonomy (NCBI): domain Eukaryota; kingdom Metazoa; phylum Chordata; class Mammalia; order Carnivora; family Otariidae; genus Zalophus; species Zalophus californianus. The sequence continues at coordinate 67,235,216 of NC_045612.1, forward strand.
GCCACACTAGCCTTATCTCAAACCATCAAGCTACTTCCTACCACAGGGCCTTTGCACATGAGGTTCTTTCTGTCTGGACTGGTCAACCTCCCATTTTACCCATGCCTGAATCTTTGTTATACTTTGGGTCTCAGTACAACTGTCACCTCCTTCAGAGTCCTTTAATGTAGTTCCCATATTATTCTCTTGGTACCTTATTTACTTCATAGAATGTATAATTTACAAATATTTTATTCATATGTTGGTTTACTCTTTTTTTTTTTTGGTTAGTCACTGAAGTAAACTCCATAACAAGGACTATGATTTTCTTGTTCACTCTTGATAACATACTAGGTGCTCAGTAAATTCTTGTTGAATGAATTAATACAACATATTATACTGAGCTTGTTTACTAATTATTTTCATGTATATGTCTTAGCTCCATCCCATGCATTAGAATAAAATCAGCAAAAACTGACCTAGGCAATGTATGAGATAGTAATAAAGGAAAGAGAGACATTCTGGGAAGCCAATTGCCTTGTAAATGGAGTGGATGACTAGGGTCATCAACTGGCTCAGTGAGTAGCCCAAAGAGGGCCTAAGTTTCACCTAATATTTCAGCAGTATTTGAGAAATTAGGCTACAGAGAGGGGAGAAGAATGGAAAATTTTCAGGTGTCAAACAGGGTATCATCTCCATGGGAAGATCTGACATCCACTTATATATCCATGAAGGGAAATGGAGGCTCACTCACCTCACTTGTTTGTTCAAAAGCTCATTCTGTCTTGAGTTTCCAGCTTGTATCTGACTTTGGTTCAGAAGTAGAAAATGAACATGATTATTCTTATTTTTGGAATTGCTTGAGATCCCAATTTCAAAACAAATTAATGATCTCATATCTCCTTCTCCTTGTAGAAACCTAAAGTCACAGTGTATTTGAGCTAGTGGGGCAATTTGGAGAACCTAGTACACCTTCTTTCATGTTATTGATGAAGAAACTGAGATCCAGGGGAGAGAAGTGATTTGGACAAAACCAAATCTGCTGACCCCTAACGCCAGTTTTCTTTCTATTATCTCTCAACCTACATTATAACTGCTTAAAGGAAAGTGATAGTCTCTACATTGTTTATTTCCCCTAATGCCCAGCAGTGTGTTAGATACACAGTAGATCCTTATGTATTTGTTTGGTACCATGATGTATGTAGTGGTTTGTTGACACAAAATGAAGAAATCTTTTTAAAAAATTTAAAGAGAAAGGAAAAGAGTTTTATTTGAGCCTAAGTTGGGATAGCTGCCCAAGATACACAATATTCACAAAGAAGAGAGTGCTCTTGGGAAGGAACATTTGGTGCAGGGTTATATGTTTTTTTTCATAAAGAGTTACAAATCATCATGATGAAGGACATTCCAGAAAGTTACAGATTTTGTTATGTTTTTAGTAGGTGCAAGGCTCTATGACTTTAATCTTATGGGAACCAGGAAGGCTTTTCTGTTTTCCTTATGTTTATGTTTGGAATGTTCCTTTTTTATTTAACAAAATGAAGCAGATATAAAATGGGTGCTCAGGGTAGAAATGGAGGCCATGTTCTGAGGTTTGGCTGAGTCACTCTAACCTTGGTAAATGTTAAAGTGTAGCTTTCTTGAGAACCCAGGACCTGGGCCTATGAACATTAAAAGTTGAAAATTTTTCTTTATTATTTCCCCCTTTTGATCAATAATCTTTCCTCAGAAAGCACTGATGATAAACCTTGTGTTTTTATGTTCCTTGGTGACAGAGTGACTGGTTTGTCTGCCCTGGGTCCATCAGGTCCCTTGTTGCTAGGTTTGAATATATATATATTGGGGAGCAAACACAGTACATGTTCTTGGACTAGATTGTCTAGCTTTACATTTGATATGACATTTATAACAAAGATATATGGATATTAAAGAATTCCAATAAGTACAATTTGAAGGAACCAAAGCAACACTGAAATAGAACAGACAGGAGGAAAAAATCCAAAGAATCCTTTACATACATCTTGATAAAAGGGTACAGAAATTTATGACTATTCATAAGAAAAGATGGAACATGCACATTGAACAAACATATGCAGCATATAGTCCCTTGTTTACTTCAGGGTGGAGACTTAACATCAGAACAAGGCAAAATTCAGTTCCTGATGTCAGGAAGTTAACTTAGCACAGGAGAAGTAGCTATAGGCATGCTCCAAGAGCAAGTATAACCTGGCTGGGCCTTAGGCTTATTGTCTTGGGTAAGGAATGCAGGGCCTTGCTAGGCTGGAACCATATTAGTTGACCTTGAGTCCAGGCTTTTGCAGACAGAGCTAGTAAGTTTGTTAGTGGGGTCTGAAAATACTTAATAGCTGATTAGGGAGAAACAGTTCTCTGAAAAACAAGCTTTAACCTTTCTGCTAGTTTCTATCTCATTAACCTGATGGGGCACGATTTCAATACCCCCACTCCATGGAGTTATGATCATTCCTCAATCTTAAAGAATTGGGGTGATGACTGTTCTGGCTACTTCCCTATCTCCTCAGGTGAGGTTAGTTTTGGGTAAAGAGTAGTTTTTGTAAATCTTAGCTGTAACATGCCTATGTGCAGGGCTAAGCAGAAGTTTTTAACCTATAGGTCATAGCAGCAAGGGAAACAGAAGCAACAGGGAGTCAGACATGTTAAGTTTTTTCCTGTTATAATTTATCATTGTCAATCCTTTACTACATTTATATGGAACATGGGTGGAGGTCCATCTTCTGTAACTACTTCAAGCTGAATTAGGGTGCAGTGGGGTCTTTGGAATGGAAAGATTTGACATTTCAAAAGTAGTTCCTTATCTGAGAACTTGGATATTTTTTCTGCATAGTTTGACACTGTTATTAGTTTTAACCCCAAGTATATGCCAAAGAATAGTAATAGTATAGTCAAACCCAATTTTATAATTTCCTTTAAAATTGATCTGATATTGATGGGTATCCAAGAGGATAGATCAGTAAACTAGTCTCAGCCACCTGGAAAAGGGGGTATGGTGGTCAAGGGCTTCTTGTAGCCAAGTAGCTTATTGTTTGATTTTATTTATATTTAATCTTATTTCCCAGGAGAAGTTAATATAGGTGCTGCAAGTGATGTTAGCCATCATATAGAGTCTGCCTTGTGCAGCAAGCAATCAGGTAATTAATATGAGGCATTTCTATGAAAACAAAAGAAGAACACAGGTTGATGGTTAGAGCAAATTATAAACCTGATGTCTGAGTCCCGAGTGCCACCACTGACAAGATTTCTAGATGTCAGGCTTGAAGCAGCCTCAGATGGGGTGGGAGCAGGCAGCAGCGCTCTGATGGATTTTTCCAGTTTGTGGTTCAAATGTTTTTGATAATCCTTTTGAGTGACCCACAGAGCAACAGGCATGAAAATTGTCTATACATGAGCTATTGTGACAATTTCTCTGAAGTTTATTTCAAGCTGTCCAGCTTCATTTTGTAGGGCTTCAGTACAAAAAGCAGTTTTAGTTCTTAATGATTTTAAGGTAAGAGAATGGGAGAAGATTGGAAACCTTAGTTGAAAGAGTCATAGTTAGATATTTGAGGAAACCAGAGAAATTCAGGATCCAGCCCAGTTTTATAGGAAAACAACAAACGTTCAAAGATAATTAATCTAACATCCACAAAGGTGTGTTACTGAAATATAATCTTTCTCTCTAAAGTCTCCTTCATTCCTGTCAAAGATAGGAAATTAAGACAAATTTGTTTGTTAAATACCTGCAGTTTTAATAATCTTGGCCTAATTATTTACATAAGCACAGCAAGAACAGTGATTGACCATATAGATTTTTCTAAATCTGCATTGCTAGAATTTTTCATAAGGAATTTTAGATTGAACCTTTAAGAGCTTCTTTAAGGCCAGAAGCCAAGACAAATATTTGCCATTAGACTTGCCTGTAATACCTGTAGATTTGAGTGAATTCCTCTCCTCTCAATGTCCCCCAAACATCTTGAGCTTCCTGTATTTGCCAGGAAGTGACATTCTTTACTCACCTGGTGGCGCTACAGGGAACTCCGTAAGCAAAGTATCAGGCCAATATTTCCAAAGGATTCTATTGGCTCCATAAAGTCAACTTTTAATTCCATAAAGCTGTCTGGTCATAGCTGAGTCTATGCATGTCTCCCTTAAATATGACATTCCAGTCAAAGCCTTGGTAATATAACCAATGTTTCCAAAGGTATCCTGTTACAAGGAGAACAGATTATTATTGAACTTACACAAATAATTACAATTGCCATGAAAAAAAGAATACTCAATGAGAATTTCTGAGTTCTGGAGGGTTCAGGTAGGGAGGAAAGGTAAATGCTTCAATTTAATCATTAGATTATTTTAGGATTATTATTTAGGATATTTTTTTAGAGGGATATTTTATCGAGAGAAAAAGTTTCCTTAAATCTAGAGGAGCAAACATTAGAGAACCAGTAATATTTCAAACAAGAGTCATAAAAAAACTATAGTCATCTTTCTTAATTCATTTAGTCCCATGTTATTAATCCTTGTTCTATTTGAATGCAGCTTTTCCATAAGTTCTGGAAATTCTTAGCTTAGTTTTATGATCTTAAGGATATCAGGAGACCATATTTGTCACAAGTACACTTGATAAAACTTCTTGAAGCTGAGACATATTTTGCAAGAGCATCAGAACAATAACTGTAAACGACAAAAGACTCAAAAATGGACATGGTTAAACATCTGATGAGGGTTCATTATAACGCAGTTGACAAGAATATTTGGTTATTTTTGTGACACATAACATTTTAATAATTAGAATTTTAAGTGATGACATTATACCAGGATATATCAACATTTTAGGAATTTTATATGATTTCTGGAACAGTTACAGCATTTACCACATAACATAACCTGAAAAGGTTTCTTTGTTTGACATGCTTCCCATGTAATTTAACATACCAAATAAATAAGCCTAATTAGTCAAAAAGACTTTATTCTAAATTTTTCTGGAAGTCTGTTTTCTGGGAAGTCTTAAAAAATATCAGAAAGTTTCAAGGCACATGCCTAAATAGGATCACAGATCATTGCAAAACTTAAAACTTGGTGGCCATAAGAGATTCTACAGAAGGATATATGGTTTGTTAGCAAACCTTTGCTCCTTTAATATTGAGAAGTAATTTTCTTAAGTAATTAAAGACCTGATGAAGACAAAACATTGAAACATTGTTTTTCCTGGATAAGAAAAGAAAAAAACTTTGTTTACGATTTCTAATCAAGAGCAGACCAACAACCCAAGAAAACATTGTATTCTTTTTTTATTTTTTAAAGTTTTTATTTTGATTCCAGTTAACATAAAGTGTTATATTAGTTTCAGGTGTATAATATAGTGATGCAACCACTCCACACATCACCCAGTGCTCATCATGACAAGTGCCCTCCCCAATCCCCATCACCTATTTCACCCATCCCTCCACCCCCAACCCCTCTGGCAACCATCAGATAGTTCTTTATATCTAGGAGTCTGTTTCTTGGTTTCTCTCTTTTTTCTCCTTTGCTCATTTGTTTTGTTTCTGAAATTCCCTATAGAGTGAAATCATATGGTATTTGTCTTCCCCTGACTGACTTATTTTGCTTAGCATTATACTTTCTAGCTCCATCCATGTGGTTGCAAATGACAAGATTACATTCTTTTTGATGGCTGAGTAATATTCCACTGTATATGTATATATACCACCTCTTCTTTATCCATTCATCATTTGAGGGACACTGGGGCTCTTTCCATAGCTTGGCTATTGCTGACAATGCTGCTATAAACACCAAGGTTCAGGTGCCCCTTAGAATCTGTATTTCTGTATCCTGGGGTAAATACCTAGTAGTGCAATTGCTCGATCATAGGGTAGTTCTATTTTTCACTTTTTGAGGAAACTCCATAATGTTCTCTACAGTGGCTGCACCAGTTTGAATTCCCACCAACAGTGCAAGAGGGTTTCCCTTACTCTGCATCTCCATCAACATTTGTTGTTTCCTGTGTTGTTTATTTTAGCCATTCTGACAGGTGTGAGGTGGTATCTCATCATGGTTTTGATTTGTATTTCCCTGATGATGACTGATGTTGAGCATCTTTTCATGTGTCTGTCAGTCATCTGGATATCTTCTTTGGAAAAATGTTAATTCATGTCTTCTGCCCATTTCTTGACTGGATTATTTGTTTTTTGAGTGTTGAATTTGATAAGGTCTTTATAGATTTTGGATACTAACCCTTTATCAGATATGTCATTTGCAAATATCTTTTCCCATACTGTAGGCTGACTTTTAGTTTTGTTGATTGTTTCCTTTGCTGTGCAGAACCTTTTTATCTTGATGAAGTCCCAATAGTTCATTTTTGCTTTTGTTTCCCTTGCCTCTGGGAAAGAGTCTAGTCAGAAGTTGCTATGGCTGATGTCAAAGAGGTTCCTGCCTGTGTTCTCCAGGATTTTGATGTCTTCCTGTCTCACATTTAAGTCTTTCACCCATTTTGAATTTATTTTTGTGTATAGTGGAAGAAAGTTGTCCAGTTTCATTCTACCACATGTGGCTGTCCAGTTTGCCCAACACCATTTGTTGAAAAGACTGTCTTTTTTCCACTGGATATTCTTTCCTCCTTTATTGAAGATTAGTTGACCATATAATTGTGGGTCCATTTCTGGGTTCTCTATTCTGTTCTGTTGATCTATGTGTCTGTTTTTGTGCCAGTACCATAATGTCTTGGTGATTACAGCTTTGTCATATAGTTTGAAGTCTGGAATTGTGATGCCTCTAGCTTTGCTTTTCTTTTTCAGGATTGCTTTGGCAATTCAGGATCTTTTGTGGTTCCATACAAACTTTAGGATTGTTTGTTCTAGCTCTATGGAAAATGCTGATGGTATTTTGATAGGGATTGCATTAGATGTGTTGATTGCTTTGGGTAGTAAGGACATTTTAACAATGTTTGTTCTTCCAATCCATGAGCATGGAATGCTTTTCCATTTCTTTGTGTCTTCTTCAATTTCTTTCATAAGTGTTCTATCATTTTCAGAGTACAGATCTTTCACCTCTTTGGTTAGGTGTTTTCCTAGGTATCTTATGGTTTTTGGTGCAATTTTAAATGGGAACAATTCCTTGATCTCTCTTTCTGCTGCTTCATTACTGGTGTATAGAAATGCAACAGACTTCTGTACATTGATTTTATACCCTGGCACTTTGCTGAATTCATATATTAGTTCTAGCAATTTTTGCAGGAAGTCTTTGGGATTTTCTACATAGAGTATCATGTCCTCTGCAAATAGTGAGTTTGATTTCTTCCTTGCCAATTTGGATGCCTTTCATTTCTTTTTATTGTCCAATTGCTGAGGCTAAGACTTCCAGTACTATGTTAAATAGTAATGGTGAAAGTGTACATCCTTGTCTTGTTCCTGACCATACAGGAAAACCTCTCAGTTTTTCTGCACTGAGGATGATATTAGCTGTGGGTCTTTCATATATGGCCTTTATGATGTTGAGGTGTGTTCCGTTTATCCCTACTTTCTGGAGGGTTTTTTATCAAGCATAAATGCTATATTTTGTCAAATGCTATTTCTGCATCTATTGAGAGGATCATAAGGTTCTTATCCTTTCCCTTATTAATGTGGTGTACCACACTGATTAATTTGAGAATATTGAACCACTCCTGAAGCCCAGGAATAAATTCTACTTGATAGTGGTGAATAATTCTTTTAATGTACTGTTGGATTCAATTTGCTAGTATCTTGCTGAGAATTTTTGCATCCATGTTCATCAGGGATATCAACCTGTAATTCTCCTTTATAGTGGAGTCTTTGGTTTTGGAATCAAGTTAATGCTGGCCTCATAGAATGAATGAGTTCAGAAATTTTCCTTCTATTTTTATTTTTTGGAACAGTTTGAGAATAATAGATATTAACTCTTCTTTAAAAGTGTTGTAGAATTCCCCTAGGAAGCCATCTGGCCCTGGACTTCCGTTTGTTGGGAGATTTTTTATTACTGATTCAATTTCTTTGCTGGTTATGGGTCTGTGCACATTTTCTATTTCTTCCTGATTCAGCTTTGGTAATTTCTAAGTTTCTGTGAATTTGTCCATTTCTTCCAGATTGCCCAGTTTGTTGGCATATAATTTTTCATAATATACTCTTATATTTGTATTTCTGTCATGTTGGTTGTGATCTCTCCTCTTTCATTTATGATTGTACTTATTTGGGTCTTCTCTTTTTTCATTTTGGTAAGTCTGGTTAGGGGTTTATCAATTTTACTAATTCTTTCGAAGAACCAGCTAGTAGTCCTACTGATTTGTTCTACTGTGGTTTTTTGTTGTTTATTTGTTTGTTTCTATATCAGGTATTTCTGCTCTTCTCTTTATTGTTTCCCTTCTTCTCCTGGCTTTAGACTTTATTTGCTCTTCCTTTCTAGCTCCTTAAGGTGTAAAGTTTGGTTGTATATAGGAGCCTTTTCTTGCTTCTTGAGGTAGGCCTGTATTGCAATATACTTCCCTCTTATTACTGCCTTTGTTGCATCCCAAAGGTTTTGGACTGTCGGGTTTCATTTGCTTCCATGTACTTTTTAATTTCTTCTTTAATTTCCTGGTTGACCCATTCATTCTTTAGTAGGGTGTTCTTTAACCTCCATATATTTGTGGTCCTGCCAAATTTCTTCTTGTGGTTGGTTTCAAGTTTCATAGCATTGTAGACTGAAACTATGTATGGTATAATCTCAGTCTTTTTGTACTTGTTGAGGGCTGATTTGTGACCTAGTGTGTGATCTATCCTGGAGACTGTTCTATGGGCACTTGAAAAGAATGTGTATTCTGCTGCTTTAAAATGAAATCTTCTGAGTATATCTTTTAAGTCCATGTGGTCCAGTGTGTCATTCAAAGCCCTTGTTTCCTTGTTGATTTTCTGCTTAGATGATCTGTCCATTGCTGTGAGTGGGGTGTTAATGTCCCCCACTATTATTCCATTATGATCAATGAGTCCCTTTATGGTTGTTATTAGTTGTTTTATGTATTTGGGTGTTCTAAGTTGAGGGCTTAAATATTTACAGTTGTTAGATCTTCGTGATGGATAGACACATTAATTACGATATAGTGCCCTACTTCATCTCTTGTTGCAGTCTTTGGTTAAAATCTAGTTTTTCTGATATAAGTGTGGCTACTCCGGCTTTCTTTTGATATCCATTAACATCTTAGATGATTCTCCATCCCCTCACTTTCCATCTGGAGGTGTCTTTAGGTCTTTGCATCTCTTGTAGGCAACATATAGATGGGTCTTGTTTTTTTTTATTATGATAACTTATATTTTTGATTGGAGAATTTAGTCCATTTACATTCAGAGTGTTTATTGAAAGATATGAATTTAGTGCCATTGTATTAGTGCAAAATTGGTGTTTCTGGTGATGTTCTCTGTTCCTTTCTGGTCTTTGTTGCTTTTAGTCCCCCCTCCCCAAAGAGTCCCCTTTAATATTTCTTGCAGAGTTGGTTTAGTAGTCACGAACTCCTTTAGTTTTTGTTTGTCTGGGAATCTCTATCTCTCTTTCTATTCTGAATGACAGCTTTGCTGGATGAAGTATTTATGGCTGCATATTTTTTTTTTCCCCATTCAGCTTGTTGAGTATATCCTGCTACTCTCTTCTGGCCTGACAAGTTTCTGTGGGCTAATTTGGTGAAACATGATCTGTCTCCCCTTCTAGGTTAAAAACTCTTTTTCCCTTGTTGCTATCAGGATTCTTTCCTTGCCTGTGTATTTTATGAATTTGACTGTGGTATGTCTTGGTGATGGTTGGCTTTTGTTGAATTTAATGGGAGTTCTTTGTGCTTCTTGGATTTTGATGTCTGTTTCCTTCCCCAGATTGGGGAAGTTTTCCCTATAATTTGCTCCAATAAACCTTTTGCCACTTTTTCTTTCTCTTCTTCTGGGACCCCT